>NW_023501029.1:0-465004 GCF_013390195.1 Colletotrichum siamense | reverse complement strand
CGAGCTGACCTCGTGATAGCCATAGGGATGTCGGAATCCGAGTCAGACAGATTCATAGGGATTCCACGACGGCGACGGCAGCGATGTAGTGGTGTTAGAGTCTGCGACTGAACGTCGGACGCAGCTGGGACCGGCGGCTGAGGCTCGCCTGCACTGTCTTCTTGCGGCTCAGCTAGGTGATGATCATGGCGATTGGCCGTTCCACGGCTATGCTGGGCCCTGTTGATGAACTTTCTCATCAGGCTAGCCTCCTGTTTATGTCTTCTGAGATTTGCCGCTGCCTCCTGATCTTTTAGAGTCCTGCTCCGTTCTGCAAGGTCCAGCTTCTTTGCTTCAAACTCTTCGTTGGATCTAGCTAGAATCTTACGATTCCAGTCAGTACCGTAGCGGAAGTTATCGCTGATTTGCCGCGTAGTTAAGACTTGTGGATATAGAAGGGCGTTGCCCTCGTCCAGACCAAGCTGAGGGGCTTGGTCTCGAGAGCTTCCGGCAGACGGCTCATTCTGTAGCACTAAGTACCTCTGTCGCCTGAGATGAGGGTTTAGATGGTGCTGTAACTGGAGTGAAGGGATAGGAGGGCGCCGGCGGCTAGGGCGAGGGGACGTTCTATCTTGATGTGACATATGTCCGATCGTATTCCTACACTATATGAAAGAAGATGTACGTGCTGAAAGGGTTTGTCCTCAGGATGGATAGAGGGGGAGGGCGTGACGTGTTGGGAAAGGGATAAAAGGTAAGCTCGCCTATCCACTAACTGAAATTTATTTACCAGGAAGATTACTAAAGGATGGCGGAGTGTGCGCCACAGGATGTCTCTAGACGGAAGGCGCAATGACGATATAGATAGGCTTGCGTCCTGGATATGAGATTTGTAAGGGCCGGAGACATATGCTATGGACCGTGAAAACCATTTATAGACAATATATGTATTCAAAAACTATATTAGAGACGCAGGAGATTTATATACGTCAGAGGAGTGGGCGTAGGTATTGAAGAAAATAGGCGGAGGCGCTTCATTCTTCGTTTAATGAGCACGTGAATAACTACTTACGTCATTACATAGAAGGCAAATATTGCTATTTATTAGTAGTGAAGGAGGCGTGTGGCCTAGACTTAGCTAGAGGCACTGTGCGGCTCATATTAGATTCAAATAGCGTATATGCGTGAGGTGAGCTTATTTCACCTATAGCTGCTGGGTTATGCACTGACGTAATGGGTATACTGTACATAGTTACAAGCTCTATTGAACCTAATCTTCGTCTAGTTATTAATCATGATGCTATCTAGGTGAAGATAACCTGATAAGGTGAAGCTTCCCTAGTTACTACCTAATAAGGTGAACGAACCTACAGAGGATGACGGGTGGACGCCTTAACAATGCGAACCTTTAGCCTTAGGGTCGTTGGAATCGTGTTGCAGATCTATGAGAGAAGAGACTGTGATAGAGCATAGTAATCGTAAGGCTATGAGATGTGAGATAGTGTAACAGCTGTATTTATTTTAGGGTAGTAGACTATTACTGCTAGGGAAAAGAGCTACTAATTGAAGAGCTCAGTTAGATAGGGAGAGATGTGATGGGGATGATAGGAGTGCTAAGCTAGATTGCCTGTTAAAGTCTGTAGTTAGGGAGCAAATATCAGACATAGGGCTGCTTAAGGGGGATGAAGAGGTGAAAGTAGATTGATCGTATGGAGTCTAGAGAGAATCAAGATATAAGCGTGGGGTCTGCTACTACTCTCCAGGTATACTGTTCATAGGTTTAGATATTTATAATGAACGCTAGCTTGTATACTTAGGCGAGCTGCAGGTCGCGACAGGCTGCGAAGGGTTACTAGTAATAGTAGCATGAGATGACTGCCCCATCGCCAAAATACCTAAAGCCTAAGTAGAGAAATATCCTTAACTCCTCTAGAAAATTTGCTCGTGCTATAGACGGGTATACAGGGCGATCAGTGTTTATAGCTAGACTAGGGATAGGGGCTGGAGACGTCTGATGGTGGTTATTGAAGCTACTAGATGTAGTAGTATGTCCTTCCAGACCTTGAAATAATAGCGGAGGTGCAGTGGATATATTAAGGTATAGCAGGAGTTTTACCGGATACGCTCTGCGGCTACTAGGAATAGAGGTGGTGTACAGGTAGAGCCAAGGTATCCTATGTCTCCTGCGTATTGGCTGCGTTCTGCAAAAGTATGGATTCTCTAGGTGGATGTAGGAGGGGATCGACAGGTGGCGATATGAGGGCGTCTAGCGGGTGGTGATACGCCCCTGGTAGTATATAGGGCCCTGGGTGCTCGGAAAGTGTTAGATTGCGGCAATGGGCAGCCTAACCTGGGAGGCTGGCGCTGGCGTATGTTGTTGGGAGGGGAGTCTGGACTATCCGATCGACGCCTGCGTTTCATAGGCTGAGCAGATGGCGGGGTGTTAGGTGACGATGGGTGAACAGCACGCTTCTGCGCCTGGGAGCTCTGTGCTAGATAGCGAGATGGTTTGTGATTGTCTTGAGACTGAGGCTCTAGAGGGGCGTTGTTTAGGGAAGATGAAATAATAATTAGACTTGAAGGCCGACCCTTTCGACTTAGGCTCATATTTATCGACTGCGTTATAGAAAGTAGGATGTTGGAGTCTGATACTGAAGGATATATAAATGTTTATAGATATCTAAGTTAGGATTATGGTTGCCGTTAAGATGTAGGTGTGCTAGATGTGTTAGCAGGCCGCTGGTCTGATAGGTGCTGTTATGGGGCTATATTTCGCATAATACCAGGCTTATTATGCAGTAGCTTCATAAAGGCGTCTAATTGATCACTGCCTCTCGTAGGTGCCTTCGTTGGGCTAATGGCAGAGTTGTATCGAGTTTTTCATTCGTGTGACTTTATAAGATATAAAGCTATAGCTAACGACACTCGCTGAAATGTAGTGATAGATCCGAGGGCTATAGGCAGATACTGTAGTCCGATATCTGTTGAGATTATTGAGGGGTTAGCAGACCTAATTATTATGAGGATAATAAGGCTAGTGTGGGAGATAGAATATACCTACAGATTCACCGTTAAGCTATGAAGTACCACCCATGTTACTGAAGGTGCGATCAGGGGTCTCTGTTGCTTATAGCGATATGAGAAGGGTGAGAAGGGAAAGAGTAGTGTAAGGGGGGCAGAGCAAATTATTAAGATCAGAATAAATGATGAAGGAGTAAGTAACAGTAGAGGTTTTTATAGGTAATAGGACGAGATGCGTTCTAGTTTAGGTTCTTCTATATTAGGTATCTATTTATTATGTCTATTTCGCTTAGGTAAGAAAGAACAGGCTAGTAGTTGAAATAGAACGTTATTTTAGGGTACTCCGCCGTCGTAGCTACTATTGATAGTTAGGCGCTAAGCTATTCTATTGCTTAACTCTAATCTGTTGAAAGTGTAGGATGGTGTATGTGACTGTGGGAAGACGAGGACGCAAAAGCTATCTAGCTTATAGGGCTAGAGGTAATACGTAGTAGATGTTAGGCTATTCACACTATGCGAACAAGGAGCCGTATGAGTAATAACAAGGTGACGGAGTAGAATAGGTATCATGCCTCACAAACGCTTATTCTCTCTGTTTAAATTTCATATTTTAAGACGATACAAATGATATAACGTATAGTGTGTTTAGGGACCAGAAGTGTATTAAGAAGCAATAAGGGGAGGGGAGTAAACGTGTTATAAGAGAAGGGACTACTGATTATAAGGTCGACTAAGATTCTATTGAAGAGAGTACGCCCACAACATGGGGTGCAGACGGCCGAAATGAATCATTTATTCTCACGGTATGAAAGACGATAGCGTGGGAAGGGGCAGCTTAGGTTAGAAGGGTATAAAAAGACCAGCTCTAAGGGGTGAAGATCAAAATTTGGGAGACGGTAACCTTAATGGAGACTACCTCAGACGTAGCGCGTCTACATATATATGTAAACATATATATAGTGGGGGCTGAGAGGCAAATAAGCAAGGATTTGAGAGGTCAAGGTACATATAGGGACTAATGAGGTCCAGGCTCAGGGGATCGATTAATACTAAGTCTAGGGACTGTGAGGTTACATTCCTATATACCTCAAACCTAGCTAGACAGCTGTCTTATATAAGGCAATATACGTTAAGATAACGAATCCATACCCCGATTGAAATAAACGCTAGATAAATCCCTTTTAGAAGAAAGGTTATTGTTAAACACCTACGCGATCCCTAAGCTGCTCACTGTGGACTTGGTCCTGATTAGGCGACGATCGGTTAGCTATAGAAGAACCTTTAAATCTATTAACCCTTCCTAGGCCCTTCGTGAAAAGGAGCAGCCAAGCAGTTCGTCCATATACCCTGCGAAAATAAATCACATCTACTTCCTCACCCCTTTAGCCTTCTTAGGACCAGTTCTATGCTTATCCCATGATCTTGTCCTCCAGCTTTATAGGGTTATTAGTAACCTAGAGAAGCAGCTTTATAGAGAAGAATAAGGACTTACTTATGTGTACATCTGCAGCCGCCTCCTTCGCAACCCAGTTACCCACCACAACCTCGTCCGTATGATCTTCGGAACAGCAGTTATGCTATTATCGAAAGCATTAACTCGGGCCATGCGGAGAGCCAGGAGATACATAGCGTCGATAGCGATACTGTTAACGTGGCTTCTACTAGTAACCTAGGTAGTGATATTAGTGATAGGCGGAATGTTTTTGAAGTACTTCGTAAGGGACTAGCTAGGCACCTTGTTGCCTTCTTCTAGACTCCGGTCGAGCAAGTCGGCATACCAGTGGTCAGCTAGATGAGCCTTATACCTACAGCCATAAACACAAAGCTTGTGAGAAGCCTAGGTGTTGGTGATGATGCGCCTCAGCTCCTTGTAGCAGCTGCTAGAGCTACTAGAGACTATAACGACTATGGACTCCTAAAGTAAACGTCCAGGGACCTCATTAAAGCTGTTTTTAAATAATCTGTCGCAGCTGTGATCCTTATATATGTCCTCCTCGAATTCTGTTCTAATCCCTATGCCCCTAGTTATGATAATAGACAGCCTAGTAGTGTGTAGCTTCTTGTGAACCTTGTTAAACGCTAATATAATAGCCTGAATAGCATTTAAGATAGTGTAGAAGACCACCTAGTGCCCTGATGTGAAGGGCTTCGTCGTGAGGATCCTATTGACGATGAGGTAGCGGATTTCGTCATTATTCAGCTTGCTCTTCAGGGCCTGCTCGCTGATCGAGTCAGCGTTATAATAGGAGGGGAGGTTCATGCGGATAAACCGGGTTATACTGTTAAGCATCCGCTGAGTAGCCATAATATGAAGCTGGGGGTCTTTATTAACAATAAAGTGAGTAACTATTGTTTCTAGGTAGGTGTAAGGTCTTTAGGCACCTGTTAGTGTTGTGTGAATAGGAAAGAGTACTGGGGATCCATAGGGGCTATACTTACTGTCCGTGCTTGTTGTGTAGGGCTGCTACTGTTAGCCTTAGGGGTGGGGAGGGGGGGCCTGTTAGTGATAGGTGAAGATATGCAAATGCCAGACCTTCTGAAGATTCCTGCGCTAGAACCTGTTAACATTAGCAATAGACTGTAGGTTAGAAAGCGCTTTTTTGACATCACGATAAATGGAGATTTCGGGGGGCGAGCGGTTTGTCATCCGGAGCAAGCTCGGGCATGCATTTGTGACCTTTTGCATGGATAGTGCACGACTTTTAGAGTGGTTACTATAGTCTAGGTTATGGGTAGCTAGTGGGGCTACCTTCTATGTGAATGGGTGTTAGTCTAGGGCGATTAGTCTTAATTTAATATTTTTAACAGGTTTTCTACAGCAGTATGTATTAACGAGTCTAGAGAAGGTATTAGCTCAATAGCTGTAATGAATGTGGTGTTCATGTTCGTTAATGATAATAGGTACACTATACGCCTGTGCGTTGTCAGCTTCATCTAGTGGCGGTTGTAATTATATAAGCGGAATTCAACTCGTGCAAGTATCTCGTACTTTGCACGGGTTACGTTTTAGTAGCCTGGGTGGAACTTTTAGGCTATGCTAAGGCTTATTAGGTATAGCTGCGGTAAGTGTTCCCTCCCGTTTTTAAGATTACATACGCAGTAAGTTGGAATTTGTGGGTCAATGTGCACTCAGGGGAGCACAATGGTCCACTTTAATTTCTATGCTATAACGTAATCAGCGCGTTTTGTTCTTTCCTTCTGTAATTTGTCAAAAGTGGGTCAATGTACACTCAGTGAGGTACATTAGCCCACTTAAGCTTCAGTAGTAGTAGTGTCTAGGGTGAGGTTTAGACTATAGTTTTAGGAAGAAGTGACGCCTTTTATAGTAGAGGTCTTGAGCTAATATAGCGGGAGAAGGTATACACTAGGAGGCAGGCGTAATAGGATGCAGCGAATATTGTGATGCTAGCGAACAGCTTATTATTATATGTAGTATAAGCAGACTGGGAGGAGCAGTGGTAGTAGTAAGTAGGGTAAGTCTTTAGGTTAGTTTTAGCGTGAAATGAGGCTTACCCTTAGTCTAGAAACTAATCTGGTAGGGAAGACACGCTCTAGCAGCTAGGATTAATAGTATGCGGATAATATAGTGGCGTGCTAAATAGCTTGTGATGATATCTAGTGGGAGCTGAGGCTGGAAGCGAGATGTGGGTGACACCCCTACTTCTCGACGGCTCCTCTGCTGGCCTGCATGCGATGTTTTAGTAGCCTCCTTATACTAGGTGGGTGCTGACCCTAACTAGCGAGCCCCTATTACCACGCTTCAAGGTGATCAATCCAGGGTGATGAACTGCCTTAGGGTCTATGAAGGTGTCACTTTTGAAGGTTTATTTAACGTCCTGCGTAGACAATCTATATCAAAGCATCAGAGGGGATATAGAGAGCTAATGTGAAAGCTTGACCTGGGATCAGGTTGTTGTTACTCAGTGTGAGCAGTGGGAAAGTGAGTTATTAATTGAAATGTCTGCTTGCTGGGTCTAATTATAAACAGGCTTTAGCTATAGCTCTATCCCCTTTTGTATGTAATACTATCCCCTACCTTCAGTAACAGCCTAATGGTTGATTTCTCATGTCCTGCAAAACCACCTATTGGAAGGGGGCAGGGAACTTGGAATTTTTGGCAATTTTGACTTGAAGGCAAGAGGCCAGATGGGCGTTTTCGTAGGCGTTAGGCGTTATCACAGAAGGAAATGGCTTGTATAAGTAGACAGAGGCCTGGTCAGCCTGCGACGAAAAAGACCAAGCAGACAAGCAAGAAACACACTCGTTTTTGTACAAATTCCCGTTTTTCCTCGATGACTTCAGTGACCACCCTCTTAGAAGAGCCTTCGGGTTTCTTCAACCCAGCCCATAGAAAAAATTCATCAATTCTTACCCTTCCAAAATTGAATAAGAATGGGTGTTTTTGGGCTCCTCTGGCCTTGGTCAGCCCTGCTTTCGTCCTCCTTCTCGATCCCTGCTATGCCTCCTCGATTATTCGAAGCGGAGATGGGGCAGAATACTGTGTGGACAACACTGCTAAACTTCTTCTCAGCAGCCCATTTTCTCCTAAAAGATTGCACAACCCGAGGCATAAAGAGAGTGAAAAATATAGATGAAGCACAAGTTGGTCAGGCTTGCATTCATGCATTCACTTTCATATCTCTTGTGGTTGTCTAGAAAATCGATGCACAAGTGTTTGGGCGTTTTCAGGGGCTTTCCGCCCAGAGTGGAGCGTCCAGCACGATCGATGAGTTTTCTCCCTTGCCCCGTTGCACTATCCTTCGTTATCCTTCTAGCTAGAGGCCATAATGCCCTAGTATCCTACCTATCTACTGATTCTTTTCTCTAGCTCCATAGGGCTCATAATAGCCTAGACGAGTATCCCTATTGAGAAGAATGTGGCCTTGTGGTTAACCTCATTCCCAGCCCTGTACTCCGCAATCCAGTGCCCCGCTACAATGTCATCCTGCACTATCTTCTGAAGGCTCGTCTTCTCATTATTAGATAGGTTCACCTTGGCGATACGGACAGCCAGGAGGTGCATCATTACTATAGCGATGCTGTGAACGTGGCCCCCAGTAGTATTCTAGATGGTCAGCTTCTTAGCGGATGGGGTGTGCTTGAAGTACTTAGCTAAGGGTATACTAGTTAGCTTATTCGCCTTCTTCAGGCGGTCCTCAAGCAACTCAGCATAGTGATCGCCCAGGTGAGCCCCCTCCTCGCCAGCGCCAGGCTTAAAGGGGACCTAGACGTTAGTCTTGTTGTGCTTCAGCTTCTTGTAGTAGCCGCCGCGGCCATTAGGATTAGGAATAGTGATAACCCTAACCTCCTATAGGAGGGTTGCAGGGACCTCCTCACGTCCATTCTTAAAGAATCTCATGCGATCATTATCCTGGAATGCCTCCTCATTCCGGTCCCAGCCGATCTCAATACCCCTAGTTATGATTACTGATAGCTTAGTGATGCTACTTTGCTAAAGCTTCCTGAGGATGAGGGTAAGATCCTGAATAGCATGTTGAATAGTGCAGAAGAACAAGGTAGCCTAATGTGAACTCTTTCGTCTTTAGGATCATGTCCTCGCAGAGGCAGCGGATCTGTCGGCTTGTTCCTAAGGGTGTCCTGAGCCATGGACTCGGTAGCATGGCGGGAGGCGAGGTTCTTAGAAATGAACGCTAGGGTGTACTAACAAATTTCTAGGTGTAGTAAATCTATTTCTGGAACGTAAGGACCTCGCTAGTTAGAAGCAGTGTTCTTAGAGCACGGGCCACAATGAATCTCTGAGATCGTTGTGGCCCGTGCGTAAGGATGTACAGACGACTTATAAGTATCTTTCTTCGCTTCTATATACTGAAACGAGGTAGGGGAGAAAACTTATTGATCGTGCTGGGCACTCCACTTGTCAAATTAGCAGCAAAAACGTAGGTGCCCCACCAAGGTGCTAATTTGTCCCTTACGGGCGCCTATACGTATAATCTGACACCACTCCAAGCCGGAAAACCACTTAAAAGGCCCAAAACACTTGTGCATCAGTTTCCTAGCTCATTATAAGAGATATGAAGACGAATGCATAAGTACAAAGGTGGCCAAGCTGTGCTTCACCTATAACTTGCATCCTTTCTATGTCTTGGGTTATGCTGTTTCCTGGGAGAAAAATGGATTGCTGAGAGGAAGTTCGGTAGCGTTGTCGCCGCAGTATTCTGCCCCTACTTAGCTGCGAATAATCTGAGGAGCATAGCGGGGATAGAGAACGAGGACGAAAAGCAACGCTAACTAAAGACAGAAAAGCCTAACAACGGACATTTTAATTCGGGTTTCAAGCGCTGAGACTTAGTAGACTCTTACTATAAGGTGAAATAAATAGCCTTAGTGGCTCCCTTAGGGGTCTAGCGACAGAAGTCATGAGAAAGTACGAAGGTTATATAGAAATAAGTGTATTTCTTATTTAATTGCTCAGCCTTGTTCATCGTCACCTAACTAGGTGTCTGTTTACTTTTACAGGCTATTTCATTCTTAAATAACGACTAGCGTCTATAAAAACGCCTATGTAAGCTCTTACCTTTAAGTTAAAATTATCAAGAATTCTAATAGCTCTACCCCCTTCTAGTATACAGCTCTTTATACCGCTTTAGCACAAATATTAATTCACCTTCTTAATCACTATTTACAAACATTCCACACAGGGCATAAGCGCAGGAGAACGTTACAGCCAAAATACAGGTTATAGCTACAGTAGCTTCTATAAAATAAGAGGGATTACTCAAAGGAAGTATAGGAACACATAAACAGCAAGTGAAATCGAGGAGTAAAATAGGAGTAATAGAAATAAGAGAATATGCTAATATAGAGATTTATCCCGCAATATGCTTCCTGCTTTACGTAGCCCCGTCGGTGAGTACTAACCTAGGAAATAGACTATATACCTAGTATAGGCTTAGCGACGTTATGATTAAAGGACGCTCAGGATAAAAACTTCTTACTAAGAAATACATACGTTTTTTTATACTGTTCAACCTCTTATAACTACTAGGTCCGAGCACCTAGTATATGGGCTATATAGTGGTTTAGTAGTAAAGTAGGATCAGGAATTGAAACGGCGCGTACATAGTATAAACAACTTGGACGTATGAACGAAAAAGCTTTGATAAATAACGGCTTGTGTCTCTAAAACAAGAAGCAGTTTAGCTAGCTAGTGAGTAGAATAACTTCTATAACAATGACTGAAGAAATTATATAATCCCTTAGTAAACTTACTCTACGCTGCGTACAAGGTCTAGAGCAATAAGGAAACTGCAAACATATAGTCTTTAGGAGTTAATATAGGAACTTGTATACATTTTTCTGCTAAGAATAAGCAACCCTGATGTTAGCTCACGCTGGGTCAAAGTGCCAACCTTTCTACCCCGCAAGCCATCCGAAGTCTTCCCATTCGGCGCCAGGTTTAACGATTTAATTAGGTACAGTCCTTATAGGCCCTCTATAATAAAACCTAAGCCCATACACAGTCCCGCTACGCCTAAAGGAGCCCACCCCCTAGAGTGATGATTGGAGGGTGGGCGAGCTACGCCTAGTAGTTTACGCGTCTTAGTAGAAAGATTGCCCTTAAGGGGCACTTACGCCACTGTTCCCAAGTACAACTACTGATACATTTATCCAGTAGATATATCAGTATCCGTACGAGAAATTAGCGAGCATAACTATGCTCACGCAGGTTAGCTCTGCGAGTTTACTATAACGATATTACTAGCTACTTGTTGTCCACCTGTTGTATACTTTCCGGAAAAAACAGCAGAACTACAGGTATACAGTTTTTACTTATAGGTCGTTCGCAATATTACAGTGTGGACGTCAAAAGTAGTTTAGGATAGTATCGAATTAATAGGTTATAGGAAGACAATGAGAACCTGGAAGAGCGGGCTTATTAGTATATAGCGTACAACAAGAAAATATTACCATACAACTTACTATATAGAGAGCGACGATTTATATAAATTTATATAAATGTATAACATATAGTGATAATACCGACAGACATAATTATCGTAGACGAGTAGGTATAAACGGTCCGATGTGGGGGCAATAATATGATTATGGTGTTATGTAGATTAGAATTAGGCTAGGATGCTGGAGGAAAGACTGCTTTATATAGAGAATCAGAAGGTCTAATAGTAAGACGTTTTATAGCTTACGTTACAGAAGCATAAGAGGGTTAACATCATGTGGCGTTCAATAATAACCTAACACAGACAGAGTGGAGAACGATAAAGCTCTTTTAATTTTAATTAATAGATTATTATTCAGAAGCGGAGGGATTGAAGTATAAAAGGAATAAAGTACTAATAGTGTGAGCAAGAACAAACCCTAAAATGTCTATCACTATGCGGAATCCTAGTGTAGCTCATAAGCTAATAGCTAGCTATGATGTTACGTGTGGGCAAGGAATAGCTATATGATTGGACGCTCTAAAGATAGACCTCTAGGCGGGGCAGCTTTGATAAGGTTAATATTATTAGGAGGTGTGTTAGTCTTATTGATAATAAGGTTAACTTTATAGCGGGACAATATATATGCAGGCTGAAAGCATTATGTGTGGGTTATATAGCAAGAAAACCAAAGAGAAGGCAGATAAGCTAGTTTAACGACTTAATACGCATTGTAGGCTAGTTGAGTAATGAATTCGGTAGGAAGCGTAGTGAACCAATTTAATGAGGATATTCAAAATTAAGCCTGTAGTGATATATCGGTTTCCTAAAAGGGTTCACGAAGGTATTAGGTATATCATAATCCACCTACTTCAGCTCAAGATTTCGGTACTAGGGAATGATTTATACTGGACAATACCCTAATAAATTATTTCGGTTGGGATTCGGTTATAAAGCGAGATTACTTGGAACGAGAAAACGGTTCGCACTAGCTAATAGTGCTAATAAGCAACTGAAATCGGTAGCTAGCAGGATACCCTATTTCGGTCCAGCGTACTGAAAAACGGTTCGCTCTGGGTAACAGCATCAAAGGGAGACTAATAAGCAACTGAAATCGGTAGCTAGCAGGATACCCTATTTCGGTCCAGCGTACTGAAAAACGGTTCGCGCTGGGTAACAGCATCAAAGGGAGACTAATGAGCAACTGAAATCGGTAGCTGGCAGGATAACCCATTTCGGTCCAGGATTTCGCTTCAGTGCTTGGATGATTTGGTACTGAAAAACAGTTCAGGCTAGCTGGTAGTATCCAACAGAAACCGATAAGCTGTTGACTTCGGTAGCTAGCATGATAACCTATTTCGGTCCAGGGTACTGAAGAACGGTTCGCGCTAGGTAACAGCATCCAATAGGAATGGATAGGCTACTGAATTCGGTAGCTAGCAGGATAACCCATTTCGGTCTACGATTTCGCTTCAGTGCTTAGATGATTTAGTACTGAAAAACGGTTCGCGCTAGGTAACAGCATCAAAGGGAGACTAATGAGCAACTGAAATCGGTAGCTGGCAGGATAACCCATTTCGGTCTGGGATTTCGCTCTATTGTTTGGATGATTTGGTACTGAGAAACGGTTCAAGCTAGCTGACAGCATCCAATAGAAACCGATATACTGTTGACTTCGGTAGGTAGCACGATAACCCATAATTGATCCAGGCTAGCATAGATATAGAGAATACTAGAAAGAGATATATGGTCTCTTAACCTATTTCAAGGCGTTGTTTAAAGGAAATTAGCTTACAAAAAAGGGATATGATTGGCAATATTGCTAGCAGAAGGTTTAGAGTGTAGTAAGCTTTAATAATGCTAGCTTAAAGTATGAGATATTGGAATAATTTAGGGGCTTGAACCTGGGGAGTGAGAAGGTGTTACTGTCGTTGGTCTTGTGCCGCGTAGGCGTCCAGTACTATCGTTGTTATCCCGCTGACTAAGGTACGAAAAGCTTCAGAATGTAAGGGTCTAGGCCCACGGAACGGAGGAGCCCGGGGACAGCTCGGTCAACAGAGGCCGAAAGGACGGAAAGGCCTGCGGGTCCAGGGCACAGAGCTCTCTAAAGCGAGGACTTGGCGAGTCCTCTTAGAGAGCTAGGAAAAGAGGATCTTAGAAGAAACAAGCAAAAGTAGCGCAGCAATACCTTACCTACCTTTCAGGTGCTTCTTCTATTAGCTTGACCCAACCGTGGCCCATAGCCCCTGAAGACCTTTGTAGAAAAAACAATGCAAAAAGCCTGTGTAGACCACTATCTGGTTCCGACATACGGTTAGTAGCTAATGAGGTTACTCGGTCAAAGGCGGAATGGACTGATAAGAGAGGCTTGCATATACGAAGAAACCTTAGCTGTGAACGCGAGGTTTAATTCAAAATAGCGAATACAGACACTTAAGGAGGCGTTACATAGAAGTGTGATGACATATGAGGGCTTATTAGTGGAGATATAGGGACTACAGGGTACCTAGTAGCGTAAATGATTAGATAAGTACGCAGGATAGTGATTAGTTAATTACAGTGAGGCTTACTAAGAAATGAAATCTGTAGTAAGCGACGAACTTAAGTTCTTAACTTTATATTAAGTCTACTACACATAAGAGACTTATACTTCTCAGTTAACAATAATAGCTAAACAAGTGAGAAAAATGCTAGCAAAATTTGTATAGATGCGTACGAGTAATATACAACACCAGGCTCTTCTAGGACCTATGCATCGACGGAAACGATTAGATATGAATTTATAATACTCTATAGCGAAGTATGAAAGACGTCTATGACGATTCAAACAACTAATCAGGTCAAAGAAATGGGGGAGGAAATACTTCTATGGTCTCTATAAAGGTACACGAACCATTTCAGAGGTGCAAATTCGGTTATTAGTACAAAAGAGGTACTTAGGTAGCGGAATTCTAAAAAATGGATTAGGTTGCAGGTCACTTCTTGAGCAATTTGCAGAGGAGCGAAGCGTTTTTACTATGACAGAACCGTTTTTAGCGTGTTGTACCTTTTTCCAGCCAAACCTGGACCGTGCACGAAATTTTCTAGCCAATGAGAACCGAACCCTGAACCGAATTCGGTTGCAAACCCAAGAATCCTTTATGTTAGGCTATAGTAATAAGTATAGTAGCTACTCTAACTAGCACCTTAATAAAAGTATAAAGATAAAAAAAAGCTAAGGCTATATTAAGATATTTCTTTAGTAGCTTAAGGTAGAAGAGATAGACTACTAAGAGCTTATAAAGAAAACTAAAAAAAAACTAAAAAAAAACTAATAAACCTATAAATATAAAAAAAAAAAGGAAAAGGGAAGGGGAGGTAGAAATTCTTATATAAGTAGCCTTAAAACTTAATAATAAGGTAGGAGGAATAAGAGTTTAAGCGTTATAAACTATATTAAGCCTAATTACTAATAAGTATATAGTAAATTTAATAGGCTAGTATTCTATTTTATTCTTCTATAAATATTAGCCTTTCTTACTGCTTGCTTTTATTCTAACTTAAGGTATAAACGCCTAAGTAAGGCTAAGTAAGTTAATATAAGAAGGGTTAAGGTTTTAGCAACTTACTAGCTAGCTATTACTTATTAGTTTAAGTAAGGTAAGCAGTAGAACGCTAATCTTAAGAGACTACTTATAATAGCTTAAGAACTTAGCTAATACTTAACTAAGTTATTAACTTAGTCCTCTTAACTTTAAGGTAAGGAGTTAAGGTAGGAGTGAAATAAACTCCTCTACTATTTATTTCCTTAAACTTAAATAATCTATCTAGCTTCTAAATACTAAAGAGGAGTAAGAAGCTTAAAGCTTAACTAATAAGACTAGCTAAAGTTACTTAATAATTAGCTAGCACTTTATAACTTTAAATATATATACTAAGCTTAATAAAACTAATTAAGGGCTAGTAGTTACTATAAGCTTTATTAGCTACTTAACTAAGAGTAAGTAGGCCTTAAGCATTACTACCTCTTAAAAGATTAGTATTTAAGCTAATATTACTAAAGCTTTTACTTCTAACTCTACCTCTCTTATAGGGGTAAGAGAGGAAATAGTTTTAGGCTAGCTTATAAAGAGCAGCTTTTAGTATAGTATATAGTATTAGCTTAGTAGTAATAAAGCTTATAAAGTATTAATAGAGATGTTTAGTATAAGGATAAGCTTTTTATTTCACTTATTAGGTAACTTAAGCCTTAAGGAGTTAAGGTAGCCCCCTTAAAGGATATTATACTAAAATAAGCGTTATACTTAAAATTAACTATAGAGATAAGATAATAATATTATAAATAATAGGGCTAAAAAGATACTAAAAAGTAAGGTTTATAATAAGTAATATATCTTAATATAATACCTATAGCTTATAAGTAAGTATTTACTAAGCAGACTAATAAGGCCTTAAAAGGGGTTAATCTACTAAAAAGCTATACTATTAAGATATAGTAAGTTAAAGCTTAGCTAGAAAGTAGAAATTTAGCCCTCTCTTCTTACTACTTTAGTAGTAGGATATTAATTTTAGCTAGGTTTACCTCTATTTATTAGCTTAAGCCTTAAGAGCTTTATCTTAAGTATAGAAATATACTTAAACTAAGTATCTATAGACTATTTAGCCTCCTTTTTAAAAGTAGCCTTAAGGCGCTTATAATAGGAAGTAAGACGCTTAGCTAAGAGAAGTAGCAGTATTTAAAGCTTAAAGCTTAATACCCCTATAGTTAAGCTTAAGGAGTTAAAAAATACTACTAGTAAAGGTAACTTATTATTAAAGAACTAGCTGTATTTATATCTTACTACACTTAGTAAGAATATTATTCCTATTAAGTAATAAGTACTTAAAACTAAGCTAGCGCTAATAAGAATTAAGGTTAGCTTAGTATTCTACCTATCTCTATAAAAGCTATAGCTATAAGTTATAACTAGAGGGTTAAGTATAGTTAGTAAGCTATTTTATTTAGTATAAAGTTTAGAGGAAACTATTAGCTTAGAAGTCTTAATAAGGTTTCTTTTTAAAGCTGCCTAATAGAAGTATTATAGCTATAGAGATAGAGAACTAAGTAGGATTATAGCTAGCTAGGGGGACTATTAGTATTAGTAGTTATATTATAGCTTATAAGGTTACTATTTAAATGCTAAGGTTAGTAGTAGTAAAGTATTATACTAGCTAATACCTCTTAATAGCTTATTAAACTCTTAGTAAGTAAGAACTATAGCTCTCCTAAAGATAAGATATATATACCTCTAAAATAGTTAGGACTTAGTCTTATAGGTAGGACTTAAACTATATAAGCTAATAAGGCTTAAGATATTAAACTAATTAAGAAGATAGAGCGTAGAATATAGTATTATATTATTAGGGGGGGATAAAGAGAACTAAAGGAGGTAGAAAAAAGAGAGGGTAAAAGATAAGCAGCCTTATTAATAAGAGGTAAAGTAGAATAAGTATAAGTATATATTATTATATATAGTTATATTATTATAACTGCTATAATTAATACTCTATCTTATTTAGCATTAAATATTACTATTTATTTTACCTACTAATAGTATAATAGAGCTATAAAAAGCATTATCCCTAAGCATTATATTAGCTTTAGCTAGCGTTCCTTAAGGCTATTATAGTAAGGTATAGCATAGTATCTATCCCTAGCGCCTTTTAATTATTATAGTAAGTATTACTAAGGGAAAATAGTATTAAGTAGCTATAGCTATAATATCCCTTATACTTTAAAGTTACTAAGAAGTATCTAGCTACTACCCCTATTAATACTCTAGTTAGTAAGAAGGCTTAACTATAGTATAAAGCATTAAACTAATTTACTTTAGTAATATTATACTTTTAAGACTACTTTAAATTTATCTTTTCTACTAAGTAAAGCTTCCTAACTAGCTTCTTACTTAGCTTTAGTAAGCTTTTATACTCTTAACCTCTAGAGAGGCTAGCTAATAGGACCTTAAGTAGCTGCCCTTATAACTTAAGCTAATTAAACTACTAATAGGCTGCTACTTAGTAGGTAGGAAAATAAAGTAAATAAAGTAGTAATCCCCTTTAAGGTTAAAAACAGCCTATAAAGTAGAGTGCTTTAGCTAAGTATAATACTAGTAGTATAATAGGCTACTAAAGTAGCTTTATATAATCTAAATAAAATAGAGAGACTTAAAAAGAGGTCCTTAAAGTATATTTCCTCCTCTCTACTAACTAACCTATTTTTATATATTCCTATTAAGGGTAAGCTTTAAAGCTATAATATATATAATATATATAGTATAAAAGGGAGAGCTTAAGTAGTAAGCTAAAGAAGTTAAGCTAGTAAAGCTTCTTAAGTTATCTACTAACTACTATTATAAAAGTAAGTTATAAGTAGTAAGCTAATAGTTCTAATAAGGTATATTTACTTTATACTTATTACTAAAGAGGTATTAATCTTATTAATAGCTAAAGGGATAATCTACTTATTAGATATAGTAAGTAGAATAGTACTAGCTTTAAAAGCTATATTAAGCACTAAATAGAGGTGAGGATTATATAAAAATAAATACCTAATAACTAAAGTATTAGGGGTTAGCTTCTTAAGCTAAATATAAGTAGATATAGAGTAAAAATTTAGTCTTATAGGGGGTAGCTAGGTATAAGTATATAAATAGGTAGTAAGCTTAGCATTTATATTATACTTACTTATAAGCCTATAAGTAGAAAGCTACTTATACTTAGCTACTTAGTAGGAGGTTTAAGCTTATTAGAGGATATACCTCTAGCTTCTAAAATCTGCTTTTATAGCTTAAAAGGTAGCTAGCTTTCTAAGTAATAATTAGGTAAGACTACTTAAGTAAGGCTTTAAAAAATTAATAAAGCCTAAGAGTTATATAACAGTATAGCTATTAGTAGCTAAGGTAGTAAAGTAGTAGTTCCTTAGCTTTATACTGCTTTAACTTTATATTAGTAGCCTAAAGGTTTAAAACTACCTATAAAGGTAAGGCGTAAGTATAAGCCCCCTTAGAACTATTAAGGCTCTAGCTAGTAGATATATATAAGTATATAAAGTAGTAAGGCTATTAGTTAGAACTATAGGGGTATAAAAGCTTATTATATATATAATATATAACTAAGGTATTTAGCTAGGGTAAGGCTAAGCTTTATAAGCTCTCCTCTTATACCTAAAAGTAGCTATTTAAAGCTACTAAAATGCTTAAGTAAACTTAAGCTTATACTAAGTAGTATTCTTAAGCTTAAACTTATACCTCTAGCTCTAATAATACTTTTCCCTATATTAGGGGGAGAGGGGAGATAAGAGGACCTTATTAAGGGATAAATAAGGCCTCTAGCTGTTCACTATGATTTTTACCTGCTTAGAGCGATAGACCTCCTAACTTTATGCCTCCTAATAATATATACAGCTTTTAGTCATATAATTATAACTCTCTTAACCTCAGCTGCACTTATATATATATATTAATAACTTCACTATCTTTAACTTCACTTTAGTAATAATATAGTTTATAATTACTTAATTACTTAATTACTAACTACTAAACTATTAACCTATCCTCTCTCTTATATATCACTTATGCTGCTAATATTATCCCTATTACTACTTTGCTATCTACTATAAAGTAAGTCGTCACTATCTCTTCTTATTTAATTAGGCTAGCTAACACCTTTAGTATACCTTACGTTATCTATAAATAAAGTGGTATGCTAAGCTAATAAGCCTAGCAGCAGCTATACTGTTATTAGTAACGCTCTCTCTATCAGTTAGTATAAAGTATACTTACTAATAAGCCTTACTAGGTCTAAGCTTAGGCTGCCTCTACTTTAGTATTATAGAAGGCTTATATAAAGAAGGGCTACTCCTCAGGATAGCTAGAAACATATATAGCCTCTATATAAAGGCGTCTAAGGCTATTATTTATCGCCTTAATTATAGTATAAAGAGGGTCCCCTCTAAGGGTATTTATAAGGGCTCTAGCTATAGCTACTTTAATAATATGCTACTAATTAGTAAAAGAGTACTTACTAAATTTAAGGGCTTTATTTATTATATAGATATTATTCTGCATAGTAATACCCTCAGCTATTCCCTTATAGAAAGGTATACCTCATAAGGGATTAGCGTTCTTATATATCTCTTATAGTGCAGATATAGTGAAGCTTTAGGATTTATTATAGGTTAATAAGGAAGAAGAAGAAGAAGAGGGATAGGTATAAGGCTTTATGTATAGTAGAGTTTTTATGCTTCTAGCTATAAGAACCTCTTCTAATAACCTCTTTAGTTAAGGAGTTATCTTTTATATAGTAGTATTCACAGATAACCTCTTTAGTTGAGGAGTTATCTCTCTTATAGCAGCATTTATAGTACCTCACTAGAAGGTTTAGCGAAGCTATTATCAGCTAGGCTATAAGAGCCTTAGTAACCCCTTCAGCCCTAATATAATCAGCCTTACTATATGTAGCGCTGCTAGCCTTACGCTGCGCAGCTAACGCTATTACTATTCTGCTAGTCTATTTAGCTAGGGTGTGCGTTTAACTTTATGTAGTGATGTTTAAAAGGTTTACCTACTAGTAGGAATATATAGGGTTTCTATACTATTTTCCTTAATTAGTAGAGGGCATAGGTTAAGGTGCCTATATAGTGTTTCCAGAATTATGCCTATATATAAGGTGAATTTTGCTGTAGTCTTTTTATAGGGGGGCTGCGTTATAACTATAAACTTAAGAGATAAATAAGATTATACTACTTTCTACTCTTACTTCTCCTCTAAAGAATAAATTAATCTTAAAAATATCTTACTTTATAATATAAACTCTTAAGAGCTTTTTTAACTTTAAGTTACTAATAAGAGAGAAAGTTTATATTACTTTTATAGTTTCCCTCTTTAAGTTTATTACTTAAGTTAAAGCTTAGCTTACTTATTTATTAGAGAGTATATAAAAAATAAGAGGACTTATTTAGCTTATTAACTTAAAAGTAGTAAAATCTTTAAGAAGTATAAATAAATAAATAGATCTTATATAGGTTTAAAGAGCTTTTTAAGCTTAAGCTAATCTAATATAACTTATTCTAAATATAATAAGTATTAATCTTAATATTTAAGCTTATTCTATATATAATAAGCACTATTTTAGTAAGTAAGCTATTTAGGATAAAGATTAGGAATATTATAGCTAGCTACTAAGCTTAAGAGGAAGCTAATAGAGAAAAGCATAAGTATTAATAAGTATTATCTACTTCCTACCTCCCCTTTTAGCTTATACTTAGCTTCTTTTTTAAGGCTTAAGGGGGCTTTATTAAGCCTCTAAGTAGTCTTTAGTTAGCCTTTAATAGGGAGCTAGAGGTAGCTATTTATATTAAGGCGCTAGTTATTAATATTAATATCTTTACTATAAGTAGTATTAAAGACTAGCTAGCTAGTTCTAGCTTTATTATTATAGGTATTAGCTTATAGCTAGTCCTCTTTAAGCTAATATTTCTTACTCTACTAAGGTGTTAGCTTACTAGGGGGCTAAGGATTAATACTCTTTATTTAGGTGCTAAATATTAATACTAAAAGCTAGTTATTAGTATTAATACTTTAGTGCTAGCTAGCTTAATAGTTATAAGTAGTAGTTTATATTAATAGTTAGTAATAAGTATTAATAGGTACTACTAAGTGCTAGTTTAGTTTAGTAGTTATAGCTTCTAGCTAAGTAGCTATTAATATTAGCTATTAATACTAATTATTAGTATTAGTAGCTAATATTAATATTAGGCATTAGTATTAAGTATTAGCCTTAAGTGCTAAGCTAAGTGCTAATGCTAAGTTAGGCGTAAATATTACTAAGTATTAATAATACTAATATTAGTACTAAATACTAATGCTAGCTATTAGTGCTATTTAGTTATTAAGTGTTAATACTAAGTAGTATTAATGCTAAGTATTAGGCGTTAGTACTATACCTAAGTGTTAGTATTAAGTGTTAATACTAAGTAGTGCTAATATTAAGCGCTAAGCGTTAATATTATACTTAGGTGCTAATATTAGGCGTTAGTATTAAGTAGTGCTAGTATTAAGCGTTAGTATTAAGTAATATTAGTATTAAGCGCTATGCTAGTGTTATACCTAAGTGTTAGCGCTAAGCGTTAATGCTATGCTTAAGTGCTAGTGTTAAGCGTTAGTGCTAAGTAATACTAATATTAAGCGCTAATATTATACTTAGGTATTAATATTAGGCGTTAATATTAAGTAGTATTAGCGCTAAGCGTTAGGCGTTAGTATTATGCTTAAGTACTAATATTAAGTATTAGTACTAAGTAGTGCTAATATTAAATATTAGTGTTAAGTAGTGCTAGCGCTAAGCGTTACGCTAGTGTTATACTACTTAGATGTTAGCGCTAAGCGCTAATACTATACCTAAGTGTTAGTATTAAGCGTTAGTGCTATACCTAAGTATTAGCGCTAAGCGTTAGTACTAAGTAATATTAATACTAAGCGTTAGTACTAAGTAGTATTAGCACTAAGCGTTAGTATTATACTTAGGTATTAGCACTTTAGGCGTTAGTACTAAGTAGTATTAGTATTAGTAGTAGTTAGTATTAGCTAGTGCTTTTAAGGTGCTAAGGTTAGCTAGTTATTTATTAGTGTTATGCTATATTAGGGGTTTATTATTATAGCTGCTAGTGTTAGCTAGGCTAGCTAGCTAGCTGTTAGTATTACTATAAGCTATAGCTAGCTAGCTAGTTTTATTAGTTATATATATATGTTAGGTTATAGGTAGGTAGGTTAGGCTTTAGGGTAGGCTATATGCCTACTTACCTTCTAGCAGCCCCCCCTAGGGCTTTACGCTAATGCTAGCGCCACCTTTATATTCATACTAAGGTGTTAATTAGCTTAAAAGTATCTAATAGCACTTTAGAGATAAACTATATTATTATTCCTAAGTTATATTAGCTTTCCTACTACTTATATATACTATATATACTAA
Organism: Colletotrichum siamense; assembly: GCF_013390195.1. NCBI lineage: Eukaryota > Fungi > Ascomycota > Sordariomycetes > Glomerellales > Glomerellaceae > Colletotrichum > Colletotrichum siamense. The sequence goes on along the minus strand of NW_023501029.1, from coordinate 443,120 downwards.
GTAGTCTTAATGCTTACTATAAAGCTAGTAGTAACTAATAGAGTGCTTAACCCTCTATCTCTATAATTTATTATATATACTAAGTATATTAACTTTATTTTAATAATTATAACCTTTATTATTTATTACTTTATTAAGGCCTACTTTATAGTAATTATCCTCCTTAATAGCTAAGTTATCTCTTTATAACTTATAAGTAGAAGGTACTATAAGGTTAATACTAATAGATATATTAGTAGGAGAAGTAATATATAAGTTTTACTATAATTTTAGTAGTCTAATTTAACTATTTAGATAGGATTAGTTATAATATAATCCTTAGTAGATATTATAAACTACTAAGTCTCTACTTTTTATTTAAGCTTAAGCATAAAGAAGGCTATACTACTTTATTCTTAGCAAAAATATAACTTAGCTAATAAAATATAAATATAATATTAAAACATTCTAATATATCTCCTTATAATACCTTATCTCTTAGGAGTAGAATTTTATTTAATTTATTTTACTATATAAGGAAAAGATATAATATACCTTTAGCTTAAGGAAAAAGCTTATCCTAAATGCTTATTATCTAGCGTAGTATAATAATTAAGAAAGTATAAAATAGTGATAAGATATTATATAGAGGCTACTTTAAGATCTTAAAATATAAAGTATTATATAACTTATACTTAAGGAATAAAAATAGGTATATAGATATATAAAATAAAATAAACCTTTTAAAGCTTCTTTATAGTAGTAGATTAAGTAGATATAAGGCTTTACTTTAGAGTAAAGGTTTATAGAGTTTTATAAGAAGAGAAAAAGAGAGAAGCCCTTTAAAGCTTCTTTATAGTAGTAAAATAAGTAGATATAAAGCTTTACTCTAAAGTAAAGAGCTATAAAGTCTTATAAGAAGAGAAAAAGAAAAGCCTTTAAGGGCTTTTTCTTTATATAAATATTCTTATAGAAAAGGGAATATAAGCTTTAAAGCGTAAAGTTATATTATAACTAAGTATAATAAATATCTGCTTTACTCTTAAGTATAAAAATAAGAGATCTTTATAATATATAGGTATATAATAAATAAGTATTTTTATGTTATTTTATAGGATAAAATAGGAAGTATAAATATTAAAAATAAAATATATTTATAATATTATAGCTTAGAAGTAAAGTTCTTTCTAAGTATTCTATTAAACTACCCCTTTATACCTTATTACTTTCTCTTTCTTTTAATCCTTAAGTAGCTAGCTAGCTAGAAGAACCCCCTTAAGCCTAATAAAGCTATTATTTTATTACTTTCCTATCTTAAAACCTAATTTTTAAGCTGCTATTATTACTCTATTAGAGGAAGTAGTAGCTAGTAATAAGAGCTTTATAGCTAGTAAAGTAGTTTTTAACCTTTTTTGCTAGCTATTAAATAGTTAATAGAGTGAGATTAATAAAGCTTACCTTTTTATATTTAATAGTATATAGAGCACCTTAATATAGATAAAGCTAACCTTATAGCTTATTAGCTTATAGCTGCTTATATCCTCTTATACTAATAGAAGTAAGATATTAGCTATTAAGCTTAAGTATTTTTAATAGCGCTATAAGCTAGAGCTAATACTCTTATTAGTATTATAATTATCCTTATTATTAGTAGTTATATTCTCAGCTATTAAGGCTAAACTAAAGAGGGTAAGCTTTAAAAGATCTATAAAGGAGATAAAGACCTCTTTAATCTTATACTATAACTTAAGAAGTTTAAAATTACTATTCTTAATAAGCTAGTTATTTATTTTAAAGAGAGTAGTATAAAAAGTATTTATAAGTATATAGGCTTATACCTAGTAAAAGTCTCTATTAATATTAGCTAGTATTCTCTATTTAAGCTTTAGTATATCTATTACTATATTACTAGTATCTATAATACCTTAAATAATATAGAGGATATATACTTAGCTAATATAACTAAAATAAGTATTATAGTTAGACTTATTAATAAAGGTAATATTTTCTATAGTTAAGGCTTATACCTCTTACGCTTAAAAGGTATCTATATTATATATTATAAGATTAAGTATATACTACTAAAGCTATATAGCTATATTCTCAATATAAGTAATAGAGTCCTTATATATACTAAGGTTATTAAAAGCAGCCTAAATATACTTAAGTAGTAAGGGCTTATTCTTAGACTTAAGGTTTATATCTATAAGTTTAGCTGTATTTCTACTATTAATCTAACTAATAACTTAGTATAATATATAAACTGCAGTCTCTATCTCTAGCCTCTTAGGATATAAGAAGCACTTAAAGTTAATAAAGGAGAGGTTAGGTGCTACTAATATAGTAGTATAAACCCTCTTATAGGCTTTATTATCTAATATCTTAAGGAGCCTTACTATATATTAAGGGGTATTATTAATATTATTATAGTTATTAGTAGGGAAAAAAGCAGCCTTAATAATATCCTAAATATAAGCTTCCTTATTATTATTACTAGTAAGTAAGGCTATAAATAGTATATTTTAGTTACTTAGCTTTATATCTTATGCTATATTAAGAGGGAGGGTGTTAAGTATATTAAGTATTACCTTAAGTATTATAAACTAGTAGCTATTAATATAGAGGCTAGCTATCTACTTAAAGGTTAATATATTAAAGGTCTCTAAGCTTAAGTATATTTAATATTAATAAGTAGCTATATCTTACTACTACTTATAGTTTTATAATATAATAAGCTAGTAGGTTAGGAAGCCTTTCTTACTATTAAGCTATAGTCTTACTATAAGCTTATAGTTAATAGTAATATATATATTAGGCTTAATAGCGTTTAATACTACTAATATAAGCTATTTCTAGATCTATCTATAGTTATTAAGTAGGCTTAAGTCTTAGTAGTTAATATATAGTCTTATATTAAGGTTAGGGGGTAGCTTATCTATTATTATAAGTTAAGCTAATACTACTTTTACTTCTTAATATATATAAGAAGGTTCTATAACTTACTTTTATTATATAGCTTATATATCTACTAGGTGTTTAACTCTATAATACTTATTATTTTTATATATTCTTAGAAGGCATAGAAATAATACTAGCTAGCTATAACCTTAACCTTAGTCTTATTTATATTAGCTTACTAAAGTAATAGGTATTCCTTAATATCTTCTTTACTACTATTTTAGTTGTTTTACTTAGTTTTAAAGGCTTAGTAGATATCTTTAGCGCTATATAGGATAAATATATAATTTTTAAGTATGTTACGCTTAAGGCTAACCTTTATAAAGACGTCTTAAAGTTTATATATATAGGAGGGTTTAATTTAATAGTTATTACTTTTACTCTATATTATATCTATAATATTAATATATAGTTTTATAGTAACTAAGAGATAAGGCTTTATAAGTTCCTATACTAACTTTTAATCCTAGAAAGGCTTATTAGATACTTATTATTTATAGCTATAGTATATAGGAGTTATATCTTTAGCGTTATACTTATATTTTATTATAATAATAATACTACTAAGTATAATAAGGTTTATAAATATTCTGCAGTATAAATAAGTAATATATCTATATAGAGGAGGTCCTAATATACTAATAAATAGGAAGAAAGCATTATAATATATTCTTATTAAGCTTATATACTTAAGCTAGCTTATAGTTAGCTATATTAAGGTTTAAGTAGACTATATCGTTCTACTACACTCTTCTTTTATGCTCCTTTATAAGTCTTATAATAAATATAATATCTAAGTAGCCTTTAATTAGAATTTCTATATAGCTAATACTAACTACCTAAGAATATTATATACCCCTCCTTCCCTCTCTCTTCTCCCTTCTATTTACTTTTTTATACGTACTTAACTTATATTCTACTTTAGGAATATATATAAGTACTATTCTTATTTAGGATTTACTTCTATTTTTAGTTTCTCTACTTTTATTATATTATTATAGCTAGAGCTAAGTAATAATTATATATAGCTTATAGGGGAAGGAGTAGAAGTAATCTAAAGCCTAGATACCTAGATTTACTAGTCTAAATAGCTATAAAAAAAAGCCTTTAAGGGCTTTAAGTGAGAGAAGCATTATAATATAAAATATATTTCCCTTCTTAAAAGATCCTATATATAGTAAATTTTATATAAATAAGGCTTAAGAGAAACTCTAGTGAATAGATATACTTATAAGATACTTAAATATAAGCTTACTAATTAGATCTATTAATATTATTTATTTTTAGCTTAATATAAGAAGAAAACATTATTATATCTATTATCTACCTTTAACCCCTTAATATCTTTACCTCTATCTCTATCTATACTTAAGCTAACCTTAGTTATTATCTAATAATATATACTAGATATCCCTAATAACTTATAGGATAATTATATAGTATTTAAGGTATAAACTTATTTAATCTATAATTTAGTTTATAGTATATATACTAATAAGCATCCTAATAGAAGCTAAGATAGAGGGCTATACTTACTATAATTACTATATACCTATTTATATTAATAAGCTTCAGATTAGATATACTTATAACCTCTCCTCTTCTAATATATTATACTCTTTTAAAACATTCTTATAATTAGTTAATACTTATATAAGTTATAATAGAAGTTTACGCTCTTTATAGATAGGCTAAATAACTAGTCTAATAAGCTATAAATATATATTTTTTATCTTCAGTAAGGTATAAATAAGAAGCTAAAAATAGAATTAGAGATATAATAAATACTCTCTCTCTCTCTCTCTCTCTATAGCTAATATCTTTCGTTAAGTATATCTATTACAGAAGCTTATCCTACTATAAGTCTATTAACGTTCTTATTTATACTATCCTATTAGTTACTATATAACACTAATATATTAGTATATTAGATATAGTAAATTAAATTTTATTCCACTTAATTAATGCTTTTTTTCCAGCAAATCGTGAGATTTATTATAAGCAGTAGAAATAGAGAAGGTATAGCTCCTTAATATATTAGCATTATACTAAACTTAATAAGATATTTTAACTTATATATAACTATAACTATATATTAGAGGTGAAAAAGCATTATTAGATAGTTAGAGTATAGTTTTAATTAATCTAAATTAATATAGTATACTATATTTAATCTTAACTTAATAGAGATAATATAGCTAATAGAGTAGTAGTTATAATAAGCATATATATATATATAAAGAATATTAATTAATAGTATAATAAAGAAATTATATAAGTTTATAGAGATAGCAAGCAATCTTATTTTAAGTTAGGATTACTTCTTCTTAATATATATAAACTATCTATATTATTTCCTCTTATATTATAATACTTCTTATAGAGCTATTAGCTATTTACTTTATCTAAGCTATAAGTTTAGTGAGGTAATTAAGTATAGCAGTTAATAGTAGATAAGCTATTATATAATTAGCTATAATATACTAAGTAATTATAAATAGAGTTAGTAATACTCTTAGTATAATAAATTATTTATTTATCCTTTTCCTTATATTATTTAATCTATTTATATATCCTTAAATACTTTATTTCTACTAAAGTCTGCTATATAAGAAAATATTAGAGTTACTTATTATTATATTTTATAATATTTAATACTATTTATTACTATTAACTAGTTAAATAATATAGTTTATAATATAAATAGCCTTCTTTCCTATTTGTTTTTTATATTTAGTTAGTATTAATATATTAGTTTCTTTCTAACTAATATAATATAGTGTTTAAGTCTACTTCTAGCTATATATAGATATACGCTCTAATTACTCTCCCTTCTAGATATCTAAATAGCTATATCTATCTACTCTTATTACTAAGTTACTTCTATATCTTCTTTCTTTACTTTATAAATACTATATATATTAATTATTCTCTTATTTCCCTATTAAGGCTATATATACTACCTATAATAATTCGTATTAAATCTAAACTATTCTCTAGTTTCCTATTTATTTACTATAGTTTATATACCTTTTCTTTAATAGAGGGGAGATATAGAGGAGTATTTACTAATTATACTTACTATATATAATATATAGAGTAAAGTAAAATATTTTATAGTTTACTTTAACTATCTAATTAGCTATATTTAAAAGTAAAAAGCTCTATAGAGGTTATAAACTTAATAAGTTATATATAAACTTAAGGATCTATTTAAGGTTAAGTAGAAATATAGAGGTAAGTATATATATAAGATTTAAAGCGTTTCCTCTCTTAAGTAATCTTTAGGAGAGTATTATAAAGAAATAGATTTTATTTTATTTAGTTTCTATTTAGGTTATAAAAGTCTTTAGAGGCTTCTAGCTAAATTAGTTAGGTTATCTAGCTTTAATAGTTAAGTCTTAGAAGTTTTTAGGGGTTTCTAGCTAATTAAGGTTAAGTTATCTAAATTCTACTATTAGATCTTAGAAACCCCTAAAAGCTTATAGCTAATTATAATAAAGTATCTAAGATCTATAATTAAGTCTAACTTCTAAGAAGCTTTAGAGGACTTCTCACTAAATAAGCTAAGTTATCTAGAGGACTACTATAGTTAAGAAGAAGTCTTAGAAGCCTTAAGAGGTTTCTAGCTAAATATAATAAAGTTATCTAGATTTAAAAAGTTAAGTTTAAAAAGCCTTTAGAGGTTTTCTTTTAGCTATATATATTATTTAAACTCTATAGTTAAGTCCTAAAACCCCTCCTTATTAATAAGCTTATAGATACCTATAACTAATTAATCTATCTAGATATAAAATCTAATATATATTATCGTCTAATATAGTTTCCTTTTACTAGCCTTAATGCCCCCCTTTTATATTACTTATTTATAGCCTTAAAGAAGCTGCTTTCTAGCCTAAATTTTAGCCTTAACCTAGTCTATATTAAGCGTTAAGAGGGCACTACTAACTATCCTCTAAGCCTACCCCTTCTTAGATTAAATGCTAGCTTAATAACTTTAATAATACTTTTGTTAACAATCTAAATTTTAGATAAACTAGGCATAAGATTATATGTTTTTATAGCTAGTTTCTAAGAGAGAATAACTAAGATACTTTTTAGTATTAAGGTGTTATCCTAGAGTAAACAAGCATATATATCTATAATAGTTTCTAACCTCTAAAAAGTCTCAGCAGATATATAAAGCAGACCTCATCATAAATACGCTAGCTTCTATCACAACTATAACTAATTAGTTATATTTTTTATGTCTATAAGTAGTAGGCAAATTAAAACTTCAGCTGAGGTAGCTAGTTAGTTGCATACAGTCTAAGTAATACAAATAACGTAGCTCTAATATTTAGAGATAAGCTGAGTTAAGACTATAAGCAGGAGTTCCTTTAATACTGCTAAGAGGCTATTATAAGGTATTACTAACGAAACTAAGGCTAGAATCTTAAAAACCTTTGCTATAGGTTTCGTTAAGATGTATTTTAATATGCTGATCTCAGAAAGATAGGTGTTAACTGTTATAATTATAATAGGAGCTGTTCTTTTCTTCGAAAGGGTTAGCAGTAACCTGACTAGAATAAGTTATTAGCATACTTAGTATGAGATTTAAACTTAGTTGAATAAGGATCTTCAGATCAAATTAAAAGGTTTGGATTTCCTTCACGCATCTTTAGTGTCCAGCAAAACTTAAGAGTAAATTAATGCTGTTCTTATATAGACGGAGTGAGCATAAATCAGACTTCACAGAAGCACTTTAAAAGAGAACGTAATTAATAAGAATGACGCAAGTCCCATAACTAGCCTTAGAATATGGGAGGGATGGGATACCTAGATTCTATAACGTCAGACAACGTAAAGCCTTCTTCTCAAAGAATCAGCTAAATATCTCGATCTAGGTATCCAAACTTAGCAAGAAAAACAAAGATCGTGTTTAGAAAGTTGGCAGTCTTGAGAATTGACTAATAGCAGAAAATCATAGTTTGACAGGAGGCTTGTGAAAGGCATTGTGCCTGAGAGAGTGGAATAGACCCCTACATCGAGGATAAGCCTCTCTAATAGATAATAAGAGTGAAGCTTTGAGCGAAGCATATACCAGCCGTCATCCCATCTTGACCTACTACTCGCAGTGGATAATTGTAGTGGACAGGACTTGCTGCTTCCTTAGAGTCAGAGTCTTAGGGCTCCGTCTTAGTGTGGTGGCTTGGTGCTTCCAGTGATAGATGAGGACGCCACATCAAACCGCATTAAAGATGAAAAGGACCACCGAACTATTGCATGCCAAAATCAAGAAGGCAAACTGGCAATTGCATTGGCTTCAGCACCCGCTTCCCAAATATATAGCTGCCCTGCGTATCTCATCCTTCATCTTCCCTTGGACACAATACCCTCCTCTTTCCATCCGACCATTTTGAAACACACAATCAACTTTTATGTGGCTCATCGGCAGACTACTTTCCAGACTCTCAACATCTTAAAGCACGAAGTTATCGACGAGATTTCCTCCCACACGCACATCCTTTGCCACATCTTGGGCGGCTGCCATAGCCTCGATCATGTCCGGCCCCCGTCTTGGCGCACTGCTGTTTCTCCGATCGTCTCACGGAAGAGGCTGGACGCTTACAGGAGGTTGTCGGCACGGAGCCAAGCCGGTGCACACCAATGTTCAGGACTTCAGGATCTATTGCCTTATATACATTGCAATGGCATTCACTCAGAGGCCAAGCACATGCACTTCAACCACGAACGAGACTTGGTGAAGCCGGTGACCAACTATGTCCATACTTTGCCAGGCCATCATCCACCGCTAATCTAACGATGACATCGCAAATCTCAACAGAAACAGCTGGAGGAACACTATCAATTGCTCACGCGATTCACCGGCCCCAAGACTCTGGAGACCTTTCGCGTACTACCTGCACGTTGGAGATCATTCGGACCTCAACCAGGAGCAGCTTGCCTCTAAAGCTGCATTTTGTTGATGGGTTTCACGTCTATTGGGTCCCTGACACACAACTGGCTCGTGAAGCTCCCAGCATCCTTGAAGCCCCTCATCAGCCTATCTTCAACCGTGTTTGACTTCCAGGTGAAGTTTGCGTTTTCGAACGCGCATGACTGGAAGCACCATGGCTTTCGCGTCAAATCAATCCCTTGTTTTCAGTCAATAACCTGACCGTTGCACCATGAGCTCTATCCGTCAGGCTTCCTAACTTTCCAAGCGATCATGAACATCTGCTGATCCGATCTAAAGTGATGATCAAGACTTCCTAGATTGCCTGAGCACTAAGCTCCACCCTCGATCTGGCCAGAAATTTTCGGGTGTTCGCTTGCGGGTACGGCGTTTTGCTGTGCTTGGCTTATTGCGCTTGCTGAAGGCCATCCTGAAAGGTTGAAAGCGGAGGTGCAGGGGAGAATATTGATAGCAGCGGCTGGACTATTGGATCCTTCACCATCTTCTCTGGTGGCTCATCATAATAATCAATTACTTCTTCCAAAAAGACGCGCCTTGTTCCATTTGTGCATGAGATACATGGTCACCATGGGCTGCGATGCGATGCAGGATGCTTCAGGAACCTTTTCGCAGATAGTGTTCAGGTCATCGTCATCATCTATCAGGATGCTTCATCCTCCTATTAGCGCTTTACCCATATCCTCATTACTTGGAGCTAGTCTTGGCTGATCTAGCTCTCGCAAACAGTCGCCTTGATTGACGTCATGCAAGAAAACACGAATGCTGAGCTCACGCCGCTCAAAATGGACTGTTCTCTGATATCGTAAGAAACTCATTGCTGTGGGTGGAGATGACATGATTGTGTGACTGAACTCTTGACTGCATATCTCAACATGGACGCGGAGCATCTTCCAACTTGTGGCCTTGCTCAAATACCAACCAACACAACCGCGTGGAAAGTAAAGTAGCACGCAAAACCCGACCCAGAAAAGGCGTCCGTTCAGCTGCTCGTCACTGCGAGCATCATGATTTGCGACAGAAAAGCGCCCTCCTGGATGATCCGCGAACACATGTGCCCCGCTGTCGATCAAGCGCCCGGCGGCTTGTAGTCGCTGTCCTCGTCTTCCTCGGAAATACGGCGCTTGCGCTTCTTGGTGGCGGCGGCAGTGACCTTTTGTTTCTCCAACTTGGCGAGCTCGACACGGTACTTGAAACGCACGCGGGAGAGCCAGGCGCGCTGCGTCATGCCGGTTCTGGCCGTGACCTTGTCCCAGTATGTGCTGACGACAACGGGGTCGATGCGCTTCGCTAGCTTCCACGTCTCGTTGTTGCCGTCGCGGGGTCCGGTATCGCGGACTTTGTACATGATCAGCAGGCCCTGGTCGGGGTGAACGCCAGCGCGGCCGTTCATGATCTCGGGGAAAGCTGCATCGGCGGGGACTGCGTCAGCGGAGGCTTCGGTGTTGGGTCTGTCGCTCGCCGGGTTCTAGACGGCGTTGGCGGGCTTGATCCTTGGCTTGGTCTTGGGCAGAGAGGGGCGGCTGGTAGTGGAGGTGCCGAAAGCGCTCGCAAGGGTAGTTTGTCGGAACTTCGGCTTCGGCTTGGAGGCTGTGTAGCGGTTGCCTGTGTCAGCGTTGAACTGTACATGGAAAGCAGGGCGAAAGCCAGGTGCAGAAGGAACGAAGTTCATTATTTGCTTACCGGTGGGATTGATGACGGAAGGCATCTTGGGTGAGGAGAAAGAGACGATCTGGCAGGAGGTGTGGGTCTGGACGAGGGCCTGCCGTTTGCCGTCTGCCAGGGTGACGACGAGACGCAACCTTAATATTCAGTCTGGAGAGAAGTGGTGCGAGAGGTGAGTGTGAGAAGCACGAAAAAAAAGCACCAAGATCAGTCGGTGGGGACCTTCTTGACGCGTTGACGCAGGGTGTCTGAAGCGGAAGGTGTCGATGTTACTGGCTGCATGCCGTATCTGCCTTCTTACTCTGCCTGCCTACCACCCTACCACGTCTGCCTACCACATCTCTCTACCACGTCTCCCTACCACGTCTCCCTACTACGTCTCCCTACTACGTCTCCCTACTATGTCTCCCTACTACGCCTGCCTACCACGCCTGCTTATTACGCCTGCTTACTACGCCTGCCTACCACGCCTGCCTACCACGCCTGCTTACTACGCCTGCCTACTATGCCTGCCTACTACGCCTGCCTACTACGCCTATAGGTAGGGACCTACTCACCTGCATAACATCCCTTTAAAGCTAAGGAGGTGTAAATTAGCGCTGTTTTCACATCTAATGATATTACCTAGAAAACAGGGAATCTAGTTAATTAGATACCATGAAATTCTGGCCTAGTTTCCTGCTTAAGTAAGTAGTATGGCAGCCTGTAGGGCTTACTAGGTTAAAATTCAGAAATTACCTAATATAAGTAAACCCTAAGGCTATAGCTACACCACTATGTAAACCTAAGTTAGCTATAAATAATTAAATATAGATATAGATTTAGGCGTATAGCTAAGCGAGTATATATATTAAATATTCTATACTTCTATATAATTCTATATAGAATTATATAGGTGTAGAATTATATAAATCTATTATATCTTATCTATAGCTATATTAATATATCTACTTATTACCTTAAGAGGGTTAGATTTAATTATTTTACTACTAAGTTAGTTAGTATTTAGGTAGTATATATATATTATAGTACTAACCTTTCTATAGTTTTAAAGCTAGAAACTATTAACTTAACTTATATAGATAAATTTAAGGGTTTTATATTAATACTAAAGTTAATAAAGTTCTAATAGGACTTATTTATAAAGATTATAAACCCTACTAAATCTAAACTTTATACTTTAGATACTATAAAGTTTTTTGCTACTATTATTTAAAGCTTAATAGAGCGTATTAATAATATTAAAATAAGATAAGCTAAATTAATCCTAAACCTAACTATTAATATTAATATCTATCTTTATATTACTTTATTCTATAAGATAGATATTAATAGACTACTAGTTAAGATATATACTTATACTTAACTAGTAAAGAAATTTAATAATAAAGTATAATTCTTTTAGATATTAAAGTATTTATCTTATAAGGATATAATAGGCTATATTATTATAGAGTTTACTATAGAGAAGTAATTTTTAGATTAAAACTAAAAAGTAATATTTATTAACTTAAAGAATCCTATAAATAGAGATATTTTAGAGTTCTATAGATCTATATATAATACTATAGATATTAGCTTATTTCTTAAACTTATTAGCCTCTCTTTTAATAAAAGTATATATATAATTATATTTATATTAGAGAGCTAAGTTAAGCTAATTAATCTTAATCTATAAGTTTTAAAGAAGTTTTAGTTAAAATAGTAACTTATAAAAAAACTCTCTCTTAAGATTAATCCTAATATTAAATCTTAACTTTAAACTTAAACTAAATAAAAGTTTATATAAAAAGTAAAAGATATAATAGAATAATAAGTAAAAAGAGCTACTTCTTAGAAGTATATATATTTAAAAGTTAAGAAACTTAAAGATATTAAAATAGCTAAAATTAAAGAGGTTTAATAAGAAGAGCTTATAATAAAATATAGTAATACTAATATAACTTATTTTAAGGAAACTAAAGATATTCTACTATAGAATAATTCTATCTATATAAAATAAATAGTAAAAAACTTATTTTATAATATCTATAATATCCTTAATTAGTATTATTTTAATTTACTTAATATTAATCCTAAACTAATAAAAATGTTCTTTTACTTATTAGACTTTACTATCCTATTTTAGTAGTAATCTAAATACTAGCTCTTATTTTAAAGTAATATAATAATCTAATTATTACTATAGAAAGTTATATACCTTAATACTTAGGTATTTTAATTTATAGAAGTTTATAATATCTAGAAAACTTAGAGTTAATAAAATAATCCTCTTATATATATCTATTATTAATTATAGTAGGAATTAATTTAGATCTAACTCTTTTTATTATAGAATACTTAATATCTCTTAAAGTTTAGCTTAGTTAATAAGTTATATAAAGTCCTATCCTTTTTTAGGCTTAAGGTAGTAATATATTATCTAAGGCTAACTATAAATAATATAAAGTTAACTTACTTATAATTAAATATAATAGTTATTCTAGATATATATAAAGTTAGTGAAGTCTTTATAGATAAGAGGTATAAAAATAAATAAAAGTATAATCTTATCTCCTAGGGAATTTAAGTAGAAAAGCTTTAATATTTATAATTAAAATAAATATTCTTAGACTTATTAGATATAGTAATATATAGCTTAAATATAAAATATATATATTAAGAAGTAGATTAAGATTAATATAGCTAATTCTACTAAGTTTTAATCTTAATGTTATAAATATTTTTACTAAAAGTCTAATAATTATAGAAGCTAATTAGGATAGCTTTACCTAAATAAGACTATACTTCTTTTATACGCTCTTATAATAAATACTACTAACTACTAATAGTTAAAGCTGTTTTAACTCTATAATCTAACTATATTATATAAGGTATAACACCTTATTATTATAAAACTATAAGATATTAAGTAAGTATAAACTATATAGTATATATAGAAAACCCTATATAAAACTATATAATATAGTAGGAGTATATATTAATTATAGTATATATCTTAATTCTAAATAGAAGTAATTTATTATAAATATTAAATAACTAAATAAAGTTAGGGCTTAAAGTAATCTAGCTTTTCTACTAATATTATATCTCTTTTAATTAGGCTTAAACTTACTTAGGGAAGACTATATAGTATGCTTTATAAAGGACGTCTTAGCTAATAATATAGCCTCACTAGTATATAAATATATAGAAGAATTCTTACTTAAAGTTTAATATAAGTTAAGTAACTTTATCTATAGATTATAAGTATTAAATAGCTTTATGAAATACTATTTAGGATTACTTAAGACTTTAATAATATTATAACTAATATACTTTTTAGATATTTTAGAGACTATATTATAAGATTATAAACCCCTTAGTTTATAAATAAGTAAGGAGTTTTAGATTAGCTAAGTAGTAGTTAAAGAAGAGCTTAAGAATTCACTATAGTAATTTAGAAGTAAACTCTATATAGACTTTATAATAGAGATCTTAGAGGTAAAAGTGTTATTTTAGAGTTAATAAAGATATTTTTAATTAGTATAAATTAAAAAGAAAAGTTATAATTATATTATTTATCTACTTAAGCTTAAACTTCTCTATAATTATTTAGTAGAATAATTCTAAGTTTAATTAGAGTTAACTAGTTATAATTAGAAGATTATAAAGTGTTATAAATTATAAAGGAGTATATAACTAAGAGCAATATAATATTATTTAAAAACTTAAAAATATAGAACTAAATAAAGCTAAAACCCCTATATAAGGCTATAAAGCCTTATATAAAGGTATTTAGTTTACTAACTCTATATATTAATACTAAAACGCTAGTATTATATTAACTCTATATATATAGTTTTATATATTTATAACTAAGCTAAAAACTATTCTATAGAGAGATAGAAATATATATAGGATTAGTTAGATATAAGTAGATAAACTTATTTTTAGTTAGAAGTAATAAATAGCTCTAAGATCTTATTAATATCTAATAATACTATTAGTAATTATATAGATAATATTAGAATAAAATAGAACCTACTAAAACTAATCTTATAAGAATGTAGTGATAATTATAATATACTATAGAGAAGAACTAGCTAGACGTTAGGGCGCTAGAGAGGGCTATATAGTAGCCTCTAGCACTTACTAGTAAGCTATAGGAGTAGTAACTAAGTAGTAAGGCTTATTAACACCCCCCTTTAAGCTTTATAGCGCTAGCTAATATATAAACTAGCTATTCTAGCTAAAATTGCTCTTTAAGCTAAAAAGCTTAAAAATAAGGAGTTTTTAACTATTTAATAACTTAGTAAAACGCTAGATAATCCTTAGCCTCTAATTAGCTTAAAAGGCTTAGATTAATCCTTCTCTAGGCTAGTTAATATCTTCTATTCTATCTTTCTATACTTAATTAAAACTTTCTATTAATCTTAGTATTTTAATAAACTTAGTATACTTATAAAAGCTAAGGCTTTTTATAAAGCTATTAGTAAGTATCTTATTACTTTTAATTTAATAGATTATAATAATTTTATTATAAATAGCTTCTTAAATAATCTACTTATAATAGAGGTTAATATAATAAGTTTAAGCTTTATTAAGAGGGTTTATAATATTAGTATATATATTAGCGCTATTAGTAAAAAGAATAGTAAGTATAGGGATCTTTTAATTAAGAAGCTGCTTAACTATATAGTATAGCTATTTTATAGTGATTATAGTAAGCGTTAAGTTAATATATTTAGCCTTAATTAAACTAAAGGTAATAAAAGTCTACTTTTTTAACTTCTAAGTAATTAGGCTATTAGTAAAATAAATAATATAGCTACTAGTTAAGATATAAGAGGGCTTATTATCTATAAAGGATAAATTTATTATAATATATAGGCTATAGTTAATTATTAGGTTAGGACTACTAAAGATAATATTATAGTAGATAGTTCCCTTAAAATACTAAAAGAGATATTTTATAGTATAAAGGTAAGTCTTAGAGGGTTTAGCGTTAGCTTAGCTAAGCTTATTAATAGTATAAGATATATTAAGATATATATTAGTAGTGAGGTAGTTATAGTAACTAGTCTCTTTAATATAGATAGTATATTCCTCCTCTATATATTCTTTAGGGTTTTATATTATTAGCAGCTCTTTATAAAATACTATAGGAGTTTTAATAAAGTTAATATCTTTATATCTAAAGTAAGTAAGAATAGCTTTAATATACTTAGTTTAGTTAATAAAGATTTAGTTATTAGTATAATTTTAGATAATCTAAAAACTTAGAAACTTAGTAGCCTCACTAAGATCCTTAAGGGGGTAAACCTTACTAAGTATATTATAAACCTACTTAGTTATCTTTTTATTAAGAGCAGTAATAATATTATTATTAATATATATAAGAGTATAAGCTTTAAATAACTTATTAATAAATAAGTAGACCTTACTATTAATAGAGGTAAAGCTAAGCTTTTATATCTTAACGTTAATATAGTTAAACTACTAAAGAGAGCTCTTATAAAAGCTATAGAATACCTTTTAAAGTAGCTAAACTTTATTATTATCTATAGAGAAGTTTAGAGGCTAGTATATATAGACTTTTATATTATTAGGGATAGAAGTAGTTAAGAAAGCTATATTAAAGTTATATATCTTATACTTAAGTCTATAAAGAGCTATAATAACAAAAAATATATAGATTATAGTAGCTATAGTAATAGCTATATAGACCTCTTAAGAGGACTAATCTCTATACTTATAGTTACTATAAATTACCTAATAAGTCTTATATTAGATAATCTTATTATTATTATTAGTCTTAATATTAAGCACTTACTTACTAAATAGGATCTTAGTATTATAAAGAAGGTATATAAGCTTATATACTTCCTTATTATAAAACTACTATATTTTACGCTTAAATACTACTTTCTAGTTAGACTACTAAGGGTTAAACTTAATATTATTATAAGACTTTAGGATAATAATATTATTAAGTAGAACTTTTAATAAGGTAGTAGTAATAATAGCGCTAAGTGTGAAGTAATAAGTATAGTTTAAAACTTAGATATTAGTAGCTATAAAAAACCTCTTCTTATACTTATAAACTCTAATAAGCTAATAGTAATATCCTTTAAACTTCTAAGCTACTTAATAAGGTTTATTTTAAACTACTATCTCTAGGACTATTATATTAGTTACTTCTTTAATAGTGTTTATAGTATAAGCTAGATCTTTATAATTAGCTTCTTTATTTTTTAGTATATTTTTAAATAAGTTATTATTATTATTATCTTATATATTAGTCTCTAAAGATATTTATATAGTATTATTAATTACTATAGTTATAGTTTTTATAATATTCTAGTAATAGAGGACTTCCTCTAGAGGTAGAGATATTATATAGTTAATATAAGCTAGTTTTAGATTAATACTTTTATTATTAGAAGTCTATTTATTAATATTAATAATAAGTTTCTTAGGAGTATTAGTTATATTAGATATAATAAGGTAATAAATTAGAAAGTTAGGATTATTAAAGTGAATAGTATAATTATTATTATTAGTAATAAGAGCTTTAGTAATAAGTAGAAGAACTATTTTTTAAGGCTATTTATAAAATTAGATATCTTAGTAGTAAAATACTTTCTTCTTATTAGGAATATAGATATAATAGATATAACTATAAAGTAAGCTATAGCTAATAAGAAGGCTTTTTATTGCTCTAGCTTCTATCTTAGCTAAATAGGTAGGCTTATTAGGACCCTTTTTATATATATAGGTAATATATCTAAACGTTCTAAGATACTTAATATATAGAGGCTTATAATTAGCTATAAAATTAAGCTTATAAGCTATAATCTTATAAGGACTTAGCTTATCCTTATTAGCTTATAGAAGAAGGTTAAGGATCTAAATAGTAGAGTTAATAGTATAGTCTTAGAGTTCCTCTAGAAGATTAGTATTAATTAATTAAGTTTAAGATGCTTTAATAATAGTCCTTCTAGCTCTTTTAATAGTATTATTTATAGATAGGGTGTTAGTAATAGATATATTTATATAAAATTTAGAGAAGAATAGGTTTTAAAGGACCTTCTTAAACTTAGGCGTATTATTATAAACCTAAGTCTTAATATTAATATATATTATATTAATAAAGATATTACTAAATATCTTAATAGTATTAAGAATAACTTTATAGTTATAGTTAAGTAAGAGTATAACTTAGTAGTAGTTACTATAATAATCTATAAAGTATAGAATATATCTCTTACTTATAATAGAGAGAGGTTTAACTTTAATAATATTAAGATAGATCTTATTATTAATATTAGTTAATAGTAGTAGAAGGTTTCTACTAATAATCTTAGTAGACTTAGTAAAATAGTAAGCTTTATAGTAGAAGTTTTTAATCTCTTAGGTTATGAATATAATATTAATATAGCAGTATATTTTAATAACTTAATTAAGGTAGGTATATAGAAGATAGCGATATATAAGCTTAAGAGATAGTAGCTACTTATAATAAACTGCAGTAAGGCTAATAGTAGTATTAAGAGGAATATCCTTTTAATACTAAATAGTAGGGATAATATAGATATTTAATTACTAGTTAACTTTAGTAAATAGAGTGCCTAATAAAACTTATACTATAGCTGAGGTATAGTAGTTATATTTAATACTAATATTATATAACTTTCCTAAGCTAAGAAGGTTAACTAAACTTAGAGGGCTATACTTAACGTTATTAATAGTCTAGTTAACTATCTTAGTTAGGTTCTATAGATTAATAGTTTAAAAGTAGACTATACTAATACTTTTAAGTTAAGTATACTCTCTATTAGTACCTTTATATAGAGGTAAGTTAACTTTAGCCTTATATATAATAAAGTAGCTATACTTATTAAAAATAAAGTTAGAATAGCTAAAGTTAAAGATAATATCTAAATAGAGAATCTTCTAGTTAGTAATAGCAGTAAGTACTATCTTACTAATAATATTATAAATAAGTTACTTAGTGATATTTATTAATTTTCTAATAGTAATACTAACTAGTAAGGATTAACTAAGAATATTTAGTAAGATATAGATATAAATAGACTTATTCTTAAGTATATCCTATTTATACTTAGCGTTATAGATATACTTCTTAGCTCTTATTAGGATAGCTTTATAGTTAGCCTAATTATTTAGAATAAGTTTAAGATAGGTAGTTATATACTACTAAGTAGTATAAGTATATCTATAGTGATTACACTTAGTAGTAAACTTATTAGCTAATAATATAGTAAATACTTTCTTATTACTAATACTCTATTAGCTAATATTAATAGTCTTCTTAAAAGTAGTAATATTAATCTTCTACTCTTTATTTTATATAAGAGTAAATAAGGTTTAAATAATATTATTCTATATAGGTATCTTATTATTAGTAGTATAGAACTTATAAGTATCTAAAAACCTTATCTTAAAATAGTTAAAAAGGATAATAAACTAATAGTAGTTAGAATATATACTAATAAAGCTAGTGATATAGCTTTTAAAGTATTAAGTATATCTAAGCGTATTATAGAGTATCTTATAATCTTCTATAATGTTTTTATTAAACTTATTAATAAGTATATTAATAGTATCTTCTAAGACTTTTAGGATATACTTCTTTAAAGCTTCTATTAACTTATATAGGTTACTATTATCCTCTTAGCCTATATTAAGGAGCTTATTAATAAGGCTCTCTATAGTTATAATAAAGATATTATAAATAATATTTTAATTAGCTACTTAAGCTTCTTTTTTTATTTCTATATTAAGCTTAAGAATATTCTTAATAATATAGTTATTAACTTAGGTAGTTTAAAGTATAGTACTAATAGAGACTTTCTAAGTTATTTAGTTAGACTTACTATATAGCTTTAGTATATTAATAGGGGTTATTCTTATAGTAGTACTAGTTATAGTAATAGCTTACTTATAGTAATAAGATAAGAGGAGTAAGAGGTTATAATAAGAGAGATTAATAATATAAAGTGTTTATTAAGAGGAGTTTAACTTATAAAGTAATAGGTTTACTTATATACGCTTAATTAAAGGTAAATATAATAAGATCTCTACTATAGTACGTTAAAGTGTATTAAGAGTTAAGAAAGTAAATAGATAAAGTAATTAGTAATAAAATTAGCTAATCTATATATAAAAAGAATAGTAAAATAATAGAGATAATTAAGAGGATTATTATAAACTTAAGGTAATTAAAAGGACCTCAAAATTAATATTTTTAAGGTTAATTTAATAAAGCTAAGCTTATAACCTAAGAATATAGTAATAATTATAATATACTATAGAGAAGAACTAGCTAGACGCTAAGGCGCTAGAAAGGGCTATATAGCAGCCTCTAGCACTTACTAGTAGGCTATAGGAGTAGCAGCTGAGTGGAAGAGCTTATTAATATCTTACTATACTTTTTTATAATAAATATAAGTATATTACTAATAAACTATATAGTAGTAAGTAAAGTGTTATATAATATTAAAATAAATATATATTTAGCTTAAGTAACCTTAATTACCTTTATATAAGTAAGCTTAAGAGTAATAGAAGCTATATACTTCTAATTAAGCTTAAGCATAATAATAAGAGCTTTAGTAGACTTAACTAAGGTTATAACCTTCTCCTTAGTAATTATATAGAAGTTAGTAAAGTAATACTTAAGAATAAAAGATATATAGTTTAATATAAACTAAAGGAGTATCTAGAAGTACTACTATTATATATATAGCTACTATATAAGTCTATATATAAAGATAAAATAATATATTTTAAAAAAGAGTTATTCTCTCTCTTATAGTTAGTATATACCTCTATATTAGAACGTTTAGTTCTATATACTTAAATTAAGATAAAGTTATAATTCTAAGCTTATTTTATATTAAGAATCTTATATATATACTAACTAATCTTATTATACTTAGAATAAAAAGTAATAAAG
Source organism: Colletotrichum siamense (assembly GCF_013390195.1). Classification (NCBI taxonomy): domain Eukaryota; kingdom Fungi; phylum Ascomycota; class Sordariomycetes; order Glomerellales; family Glomerellaceae; genus Colletotrichum; species Colletotrichum siamense. The sequence continues at coordinate 422,598 of NW_023501029.1, read as the reverse complement.
TTAAATACTTATATATAGATTAATAAAATATATATAAAACTATATAGAAATATATTATTTTAAGATTTTTAATATTAAAGATATACTTAATAAAATAGTTATTTATACTTTTAATTATACTTATAAAGAAGTTAGTAAAAATATAAAATAGAAGTAGAACTATATACTTATATATAAAGTAGTATAAAGTTAATAAAACTAGAGAAAGTTTATTCTCTTTAAAATATTTTATAAGAGGGGAAAGGAGCTATATATCTCTAATCTTAGCTAAGATAAGTTTATATATAAAGTTCTTATTAGAATTAGAGTTACTATCCTCTATATAGATATTAATAAGCTTATTAGGGTTAGTAATAAAGTAACTATTCTTATTAAGAAAGGAGCTATTAGAAGGAGCTATCTTATATAGCTATATATAGAGGATATAGAGGTATTATTATATAAAGACTTATATAAATTAAAATAAAAATATAAAAAGAAATAGAGGTTATACTAAAGACTTATTAGGATAATATATATTACTATTTAAATTAGAATCTAATCTAATTAATAATAGAGGGTATAAAATTATATAAAAAGCTATATAAATAAGGGAGATTTACTAATTTATAGTAAGTATAAGGAAAAAAGAAGAAATTAGAAGTATACTTTAGTAGAGTATTTAAGATAAAATATATAAGCTAACTACCCTTAACGTATAAGCTAGCTACCCTTAATATATAAGCTAACTACCCTCACTACTATTAGCTAATTAGAAGCTTTAAAAAAGTAAAAACCCTCGCTAAATTAAATATTTACTAGCCCTCCTACTTACACTAGTGTAGCTCTATACGCCTCGGCAATTTTGACCCAGTGAGCCCTGCAGGCTGCCGTAAGTAGCCCAAAAACGACGCTAAAATACACCTCCTCGGCTTTAAAGGGATAGAGCATGTGCCTTTCGCTTTTTGGGTAGGAGGTGTCGTCCATGAAACCCCGTGAAGTCAAAATGAACGGGAAGAATCGTCACTCTTGATTTCAGTAGTGCTAAACACAGCCTAGCCACCCCGCATGAACCGTCACTGGGGAACAAACGCCCGGGCTTTCGAGTCGAGCCAACATCGCGATTTCTCGGACGCCACGACACATCGTCACTATTTCGACCTTCTGCGAAAGTTGATCCTCGCCTCTTTTTCCGTGCCTCCCCCGTTCACCCCACCAGGCTTCGACCGCCGGAGGGTTTCGGCATATCGCATCTTCGGCCCGAACCTTCACATCTCGAGGTGGGACACTTTCCCTCGTCAGCCACAGCTTCAAATATCGAATATGTCTTGCGCAGATGGATTTAGGCCTAGCCCACGTCATGATACTATTTTCCGTTGCGCAATAATCAGACTACATGGCGAAGATTGGCTTGCGCTTTTCAATCAACCTGCAATTGCCCCAAACATCCAGCATCTGCATTTGAGGCAGTACCTAGCTAACAACGCCATCACGCATCTTGGAAATGACCCAGATCGATAGGGTTCGATGCTATGATGCTGATACATCCTCCATCCTCGGAGCACAGTAGTGCGCTCAGCCGACGCCGTCACAGTACCATAAGTGAGCCAATGTGCACCAATGTGAATTGTGTATATTGACCCACATAATCTAACTTATGTAATGCTGGAAGAGGCGCATTGCGGTAGCTGTACCCGATAGCCAAAAATGGGCTAGCTGCCAACCGTGATGAGCACAAGCATCTCCAAAATTTCGTCACTCGCCAAGGGAGACCAACAACACACAGAAACATGAACCAAGAAAATTCCATCGAGGAAATCTGGGAGTACTCCGGTCCAGAGTTCCAAGCTTCCGCCAAACTGAAGCCTCAATTCACGCAGCATCAATGATTGCCAACGACAAACGTCGCTAAGGATATTTTGTAGTTATTAGGCCGGAATTGCTTGCATCGAAGTAGAAGGGAAACGAGAAGCGGAAGAAGCTTGCACACGGCAACTTAGCCGCGACGACTGTAGTGTATATAATACTTCCGCCTTCGCTATGTTGGCGACCACGATCGGAGACACGCCCATGACCCTGCACGCCGTCTTGTGGCGGATCACAAAATCAGTAGTTTTGGGATTTGCGACAGAGGTGTCTGTGACTTGGGCCGGAGGACTTCATGGCTACTGAGAGGGAATTCTCAGTTGGGATGCAGAAAGTGGTGGCCGACCGACGCAAAGCGGATTTCGGTCCACCGCATTCTCGCGCGAGTCATGTACTTCACATCCATGACAACAACGCCCTGCCTTAATTATTCCCGCCCACACGCTGTGATTTGCTAGTACGGATAAGTGCCATCCGATCCACGTTCTTCTGCTCCGTTTTACTCTATTTTGACGTCGTCCGCGTTGCATCCCAGATGCCCGCGATTGTACTCAATTTTCCTGCAGCTGCCTTCGTCATCATCTTCGGTTTGCGCACTCTACTGCAAAGCTGGCAGTGTTACTCGAATCTCAAGCTGAGTTACGTACATGCCGTGGGAAAGCAGCGCTAACACCGCGGTGGCTGAGGCTCATTCGAAAACAGTGTCTGGGCTTTTCCTTTAACAATACCGCAAATGCCAGTTCCAATCATATACGACCATACCCACTGGAGAACTCGGGATCCCGTCCGCTCTCCTATAGATAAGCTAGTGAGGGCTGGAGTAGTAGTCGGGTCGGTGACGACCGGCGAATGCCCGGTGTTGTATGTTTCCTCTCTTCTGCTTTTCTTTTTTGAGCAGCTCAACTCATTATCAATTGGCCACAACGAGCAATAGAGCTCGTGATTAGCAAGTCTCAGAAGCCCCGTTGCAGGCGTTACTATCATATTATCTCCATGCGCCTTGCATCCTCGGTTTCCCGTCAACGCAGCACCCACCCCCACGGCCCCGAGGTTGTTGGTGCAGACAGTCACTCTATTTTGACCGGCTTGGAGGTTGAAGCTAGTCACCAGCAGGTAACCACCACGGTCACGATCCCGACGCTGTCGACGACACACCGTTGGCATGTTCCGACACAACTTTAGTTGTCGCTGCTGCCGCCGTGGAATCGCTGCTGTTCCCTCGGGTTCATTGAGCCCCCTTCTTGCCGCCAAATTCTCCCGACTTCAACCACAAGTCCGACGATATCGGTATCAAACCCCACGCTTTTGGTTCAGCCAGCTCTCATCGTGGCCAAAAGGGATGCAAAGCCACCGCTTCAACCAGCAAGTAGCTGATATACGTACATCACGTAAGTCTCATGGTTCACGCAATGGCTCAATTCGTCCCACTGACTTCCTCTAAGGAAGCCGCCTGACGTGGCGCCGGTCTGTCACGTCCTTGGGATGGTGGTATTTGTATCCGCCTTCCGCCACTTCACTCAGCCTCGTCTACAACAAAGCATTCCTTTCTTTCCATGCTCGGCGAATTCGTGAAAAGTTTTGACTCCTCAGGCTGCATGCTACTACCACCTGTCGGTTGTTGGCATCCTTGCCGGCACCTCGGATTACGCGTCTCTAAAGATGCTCTATCTAGCGTTTCCGCAGACCACGTTTAATCTCATGTCGCCGGGTGTGATCTGGGTTGCTGTAAGTGTTCCTCGAACTTCAACAGCATGAATCCAGGACCTAGACGCTCAGGAATCCGAGCAGCCGGTGCCATAGATGTCTTCTACATCTTGGCTGCCATCCCTTCCGTCGGCGCGTTCATCAGCCTCTTCCTCCCTGTCCGCCCGGGTAGCACAAAAGGCGAGACTTCCAATCCAGTGGGAAGTCATGTCTCTGACTATATTTGCTAGCCTCCCCCGCCCTCTCGTCACCAGCATCAACTATGCCATCATCACCAGTGACTAGGAGATCAATGACCTCAACGTCACCACGGCCGACACCTGTGTCTCTCTCCTTCACTGCATCCCCTGAGCCTTTCCAAGATCCAATACCCGTACGGAATATGTCGCTTCGAGTCACCTAGACCGAGACATTGGCGATGTCTTCGATAGCCTTGCAAATAACCCATTCCGAGCGATCTCGCCGAATCTGGTTCTCCCTGATCTAAATGACATGAGGTCCAGCCTTGAGTGGGCTCTCAACCGCACGGAGAGTGCGAGCTCATTGTCTCGTGCCTCCAAGTTCATTGGCACTGTCCGCCGTCATTGAACGGATGTAATTCACGTGGGAGAGCCCGAAAGACACCAATCTCTCATGATAACGAAAGATGACGTATTCTGACAACAGCGATGCCAATCAAAACTAGGCCAGATGGAAGCTGGACCACTACGAATAACTCTAACCAAGTTTCCTCGACGATACGAGCCTGGCGTGATACCTAGGTAATCAATCACTTTGCGTTCTCTCTCATGTTACCAGTGGATGTTTGGAAACTCCCCAGTATCCTCGAAATACCCCTATCCAGGCGATTACCAGAGCATTCTCATCGAGAGACCTGTTACTAACGTTAACTAACACTGGGGTCTTTTAAAGAACAACAAAAGCGCGGAACCAGCGCTTATCCTACGCCCTTTGCTACCTGGCGATGGTGAATTAGTGCACGTGGACACTTTTGGGCAAGGAAACAGGCCTGTCCGGTCAAAGCAAGGCGTACCCCCATCAGAACTTGCATCACCTTGCTCGTGTACGGATTTTATCCTTTGTTGGCCAAGGATATCCCCACAAGCCCCGAGCGCTACCAATCTCGATGAGCGCAACGCTGCGGACGGGTCCTCGTAGTGCCAGTGGTAGGAAGACTTCGGTCGTCGCTTGACTCGTAATGTTAGTTTGATTCCTGTGTTGCAGGACTTCTGGGTCCAATCTCACAAGCAATTTTATTGACGAATCGCTCAAAGACTCGGTCCTCTGAATATTTGGGTCTCAAATGCCCATGGATTCAAATTTCGATGTGAAGAACTTGAGAGGACCATTGAGTGAATGTGGCAGCTAGTAGCAGCTGCGCCTGAAATACAGCCAAAGTCGATCTGAACATCGGCTTCCATGTTTATGCGCTGGTGGTGGGCGTGAGACGGTAATTGGTTCCTGGATACATGGACTTCCAGCTGAAGTCGGAGAACGTGGATGACTAGCAGCACGGTCCCGACCTGGATTATGACATTTCCACAGCAGCTGAGACAAATTCATTCCAGAATTTCCAATGTCATGCCAAAAGCCGTTGCCAAAAGCCGCTCTTCCAAAGGCTGTAGCATCATTTAAAGCCAGTCGCACTCTGGATGACCTGGCCTACTCCTGAAATGGCCATAAGCTTGTTGCCCGGCACGTTCAGGTGCAAATGGCTATATTCCTACAGTCGGTTTTACCATGCCGAAATAAAGGCGTTGCGTTCAACCTGTCGAGGCGGCTTACTTGCCTGCTTGAGAAGATGCTTTGTCATAGGGTCAACGGCTGAACAGAATTTGGGTTGATTTCGCGAGGAAATCGATCAGTAGCCCTCAAGTGGTCACAGTACCAAGGGTTACCTGCAGAGAAAAAGCCTACCAGGCGATGACTGAGCGTACGATCTTGACATACCTAAGCCCTTAAGTTAAGATTATAGTTCTTGTGCGTGATGAATGCGCCGGCCGCCTCACTTCAATGTGCGTGAACCATGAAACGTGTGTAATCTCCAATGGAAAGCACCAGTGTCACTAAAGAGAGTGTATCGTGGACGGCAAGGCATTCTGGGCGCACGCTTGGCGATGAGAGCGCAGCCAAGGTGTTGAATTCTCATAAACCCTGCATATTTATGGCCCCTTGAGCTTCCAGTCCACACCGCCATCGCCCTTTTGTGTGATGCGAAGAGAGTTGATCCACAAGAAACGCACATCAAGGGGTCAACATGTCAAGATCGCGTCACGCAGGGCCTCTGGCATGCTCTGGAGACCAAATAGAGGGGCCGCAAACTCTTTGAGGTGCGACGTGGTCAGTACAGTTTGGTAACCTGATCCCCAACAATTACTGGAGCGTCAGGTATCTCATGCTCATGTCTTTTGGGACCGACGTGACATACAAGCGCGGCATCTGAATATCACCAGGGGGTTCGAAGTCGACGGCACGTGTAGGCAGCAAGATTGTGCTGCCGAGCGTCACGCAATTGTGGAATTGACAACAGATCGAAGTCATGCGCGGATCAAGCACATTGTGAGACTTGAGCCCGTGGATCTCAGCGGATCTTGATCGTATCTTCAAACTGAAAATGCTGTACGGAAGACGAGCTCTTTTAAGTGTCCAGGTTGATGTTTTGTCACTCGTCCGGACGACTACCACCAACTCCGGCCTCGGATCTAGGTTTCATATCTCCAATCGAGCACTGATACTAGCAGAGCGTCCCGTGGGAAGCTTTGCCCGTAGAGAAATCTGTCTTCATTCTTAGAATGAGGTTTAAATGGTCTCCCAGAAATTCAATGCCATCGCCGTCGGGAGACAAAAGTGTTGTTGCCTGCGAGTCCAGAAATGTTGGAGCGAACCCTAGGGCGATCGGTGTCCGCAGTGTGCATGCTTGCCTCGAAAACTTTCCTCTCCACGGTGTTGAGGAGGCTCTGCAACTCCCTCTGGGCTTGTTATGTTGTTTATAAGGCCCCAAGAAAGGGATCACATAGATAACACCAGCTTCAGATAGCTTTGGCGAATGCTTTCAGGGATTGATGATGTGTGCGGTGTTCAAAGACAGTTTCCTTCGTCTCGGGTATTGTGGATTTGTGGCTTTATACTTCGTTATCCGCACCCTTCGTCGATTGGATAATGTTGTCTGCTGAAATGTTGTCCCCTATCCATTCTCTGTGTTTATCATCGATATACATGCAATTCAAGATGCGAAAACCCTTCATTCCTGCACGTATTAGACCCTCATCATCTAAACTGGCAGCTGGTTTAATCCCAAAGAAATAAGTTCGTAGCCTTTTCATCCTATTGCATTTCCAGCGAGTTGATGTGTTGATCAGCTTTGAGTCACACGCAATCGCACCGCAATTCTGGCATGAGGCCCCTTTTGGACGTTGGAAATGATTTTCTAACGAAATTGTCATTTGTTCTTTCATTGCGGGCTCATCATCGATTCTCGGATGTTCCCTCGATCGCTCCTCGGGCTTTCTTCTAGATAATGTTTCTCTAGTATAATTTGATCAATCTGATGCCACCCTTCAGGAGAATCGTCCGATATAGAGTCGATGCTCATAGGCAGCTGATTCTGCTCTTGAGGACGCAGAAGCATGAGTCACGGCCTTATCCCCTTGTCGTAGTTGCCTGATAGTTAACGAGCGCTAAGAAATGACCAGACGTCGTTTGAGGTAAGTTCAGGATGGGCTACTGCTCAAAGAAGCTTTCTGAGGCCTCGAAGTTCTCAGTCGGTAGATCAGGTGTAACGCCAGTAGGAAGTTTTAGAATTCGGGACAGTGGCTGGTGAATGATTGAGCCGCTGTTGGCCATACACCTAACATGGGATCTGCCCTTTCCATCCGATATAACTTGAACGTATTTGTTTGTTCCCTGCAGCTGTGATTGATGGCTTCACATGCTGTTTGGCTCCGGTGCAGAGTCTTTCGAACGATTTTCGATCTGGTATGAACTGGCACGGACGGAAGCGCAGGGGTCTTTGTGTTGCTTCCCGCCGCTCCGAGTTGAAGCCTCACTTTCGGGGTGGCTGGCCGAAGAGACGAATAAGTACAGCCTAGTAGCCTTGAATGATATGGACAACACTAATCAGGCAAAATTGTTACCAAGCCAGCAAAAAGCTTCTGTAAAAGCCGAACGCAGAGTGATGGTCATGGTAATCTGACCATGATCTCAGTCGGTATTGCCGATGGCGTGAGTAACACTGTGGCCAGTCTTGAAGTCATGCTCCAAGCCGTCCATAAGCCACAATAGCTTCCCGCTTTGTGTATTCGCCGTGGGAGAGCTCTTCGCATTTGTTTCTATTTGCGTCGAGGAGAGGGACGTCTCTACTGTTGGTTGTGTTGTATCACTGAGGTACAGAACGGACGGAATATAAGGACTGAACGTTCTATGAGATAGTTTTGGTACTGTTGCTACTGTTTGCTGCTTTTGCACTAAGTACATGCCGCATTTGTTTTATCGTAGCACCAAAGTCCTTGAAGAATTTTAGCCGTGGTATTTACCGAAGTCAAGGTCGAAGACTTCACAAGTCTTGCAGGTGTAGAATCCAGATGTTTGACAAGATTGAAGACATGAACAGTCTGTGAGATCCTTAGTCGCTCTCAATGCTTCCTCGGATTCTCAGACTTCAATGGGTTTGTCTTGCTTCCTGAGCGCGAGGTTCAATGATTCCGCTCTGGCCAGGAAAGGTAGGGTCCTCATGGTGGACAGGCCACGGCACCATTTCCGGTCGCTGATCTCCCAGGAGGTGAGAGTATATGAAAGTGATAGAAAGGAGCTTGCAATCTGAATTCATACGGTAGAGTTGACCTCTGATGAGTGTTACGCCTACGTCGCCCGAGAAATTATGATTTGGGATTAAGAACTTAGAAGTTTCCAATCTCGAGCGTTCCGGAGCTTTTCATAGGTAGTGTGTTCTAGCCGTAGACATGTCCCATAGCTCAAGTTCAAGAGGCCCCGACGCGTGCTGAATGGATATCTGATAATGTTAGCCTTAGCCGCTCTACTTTATGAAGTTCGGGGAAGACGACGGAATTTGTGGGTTAGAAATATCGATTAATAAAGGGATATCAGGCTCCAGGGTTGATAGTCCGCTTCACGAACGTTCCCGGGTACTTACTGGCTGGTTCATCTTCTGATTATCAGCAAGTGGCTTCCGCAAATGCTCCAGGCCTCATATACCACAAGCCAAGGTTTCGAAAAGTTTTCATAAACCTTGGCAGTCTTGGAAGACGGACTCTCTGTTGTAATTGTATCTTTGAAGATGGTTCATGAGCTTGGAAAGGGTTTTCCAAGCGCCAATACTTGAGATTTAGTGACCGCATACCCATGAATTGATTCGTACCGCTGGCGTGCGTTTGTGACTACATGAAACGTTGCAAATTCCAGTGGCACGTTGCCCAATGCGAAGACTTGCATCTACTTTCAATCTCCACCGACACTAGTTCAACGGCAATGCCCAGTTGTTTGATTCCAGCTCTGTCCATCAACTCGTTGCCATCCACCGAAGACTGGCGCTAACCTTGCTGAGAGTGTTGAGGACGTCGCGTAATCCACCTATGGCGGCCTGCGTACTGCGAGACATGTCCGAGTTGATTCCGAAGTAAAGCTCCAGTAGCTATACCACTGGAACTTTCCTTTCTCGTTGAACTCACCTCTGAATATCTTGCGGCGAGGAAAGGCACCAGGGAGGCCCCTATTAGGTGCAAAAACTAAGTGTCTTGATACAGGAATCGGGGCCGAAGTCTCGAAGAGTGCAAAGTCCTGGATGGGCGGAGGGCCGTGAATCGTGAATTTCCGGCTTAGAACATAGAACGACCGTGAGTGTCATTCGGATGACAGGTAACGGAGACGATTTTCTTCTTACAAGCCTTACCCGAGCGGCGACCTCAGCGAGATGAAGCGTGTGGGAGGGCAACATGGGCCTTGGTCTTTATCATGGCTTCTGGAAGAGAAGCCTGGTCATGCGTAGGCAAATATTAAGAAATAATCCTTGCGCTGGGATTAGGCTGGTCTTACCGTCCTTCTCTGAGTCACGGAATGCTGTCGCTGAAGAGACTGTTGGGCTACTGTTCTAGAATGGTGCCGAGGATGCGGGTGACCACATTGAATCGAGGGGACAGCTTTCTATGACTTGTATCGCCGATGATCTCAATCAACCGACCAGTCGGATTGCTGTGTTAATAATACACATCATTTAACACCAATTTTGAAGCCAACCCTTGCACAAGGACCGGCGCAGTGCGGCTGCGAGGAAAGACACGATTCATAGAAATAGCTACAGAGCAATGAGCCGACGATTCTTACGAATGTGTGCAGTTTCTTTGCGACGCTTTGATGAGGTCGAGATTATGGTTGTGAAAATTACCAGCTCGCGACATGGGGGATAAGGAGGGCCGGTGGTATTCAGCGCTGATTCCGGGCTTCGGACTTGGGCGACCGGGGTGGGCCCACCAAGCTCCGCCCCGCTCCATGGCTGCGACGAGATCGCCCGCATTGCCTTCTGCAGCAGGCGTTTTCTCCGAACTACCTAAAAGGCTGCAAACCGGGCTGATAGCCCAGAGTAAGTTGTCTAAAGCATATTCAACCAGTACTGTCTGGATCTACCTGAGCTTTGTCGCACCACTTGGCTTGCAGACCGGTAAAAGACCCGCGACCGCGAATCCACCATCACATACGTCTTGACATGGCAGAAAGACGGAGGTAGGCACACGGAAGCGTAATGCATTGGGTGCACGAGATCCGGCTGACTATTTCGAAGTACAAGGTGCACTCATATTTTGAAAATTCAGGACCTCGAACGTGCAGGTTGTCGTGGCGACATCCCTCTCACGCCTCCAACACCCAGCCTACTCCGGAGTTCCGTGGCCAAAGTGGGACCCTCTTCTCCGGGATCCAACGTAAGACGACACAGACTTTTCCCGGAAGCGGTCTGCAAGCCGGTGTTATCCCGATGCACAGACCATCTCATGCTGACTCAGAATAGAGCCAATCTAACCAATCATGTATGCCCGCGAGGGGGTCTGGCCGCGGAACAATATCTCGCCGAGCCGAAATTGCCCAGCCACCCAGCCACGCGTGAGGCGGTCCGTCCCAACTTTCTCCGCTCCATCACGTATTCACGTGGTGTCGCTTCGTACCATCATCTCCATCTTAAACCCCATCCACACCAGCGTCATTTCAATCCCCGCCCTCGTCTCTCGTGCCGGCGCTTTCATTGAGCAGACCTGTTCCAGCTGTCCCAACCATTCGACTGCCCCCGGCTGCTTGCTTGACTCTTTGTCCGAGTAGGACCGGAATCCCGACGGAACCCATCCACCCCGTGAACTTCGCAGCTTCACGCCTGGATCTTGTCAACCGTCGCTCCGGTCATTCTACTGCTTGCGCAAGAGCCCCCAATGTGCCCTGGGCAGGGTCGGCGTCACGCTGGAACCCTCTGCTCCTGAAAACCCTGCGAAGGACTTGCGGCGAAAGGGAGAGAGGCCTATGACATGACCACGGTAAGTATTCACCCAGCTGGTTCCTGTCCGCTACGTTGTGCACATATAGCAGATTGAATCCAAGCGATTACGAGATGTCGTCCGCCGAAGACGCACGATCTGTCCACACTGTCTTTGCGGTGCGTGAAGACCAAGACGGAGGACAGCCCGAATTCATTGACCAGCCCTTCAAACTCAACGCCGTGTATCAGTCGTCAGCTTCAGCCCTCTTCCGTCTCAGTACATCCATCACCGACAGTGCCTCCATCAAAACCACCATTTATCTGCAAATCACACCCGACCGTATCGCTTCGCTGCAAAACACGACTTGCGACACGAGCGACGCAAATGACCGAAGCCCATCACACCTCGAACGCGTCCGCCAGCGACTGGGCGGCAAGCGCCTGTTGACTCGCCTCCAGTTCCACCTGCACAGCGGCCTCTATGCCCAGCTCATCGTGCCGACCGGTTTCGCACGCGACGAGGCCTCCGACAGCCCCGCGTGGCATGCCTTTCGCTCCACTGCCTCGCTCGCGACGGTTCCGACGTTCTCCATCTACATGCCGCACAATGTCTTGCCGATGATGAAGTTTGAGACATTTGTCCAGGCTGTGCGGCAGTTTGCGAATCTGACGGCAACCCAGCGTCAGTCATACGAGCGTATGGTGGATCTGCGCAGGCTGTACAGTGGCAAAGGTGGCGTTGTGTTCACACCAGAGGAGGACCAAAATGCTGTCCCTCTGAGAGATGGTGAACGCAACAGATCTGCGACACCCTCGACCGAATCGTGTGCTTCCACAGTTCCCTTCGATACTGTTCCGCGTCACCAAGATTCACCTCCGCAGTATGACGAATGCGTGGTTGAGGGACCGCAGCCGAGGGCCAGCATGACCGCTGCCGCGGCAGCTGCCTTCGTCAAAAGTGCCCGCGATGACGACGCTCTGCCTGAGTACGGCGGCAGCGAAAGGCAGCACCGAAGGCTGCAGACTTCTAAACGAGTGCTACACTGCGGGAGCGAAGAGATCGACTTGCACCCATCTTCGAAAAGGGCGCATTTCCAGCGTTCATTCGCCAGCGTTCACGCAACTACAGCAATCGCCCAACGTCCCGAAGAAAGGTCGGAATCTCAATTCGCAGATGCGGAATGTGTCCAGGGCAGGTTGGCGGTTCTACTCGAACAGCAACGTCAGCAAATCCAACGGCTGCAAGAGGATGTCGAAGAACTTCGGAGGCGGAACAAGGAGCTTGAGGGACGGCACGATGAGGTAGAGGACAACTGCGGTGATCTTGAGAACCGTCAAACCGAGACCGAGGAGACTGTCGAGTCTCTCCTCATTCACACCGGCGAGCTCGACGAAGAATGCGAGAAGCTCGGGAAGCAGATGCCAGACCTGTGTGACGAGATGGAGGACTGGGTGAAGGATAACTTGGGTGACGCGATGAAAGAGCATATGAGTAAATGGCTTGAAGAGAACATGGCGGAAACTATAAATGGATATATTAATGAGAAAGTTGCGGCCCAAATAGCTCAAATGAAAGCGAAGATGCGCAAAGCCCTGTCAAATTAGGGACTGTTGCCATTACTTGGATACCCATACAACACTTGTCCTGCATGCCCTGGGGACGGGAGAGATGCCGTGGCAAAGGAGAACAAAATCAAATGGTCTGCACTCGACTGTCGTCGAATCTCATATGTTGCCAGTGATCATTCTACAAGCCATTGACCATGCAAATTCCTCCATGGGTCAAGCATCCAAGCTCAACTTCAACCCATCTAGTTCCTTCTTGCTCACAGTCAGATGGTCAAGCTGAGCCTGCAAGTATCTCACAGCGTGCTCCAAGCGTGGCAGGGCGTTCAAGACCCTCTGTTTTGCCCGCCGAAGGTGCCTTCTTTCTGCGCGGCCCTGGCCATGCATCCATCCGCCACCGTCGTCTTCTTGACGACTTTCACGATCCCACTGCTCCAAGAGCCTCTTCTGTTCGTCTTCCGTAAGCTTTGTGAATGCCTTTTCCAGTATCTCGAGAACTTGCTGAGCCTCTGGCGTGAGTCTTCTCACTTTGGCTTGGTGCTCCTCAACTGCGGCTTTGAATTGATTTTGTTTCTCAGTCCAAAGAGCATTGAGTTCATCGATAGTGAAGCTGCCACTGCTGAACTCGAGATGGATCTTGAAGCTTTCTCTGGAATACGGGATCCCGGGCAAGAGGCTTGGAACGGCTGTCGAGTCACCGAGTGCCCTGAAACAATTCCTCCACACGTTTGTGTTGACTTCGGTAGGCGGATTAAGGTCGGCCATGACATGGACAGCGTTCACTAACAGGCATATGCCGCAGTCGTATCCATTTATCTGCTGGTAGCACGGGCGAGGAGTGATGCGGTAATCCTCGAAGTAGAGGTTTTGCAGCGCATAAAGTAGGTGGTGTACTTCATCGTTGTCCCCGGCGAGGGAGTCGTAGACTTGGATCTCCTTCTCATTCTTCAAAACGCAGCATAGAACCCAATGGTGGCTGTCCGGAAGGTGGAGAGGGACGAGAATCTTGGTTGTCTCGCTCCTTGCGATGGCCACTTGCACGCTTGCATATCTCGTCGTGCTGCCAGCCTTGAAAAGGTGAGGGTTGATGATGGAGCAACCTAAGCCCGTGGTGCTAGAGAACACATCCAAACAGGTTGTGATGACACCATCGTCCAACTCCGCTCCAGGGGCGAGTCTCGCATGGAAGTTCTGGGGGATTTCGAAGTTGACACTTTCCAATGCATCATCCAACCCCCTTTCCGCAACATCCGGTCGCTCGTCTCCGGTATTTGACGATAAAACTGACCTTTTCCTTAGTATGATGGAAGGCTTCGCCCCGGTCGAGTCGGGGGTTGGGAGACCCGTCACGGCTGTTGTCTTTGGTGGCAGAGACGGCGTAAAGGGACTTTTCAAGCCTCGCGACGTCTCGTTGCTTGTTCTCGCTTTCTTTGACGGGGTAGAGTCGGAACCCCTTACTGGGAGATCATGTGTGGATGAGCTCCCTCGCCCAACGTCGGAGACCTGGTCCTCGGGTAGCCTCTTGCGAGTTTGCCCTCTGGACGAAGTTGGGTCAGTGACATTATTCTCGAGTTGAAGTTTGATGTCATGTTCCAATTCTGTAACGTCATGGGGCCCTGCTGTTCCATCGTCGTCCTTGGTGAGATTTCCTGCCGTGCGCCTTGTCGGGACAGGAGCAGCAGGTTTTGATGCGGTGGAGCTTGCACCTTCCCTAGACAGCCGTCTCTCAACTCGCAATGAAGCTTTTGCGATAGAAGTAAGTTTCCCGGTGGCCTTAACTTCTTCAACGGCATTGTCTGACGATGGTTCCGATTCGTCTGGCGAATTTCGTCGCTGCGACGCAGTCTCTCGTCGTGGATTACTCCCGCTGGTGTCTGGCGTTGGCGTTGGACTGGATATCTCCTCGCTTGAGACTGACTCGTGGGTGGCTCTGTTGTCCCGTGACAGTTGCAAACGGCCATCTGCAGGAGACTTGCTATCTTGGCGTCGTTCTGATTGATCTTCCGAAAGATGCCGATCCTTGGCCTGGTTCTTGAGATGTTCCAACGCCCTCTTGACTTCCCACGGCTTCCACATCACACTTCGATTGGAACCGCGTACTCCAACCTGCCGTTCCCCTTGGTAGCGCCGTAAAATCGGGAAAGCCTGCTCCGGGGTGGACTGGCGAACCAGCTTGGCTAGCTCTTCCCAAAATGCACGGCTGTCGACATCCGGAAAGGTTTCGACCAAGTCATCCTCGCTCCAATTCCACTCTCGCAGGATCAATGCCTTCTTCGACCGAATCCGCCGTCCTTGCTCCCTGATATAATGAAGGCTCTCTTGGTCGTCACGGGAGAGTCTGTCAAGCAAGGAATCTACGGATGCGAATCGAGCAAACCTGCTACATATCGCCTCCCATTTGGCTACAACATCTTCTCCTGCTGCGAGATGGTCGCGAAGAATTATGCGAAAGTTTTCAAGCTCGTTTTCCAAATTTTTCTCTTCGTTATCAACCTCAAGGGAGTCTTGAATCACAAAGGTATCCGTTAGCGCTTTGCCGCTCATGACGCACATCTAGTATGAAGATGACCCGCATGAAGCATACCTGTCTCTTGAGTTTTCCGCAAATTATCGGTGCCGTTCTGCCCAGGCCGTGTTTGGATGTTCGGTCGAATGGCACGTAGTTTCGGCGCCGTCGGTGCCTTTTTCGAACTTCGCGTTTGAGGCATCTTGAGAGGCTGCGTGGTGAATGAATGATGGGCGGGGTTGATGAACCAGAGTCGCAGTCGTTTGAGTTTCAGCGAATAAATCCTTCTTGATTATGGGATGAAACAAGCGAATCCCGTTGGGAGAGCCTCTGTGAAGCCCTCGGCAAAGATGATGACTGAAAGTCAAACCTTAGCTGTGAAGGTTGGTGTGAATGGTCTGAGATTGGAAGGATGCACGGACTGTCCTCAGCTGGTGATGACGAGCACCGTTCCGGCTCTTGCATCACGTGAGTCTGGTGTGCTAGTCTGGTGTGCTACCTTGGTGAGCAGCTTTCTTTCATGTGCCACAGCTATCTGGTCCACGTCGGAGCCGAAGCGTCTTTAGCTCAGATGAAACTTTCGACGGGCCAGAGTACCATGATTGGGCGGACACTTGGGAAAATGAGAAGCGAAATGAGATGATGAGGCCTTAGGTACTAGAATACTGTCGCATACTGGTCGGAGGTGGTGTTGGTGGATGTGTCCAGATCGACGGTTTCTAGGAATTGGCCTTGACGGCGAGCCAATGCGGGACCAAAGATTGACGCAGTGTTCTTCGCTGCACAGCTTTCGCGAACCACCTACCAATCGGACATTGTGCAGACCATCGTGTCAACGTGCTGGTCTGGTCTAGGTACTTACCGAGACACCTCTCTGGTTAAGGTAGGTAAGGTAAATAGGCATCATGAGATTCCTCCCGATATCAGCGCCAAAATCGGGAGGGATCTATTGCACATCGCTGTATCTACAGAAGGTACCTCCCGATTTTAGCGCTGAAATCGGGAGGTACCCACTAACCGCACAGGGGTGGCCCATGCACATGCACCTGGCCATCCGGGAAAAAGCTGCCGTCTCCGCCCTTCCCCAACTTCCCGTCCTCAACCTCTCCCCGAGAAGCAGCTGTCAAGGTCTCCGACATCAAGGTGTGCGACATCAAGGTCTCCAGAACCACAGCCATTCATTCACATAGTGGTCTGGTCCACTGATACCAGTGATGTGACTGGCCAGCCTTAGGATACCGCTGGTATCGTAAGGGCAGTCCAATCACCTTAGGATACCGTCGGTATCGTAAGGGCAGGCCAATCAGAGAGACGATTCACCCTTAGGATACCGCCGGTATTATAAGAGCAGGCCAGTCAAAGGGTAGTGCACCAGCGGAAAGTGCAAGCCTGGAACCGAAACGTCGACATGATGGAAGCGGACTGGCCACCAGAAGCACAACCCTTGGCGGTCTCTGCAGGCAGCCGCACGGGAATGATGCGCGGTAGGCACCCTGTTCTACTCTGTCGGTTGCCGCGGCGGTCATCCATCGTCTCCATTTCCTTTGAGCGAGACCGAGGGCCTTAGGGGTCGTCACCTCTGGGATTCCCAACATGGCGCAAGATATGGTGCAGGCCTGCGTCAATGCACCAGACGATGCGCTGGATGCCAAACCGCCATGTTGCTGCTCAACGCCAGCGTGACCGCTGCGGCTCCCACATAATGTCTCCCAGTCAGGCAGAGAAGCAACGGGCCAGTGTCGTTGCTTTTCTTAGGCTCCGTGATGCCTGTCTCGTCACATCCCCAGGACACAGTATGCCTCCGGATATAGTGAGCCGGGTAGTAGTATTCAAGCACATACGACCATACCCACTGGAGAACTCGGGATCCCGTCCGCTCTCCCATAGATAAGCCAGTGAGGGCTGGAGTAGTAGTCGGGTCGGTGACGACCGGCGAATGCCCGGTGTTGTATGTCTTTTTGCGCTTTTTGGGAAGCTGTGATGAATGTTCTTCACGTTTGCTGGAGATCTCCCACAACCTTGTCGTCACCACCCAGAGCCATTGCGTCATGGACCTGGGGTCCTTTGAAATGGCTCGTCGCGTTTGATGACATTTGTCACCAATCTGGTACTTCCGGACTTTCAGGCTACCTCATTCAATGGCGTCTTGGATTTGTACTGCCCCCGTTTTCTACCGACGTCGATACCACACGCGACAACATTGACGCAGATGTCGCAGTGCGGCCAGGTAGGTCATCCAGTCAGCCACTGCGATGCGACTCCCTTGTCACTTGCGTTGCTGCCCGGCAGGTGTCCAGCCAAGCCACGATGTGCTGCGCTATCTCGATGCAGGCTGGAATATTGCACAGCGGACACTTCAAAAATGTTGTCGATGCATCCCGTCGGGCAAGGCGTGTGAGGATGGATTAATCTAGTGGGACGACGATCTTCAGTGGTCTGCTCAAGTGCACCGTATGTGCGACTCACACTGGGCGACCCGCCTGGTCACCTCGGTGAGGTGTGTGGAGGGATCCACTTTCGTCGCTGGCAAAGAGGTGGAGCCTTTTCGGTGAGGCCATCCAGCCAGACAAGCTTGCTCCAGGGCCAGCCAACCTCATCGGATCAATCATCTCACCTGCCATCCACGGCACCGCTTGACAAAAGTCAGAAAGCATTTACGAACGCATACCTTCCTGCTGCATTTGGAAGCCTTAAAAAAACCATCGCAGGAACCACACACTCCCCTGCCGACGTGGCTTGCAGAAGGCGTCAGCTCCCGATTTGGTTGGGGCTCCACACCTCGAGGCCGTGGTACGAACAACTGCAGAATGTCGACCGAATCATTGGCTAATTCACCACGCCAGGCTCGGAACATGCTCGCAAATTATTCCCGGCACGAAACATCACGAACAGACACCTGATTTCAGGAAGCACCATCACAGCCCATAACACAGCGAGCAGTGGTCTGCGGCCAATCATCATTACTTCTTACGCCAGCGAGAGCGGCTGCCAAGTCACACAGATGATTTCCTCCGCAAGCTTTCGTTCTGCCTACGCCCCGCATCCCGTCGTTCTCCCACCCACATCTCCTTCGGATCTCTTGCGGGCCCCCCGCCACCATCATTGTCAGCGCGCAGCATTCCATCCAACTCGTTCAATCCTGTCGCCCTCTCTGACTTGATTCCCTAGTTGCCCGACTTGCCGTCCGCACGAGACAGGAGGTTGGCGTCCTGCGCACTCCACTCGGTTGCCTACGTCGGCAGGTCTGCCCCGGCCACCAGTCGACCTTGGTGCCCGCGTCTTCGACATCTCTCGAATCAAGCCCGCATGCCCTAGGGAGCGATCCGAGCCTAGCTCTGACGTCGGAAAATAGAACAACAACAACAACAACAACAACAAAGAATCAAGCCCGCGCGAGACAGCATTGAAGACGCGCATCGACGTGTCGGCCCCCCGGCCTCTATGGACCCGGTGGTGTGAGGACGAATTGCTTGTGTATTCCGACCGACCGACCGAATCGTGCCCGGATCGCTCGGCAGCCAAACAAACTCGATCAAGGGTCTGGGCACCTTCACCTCCTATTGCATCCAGGGAAAGACTACCACGATCATTGCCGAATGCAGGACCACGATCATGGCCTCCCGTTGGAATTTAGGAGCCTGCGAGTTTTCATCACCCATCGCAGCCTGCCGCGGCGACGATGCGACAGGGAGCTAATGGGAAGTCGAGGTCTTTGTCAGTGATTGGGAGGAATCTGGCGTGATGGAGACTTGCCGTGTGATCGTGAATGAACGTCGACACGAACTGTCGACGTGCAAACTCGGGATACAGCGCGTACATGTTCAACACCGTCACGGAATGTGCTTGCAAATGCAGAAGACCGACCTCCGCTTGGAGACGGACTCAGCAACCATGTGGTCAAGCCTGGCGCGGATCGAACAACTCGCTTTGAATGGCGTCGAGGTCGAGGCTGCCGATGGGCCTAATCCTGCTCAGAGCTTTAGGGAGATTGGCAGGAAGTGAAGGCGACCTCCGAACGAGAGCTGATTGGACAGGGTCCTGGACTCCTGGTCGGGTTTCTTTGCGTGTCTGTTCAAGACAGGTAAGCGACAATGTTTTCCAAGGCAGCATTACGTTGACTTGCAGATCTTCTGATTGATTCGAAGTCGCCACTGACCACCTCAAAGTCAAAGAAATAACGCAACACTTCGACAACCCATGTTCGTCGCGGTCGATGATTGATACAAGCGAAGGGAGACTTGGGCTGATTACGATTGCGCCCGAATACGTAGTGTCAAGAGGCGATGGTATGGGAAGATGTTTCAAAATCCAGAGTCGAAGTCCACAGCGAACCACCTTCTTTCACCTTTTGCGCTTCTCCATTCACAGGCCCTGTCCCTTGTCCCACCTCCCTATTCTGGAACGAAGCTCTAGCTGTCCTCCATCGACTCTCCACTTCCTCCACAAGTCAAGTCCAGACGCAGGTCAGGGTCAACATCCATAATCAGCTATAAGTTGAAGTTCAAGGCCGGCGGCGTCGACTCCACATTCATGATCATGTTTCAAAGGATAGCAACCCCGAAGGGACAGACAGAATGCCAGACAGGGTAGATCCCGTGGGTCTAAAAGGAGTGGAAACAGTTCCTTGTCTGCGTATCTCCCATAACGGGGGCCAGGCCTGTTCATACGGAAGCCAGAGGCCGTCCGTGGCTTTCCCGCTATGATTGAAAAGGGGGGGATCCCGCAGCAGTTAGTCAGATGGAAAACAGAACGCTCGAAACCTCACAGGCACAGCTTCCAGAACGGATGATTCGTCGAAGACTTGAAGGGCGGAATGCCCAGAGGATTGACGATGAATGGATCAAGACGGAGTGATTGAAGGTAAAAGGAGGGGACTGGAGATCGAAGACGGTCAGCCGAAGCAGAGAGAAAAAAGCGCTGAGGTAGTGCACCTAAATCTATCACTACAGCTACACGGCCTCCCCAGTCTTTGACGAGAAGCTTTACGGACGAGGAATGTGTTCCCGTTCGACCAGAGAGGGAGGTTCGCTTACCATCTCTGTTTGAAGCCGAACCAAGGAGATTCAACTGGACGGGACGCGTTTTGGGGGACTGTCGATAGAAAGGCCGTTTCAGTACTCGGCCGTTGCCCTTACAGCGGCGCGAACTTCTCGTGTCCGTCCCAGAGGCTGATGAGGAGCGATCTCTCGCCAACCCACGGCGAACGCGCGTGCTGCTCTCAGTTGTCAGCCGATTGAACCCGACCAAACAAACATCAGTCTTGTGGAACGCTACCTGAACCGTGTAGTTATCCAGCAGCGCGACATCGCCTTCTTCCCACGGAACCAAAAACTGAATCTCGTCGCCAATCTTGAGCAGTCGGTCCAGAGACTCCCGTGGAATCTCGCTGTCGTCTCCGTACGTCGTCGGCAGGTGATAGCGCCCGTCGGGCCCGCGATGCGGCGGATCGAGAGCCTTCTGGTCGCGCATGCGGCCAAAAACGCCCGCCAGGCCGTTGAAGAAGGTGAGCTTTCTCGTCGAGGCGACCCTGCGGATGGCGGGCACCCTTGAGAGAACGATGAGCGAGCCGTCGCGTTGCCACTCGCCCTCGACATGGAGACGGTCGGCGAGGAACCTTTCGACTTTGGCGCGTTGGACCTCGAGCGTGTCGCCCTCTTTGATTTCCTGACCATATGAATCCTATGAATTTGTGTGAGTTGTTCAGCTGTAGATCACGTCCGAACAGGTGCGACTTGCCTTCCAGTTCCAGCCGACTCTCTTCCAGTCAGGGTCATCTTTTGATGGGTAATATTGACGCCCGATGACACCTGGAGGAGAGTATCAGCCGCGCCAAGTCATGGAATGCCCTTGGGTGTTCTATTTTCACCTTTTTTCTCCAAGTCTCTGATAAAGTCTGGCAACTCTTTCTCAAGTATGTCATACAACTCCAGTGAAGACAACAATGGGGTCTGGCCGCCTAGTAACCTTGTTAGATCTCGAGAAGCGGTATGCTGTGTGTAGTAGGTTGATACATACCTTCTTGAGGGGCCTTCTCTGAGAAGAAGAACAGCACACCCGGGAAATTCGCAGACCGGCCATACTCATTGTGGAAATAGAACCGGACGGTTGGGGGCTCTTCGTTGGCCGTCTTGACCGTCTCTGAGATAGTGGTTCGCTTCCCAGAGAGTCCGATTTCCCGGTGAAGGTTGGGCAGGCCGAAGGCGTGCACGAACTTTGAAAAGTCGCCCGCGTCTTTCAAGGGAAAGCCGCGGAAGAGAATCGCGCCGTCTGTGGTTATCAGCTCATATGTATGATTGACTCGAGCACTGGGGAAACCAACGGTTTGTGAGGAGTTTGTTGAAGACGTTCTTGTCCGCCAAAGCCTTCAAGTGGGAGATGGCGTCATCAATGTCAATGAACGACTGCCCTTTCTTGACCCGAATCCCAAGAGGAAAATCCTGGCCGTGTACTGTGCGGCTTCCGGGAATGCTGAAGATCTCCACCCTGTCTTCCGTGCCCGGAAGCTCTGGGCCGGTCGCGTCGGGGGCTGTCGTAGGCATGTTCAAATCTTGCAATCACGGACTCCGGCAAGAGCAAAGAGAGAGACAGAGACAGAAGTTGCCGTGATGTTAGCGAAATTCAGGACAACGAGACTTAATCACTTCCAGCGAAGATTAGATCTGACCTTTCATCTTGCCTTTTGCCTCAACGGAGAGACAGGCTGCACAATACTAACGCAGCTTCGATCCATCACAAGCCGACGGGATAGAACGACATTGCATTCCTCATGGCATCATTGCCAGAACATACGACGTCGCAGAGATAAGCAGGGCCCGATGGAATTCCGACCGGCTAAGTTCTTACCCTGGCCACTCAGAAGTCATGCACCGCCGGTGACGCAATTCTCCGGCCGAGTTGTGACATGGCTTCTCATTTTGCCATCCACGGAAGTATCACGGAAGTATTCTGGCGTCTGATTAGACGTCACCCTCGCAGGACCCGTTTTATTCCCCGACTTGTTAGCTCGCATATTCGGCTCATGAGTGCGAGAGTGCGAGACGGGCATTTTCCGTGACATGGCTTGATTCTTCGAAAGCAAGCGACGCCGAAATACGGAGGCTCTGATGGACGTTAAATGCCAGGAACTCATTGTAGAGGTTTTCCTGTTCAGGACAGCTTCATACTCTTACTGTGCAAGGTTTTCATTTGAAATAAAGATCTGCTGCAATGGCGCCCGTGTCGCTAAAAGACAATGTGCCTTCAAAGACCAGCGAGTTGACAACTCGTATAGTTCCCGCCATCGAGGAAGAGCGGAAAACGACGTGGCGGCATTTCTTCTGGGATGCATGGGACAAGACGCCCGACGAGAGAAGGCTGATTTTCAAGGTATTCTGAAGTTATTTGACTCTAGACTTTGCTTTTACCCCTGATAGGCTTGCTGACTTTGCAGATGGACATCACTCTAATGACCTTTGGATGTCTTGGAACATTCATCAAGTATATCGATAGGTAAGGTGAACCATCCGCCCTTTTCTCCCAATTATTGACTGATGATTGACGAACCGTCTAGATCCAACTTGAACACGGCATTTGTGTCTGGAATGAAAGAGGAAATGTCACTTTACGGGAATGTACGAACATCTCACACGCATGAAGTCGAGATGATCACTGCTCTGATAAGAAACAGGAACTCAATTACGCCAACACCGCGTACAGTGTTGCGAACGTAGGAGCAGATCCATTGGGAGGAAACATTTTCAAGGAACGAAGTGACTGACATTTCGAAGATCATAGGATTGTGGCCCGTGAGCATTGCCCTGACTCGTTCGACGCCGAGATACTTCATCCCGTAGGTATGCCCTCAACAGATTTTGCCATCTGCCCAGTATTGATCCGGCGGTGTTAAACCAGGCTCATGGAAACAGGATGGACCATATGGTAAGAGTATTCCACTACAACCCGGCAGGCTCTAATAATGAGCAGCACTCTGGGTCAAGCCTTCATGCGTACTCCGCTGCAAATGTACGTCATGAGATTCTTGTTGGGTCTTTTTGAAACGTGAGTCCCACTCCTCAATCGACGGCAACATATTTTCAACACTGCTGACTGGGGCAAGTGGTCATTGGTCCTCAAGTAAGTAAAGCCTTTGGCCATGGACGTGGCAGTAGGTCTGACCTGCTACATAGTCATCTACCTATGCGGTGCATGGTATCAGAAACGAGAACTATCCCGCGTACGTCGAACTGCCAGTGTGACGGCAGGCGGCGGTCTGAACTGACACCGAGGCTAGAGAATCGCAATCATGAACTGTGCCACATCAATCGGCCCCATGTTTAGCTCGTACCTCCAAGCGGCGGCATACACGGGACTGAATGGTGTTCACGGCCTCTCAGGCTGGAGATGGGTTAGCACTATCGTAGACAAGACGGACACAGCTCAGAATGGATGCTAACTCGGGGCTCAGCTTTTTATTATTGACACTGTCATTTCCGTCGGAATCATCATCCCGCAATTCTTCTTCTACCCGGATGTCCCGGCGAGACAGCAGCCAAGCATTGTCTTCAGCGAAGCCGTAAGCCAGGGATTCTTTCACACATCCCCTTTACTTCTAAGTCTACCTTTTAAGAAGATGCTGACGAGCGTCTTTGACAGGAGATAGAGCTCGCTCGAGACCGCAACCCAAAGGAAGGCCGCGTCAAACAGGGAGCCTTTACCTGGGCCCAAGCCAAGCGCTGTGTCACGACCCCGGATATTTTCCTTTTGTGGCTGATTTCCGTGTAAGTTTCAGGTTTCCCTTGCTTGGCACGACAACCAAAGGAAGGGTTGCATGGCTAACCGAATCTCCTTCCTAGTTGCAACTCCGTCGCTCATATGCCCTCCGACTCCATGGCTTTCTGGTTCAAGGCCTGGAACACCATCAAACCAGGCTCCTATACAGTCCCACAGATAAGTAAGCTATTTTCTGCAGGAGAAAATCTCAAGTCAAGTACCTGACTGAAGCAGACAACTACACCACTCCTCTCGGAGGCGTGACCGTGATCCTTACGCTCGTATTTGCCTGGTCCAGTAGGTTCAACATAAGTCACCCTCCTAGATCTCGCGACTCATCCGTGTTCTTGCAGGTGACACTTGGTTGAAGGGCCGTCGCTGGCCAATGTTGGTGGTCGGTGGTGTGGTCACGGGCATAGTCTGCATTCTACTGGCCACCACGCCCGTCTTCCCCCAAAACAAAGCCTTCAGATGGTTCCTGTACTACAACACAAACTGGGCATTCGCTGCCAACACCATGTTTTGGTCATGGACACAAGACACACTGTGAGCACCTCTGAAGTGGACGAAGCGGTACGAGCTGATCGTAATGGGAAAAATAGCTCCGGGGACCCCTTGACCAGATCGTTTGCAAGCGCCGGGCTGAACGTATGCAGTTGGACGACTATAGCCGTGGTGTAGGTGGCTCCCGTTCTCTCATTCATGCGGCGTGAGTACACACACTACTGACAAGGCGCCTACAGACCCCTGTTCGCTTTTAAGACGGTCGATCAACCTGCGGTTATCGGCGGCAACTGGGGCGCGGCGGGGATGGCGTTTCTCTATGCGATCGCCGCCCTCACGCTTGCTTACGTTCAGTACAAGCGGGAGAACAAGAGACTGGAGGCCGAGGTGGAGACGAGCAGCACGGAACACGGTGGTTAATCTGCAGACATTGCTTGATGGTGTCCATGTCTACTCAAAGAGTTGCTGAGTGGGATTCACCTGAATCCTAGGTTTGGAGATCTAGTAAGCTTATTTGGTGATTTCGGGTAGAGCCTCCATACTTGGACCATACTGCAAATGCGGCTGTTGCTACAGAAGAGATCCAGAGGCAAACCAAGGAAGGTTTCCTTAGCCCAAAGATCGGTCTCGAGGGCGCAAGGTAACGGCAACGAATGGAAAATCTCGTCTCCACAGGTTGTCGCACATGCACTGGCCACCGTTCGTCTGTTATCATAATCAAGTGGTGGTGGTTTCCTGACGAGAGCACATCGATCCACAACGCAAATTTGTATGGGAGATATGGGTTTCGTCGAGTGTACGACCCAAATGATTGATGCCTTCAGTCAGAAGAACTGGGTTCTCGCCCCGCTATCGTGACACAACGAAGGGGAGTTGTCGAAGGTGGAGACGCGAGACGTCGGGAGTGATGGAACGCTTTGCTGAGGGAATTGATTCGGATCCCTGATGATCTTTGTGGGGAGGCGGCAGCTCTCAACCTAGTTTGGCTCATCGGGGGCCAGGAGGGTTTGTCGGGTGGGTTGGCTGGGTTCGTCGATGCTCGGGAGAGAGGGAACTAGTTCTCGGTCGGTTTTCGCGGGAGGGTGATGTTGGAAGGTGTCATCTCGGATTTCCGATTGAATCGGATCAAGGTGTCGATGCGCTTGCAAGGGAGATCGGGTCTCATCCTGTGTTCGTGGAAGAGGGATTGTCGGGAGTATTGATTCGAGTTGATAAGATGCCTGCATGATGGATGTTCCGATGTCGCGAGTGTTAGTTGTCAGTAGGAGACAGAAGAAGCAAATGAAACAAAGGAAAGGTACCTTGATCAAGGCTACTTGTTGATGGCATGAGACAGTGGCAACAAAGGGGAAAAGTCGCGGCGGGGGGTGCAGCAAACATGGCAAGCATCTGCACTTGTGCCTCCCGGAGTGACGGGGCCGATGTAGCTGTTTCGCACGGAAAGAAGAGGGAACAATGTGGAAGATTTGACGGGATGAGCGGGACTCGGACGACGCTGAGGTTCGCCCCGGTGGAAGTTGGAATTCGATGGAGAGGCAGGTACATGCGCAAGGCGCCTGCCATGTCACTTACCTGTCAAGCCGCAAGCATGGGCCCAAAGTAGGAGCGCATCGAACGGGGCCGAGTGGGCTGCACGCAAAAAGAGTTTCTGGGAAGGCACAAAGAGGGGAATGGTGACACACGCAGGTAGGTCCTCAACCCAAGATCAACAGGAAGGAAGGTGGGGGAGGGGGGGACAGGTGCAGCATCGGCAGGCACGATGGCCAAAATCACAATGTACTGGAGCTTCGCGGGGCGGACGAGTCAACCTCATCCACTGGACGTGGACGTCTTTTGAAGCGCTCGAAACTGTCGGCAAACCCGATCACACCGTCCAGCCCCCTCAAAAGCCCTTTTAGTTCATCTTTGATCGATGCTTGCAACAGTGCCTTGGTTTTGACATTTGGGTTCCTCGTCGTCCACTGTTGGCCTTGACTTTGGTAGAATCATTTTAGTCCCCTCTCCCGCGAACCCCCCTGCCACTACGACGGCAGCCCAAGTCTCGAAACCCTCCGAGGAACCGTCTTGCGCGCGGTCGGCGAACCATGGCACATGGTCAGAACTCTCGCTGGCCCCAGCCATTGCCTTTCGGAGGGATCGAGACCCAAGCTTTCGGGTTGCTGCTGCGGCTGGATATTCCGACACAGTGGGCAGTCTCCCGTCATCTTTTGGAGGCAGCTTGCAAACCCTGTGCACTCTTTGCCGAGAACTTCGCAGCAAACAATCATTTTCAAGCACACCAGCCTTGCACACACCCCCTTGGCTCACAACACTCCTTCAGCCGTCGCGATGATGCTTCCTGTAATATTCCGATGCACTGCGCGTCACATTCGCAATGCCGACTCTGCAATTCACCGAGGCACCTCTCTGGCTACGTACCTACCACGAGATGACTCCCGATTTCAGCGCTAAAAACCGGGAGGTATCCACTGCACTGCCGCTGGGCTTACAAGGGGTACCTACCAATTCTAGCGCTAAAATCGGGAGGTACCCTCTGTGGATACAGCGGGTAGCCTCCCGTGCCCCGCCCCCTCCATCCCCAACAACCTCACGGAACGGTGCAATTCGTGCACACCAAGATTCCCTTGCTACCAGTCACCATACCATCGACGAAGCCGATGCATCAACCATTCCGTAGGAAAATATTCCATCAATGCCGTCATGTCCCCTTATCACCAAATTCTATACCATCCCCAAATGTTGTTACTTCCCAAAGTTGTCTGCTGTGCGCCAATTGTCGAGGCACTGAAATATTTCTCGAATGGTGGCGTTCTCATGGCAACACCGGCTGTAGGTGTGGAACTTCAGACACGAATATCCAAGCTTACAATATTATTACTTCCAAAACAATGGTGCGGACGATGCTCGAAATCTGCCAAGTGACAGCTGCGTCGCCAACATCGAGAGCTCTTGGCACACCATACGTCCGTAAACCTCTCGCAGTCCTCTGGGTTGTGATCCCGACGGACCACTTCGAAAAAGACGACCACGACCTTTTGAGAAACAATTAATCTGCTGCAGAGACCTGGGTCGACCGCATGATACTTCACGGGACTGAGAAGAATAAGGTTGCAGGTTGCATAAATAATGGCGGACGCGTAAGAACACCATTGTTTGTCTGGCTGGCAGAATGAGAGTCGTTGATCTGGCATCGAATGGCAGGGCCGAAGGTTGTGTTTACTCGGCACTCTCAACAGCAGGGTGCCTCTTCTCTGACCCATTCTGTCCTCTACCTAGGGGCGTTAGTCAGCCACATCAAGCGCAAAACACCTCCTACTTACGTAGGAGGCGAAAAAATAGGGTTTCCACCTAAAAAAGGGGGTTTCTAGCTAATTATATAAAAGTTACGTTTTTCTCGTTTTATTACTAAAAAATATCCTTTTTAAAACTGTACTATAACCTAAAACTATATTTTTTTAATTACTTTTTTTAATCTTTATTACTAAGATACTTTACTAAAGTAATACTAATTTAATATTTACTAAATAAATTATATAAATATTATATATTATATAATATTAAGCTTTTTACTTTAACTACTCTAATAAACCTCTATTTATAATATTATTAATCTAAGTTATTACTAAAGATTATAAAATATCTTATATAGTAGTAAAGAAGTATCTAATAGCTTTAGAAGTTAGTTATAACCTCTCTATACTACTCTAAGAGAGTAGCTAGCTAAAAGTAGTAATAGAGGTTAAAAATATAGCTTTATTAGTATTTATAATATAGCTTAATACTATTAGCTTCTTAATAACTTTAATAATCTATAAAGAGATAGCTAACTTACTCTAAGTTATTTAAAGTATAAGCTTTATATTAAACTACTTTATAGTATTTTAAATAGCTAATTACTTAAAGTTTTAGAAAGGATTAAAGATTAAACCTATTAAAGTTTACTAAAAAAGTACTAAATTTAATTTAATACTAATCTAAAAGTTCTTTAATTAGTATAATATTATAACTTAAAAATATAATTTTAAGCTTTCTAAGATATAGAATACTAATAAGTTTAACTACTATATTAGCTACTTTAATAGCTATATATATATTATTTTACTCTAAGAATAATAGAAGTAAAGTAGACTATAAGAAGTTATTAATTTAGCTAATAGAGAGTTATATATTCTTATTAGTATTAATAAAACTATTAGAGATATTATTTTAGCTTATTTTATTTTTAAGATATAGCTAATTACTATTTAGGCTAATTATAATATTAATAAAAATATTTACTTTATATAGTTTCTTACTACTTTCTCTAACTAAGAGATTATAATAGATTATATTAAGTATTTTAATATATATTTATTTAAGTACTTAGCGAAGTTTTAATAACTTAAATATATTATAAAGTTATAATTTAGTATTAACGCTTATAGAGGTTACTCTAATTAGCTTAAAATATATAGCGTTATACTAAAAGTCTATATTAAGTTATATAGAGATATCCTCTAAGAAGAATTTAATATAAAGCTATATTATTTACTCTTTTTAAATAACTTCTCTAAGTATATTAATATAGATCTTATAAAATACTATATTAACTTTAATATTATTATTAGGTTTTTTCCCTTTTATATTATATATCTATTTTAACTTATAGATATAAAAGTTTTCTAGCTATTTAAGAAAGCTTATTAAATAGTATTATAAGAGTCTATATAAAGTAGTAACTTTATTTTTATATATAAAGCCTTTATTAATAAGCTTTAGTAGATAATAGATATAGCGTTTATTTAGGCTAATATTATAGTAAAGTTTAAAAAATTAAGTATCTAGCTAATTAGAGATAATATAATCCTCTTTTAATTAGTTAAATATATATAGTTAGCTTAAGTTAATATACCTAGCTACCTCCTCTATTATTTATTAGATAAAGATAAGTTTAAGAGGGTTATATTATAAATAAATATAAGTAAGTAATATTATACTACTAAATAGAGCTTTTTTATTTAGAGGGGTTATAAAGTAATTAAAGCTATAATTAATAAGAGTAATCTATATTTTAAAAGAAGTTAGAAGTATATTATTAACTAAAATAAGTATATAGAGATATAATAATAAAGTAGTAAACCTAGTAAAATATTAAACTAGCTTACTTATTTATTATAAGCTTAAAATTTATAGAGATTAAAGAGTACTATAAGAAGTAAGTAGAGGAAATATTATAGAAAGAGCTTAAATAGTAATATATTACTATAAAAAAAGAGGCTTAGTAATAAGAAAAGGAGTTAAAAATAGAGTATAATATTAATAAGTATTAACTAATTAATAAATATATAAAGAAGTTAAACTTTATATTATAATTATACTATACTAATAAATTTAATAACTTTATCCCCTTTAATAAAAAAGACTTATAATAAGTTAAGCTACTTAAGCTTTTTAAATAGTAAATTAATCTTAACCTTATACTACTATTAAAAGAAGTATTTAATATTATTAAATACTTTAGAAAGCTTCTTAGCTACTTTAATATTAAAAAGTTACTAACTTTAAGAAAGTATTATTTTAATAATAGTAACTTAAAGGTTTTTAATAATATTAATAACTTTATTAAAGAAAATAGTAATAGTATTATATTAAGCGTTAATTTAGTTTATAACTTTAGTAATAATAATAATATTATTAATACTAATAAGTTTAAGTTACTACTATTACTAGCGTTAGCTTTATTAGTTATATTAGCGTTAATAGTAAAGTAATAAATACTTTACTTTACTTTATAAAAAGGTTTAATATATTTCTATATTAATAATACTATAGAGGGTAACCTTCTAATAATACTTCTATTAATATAAATAGTAAAGAAATAGAAATATATTATTAATAATATAGAAAATAATAATATAGTTATCTTCTATAGTTTATTAATACTTATATAAGATATATAGATATTATATATATAGCTAGATAGCCTTATTTAAAAGTAATATAATAATACTACTTTTATTACTATATAATATAGTTAAAGCTAAAAATTATATTATAAAAAGTTATTGATTTAGTAGGTTAATACTAAAAAATGCTATTTTTAGTAATCTAGGTAGAAACCCCTTTTTTTACGTAGAAACCCCATCTTTTCGCCCCCTACGTGAGTAGGGGGGCTAGCGTTAGCCTGCGCCGCTTAGACCCCCGGGTATTTGCCGAACCAATGCTACCGTTGCAGCTTTTGCTCAGCTGATATATCTGACATGGCCACATGCTTGCGTTCAAGCTCGGCCCTGGCATTCTTGCTGTCTGCAAGGGCGAGCTAGCAAGCGTAGAAGATGACGTCCCAGGTCGAGAGGGGGATTCCAGAAGCAGAGACTAAATCCCATCTCACTGAACTTGGTCCGTCATTCCAACGTCTCGAACCGGCATGGCACTCCAAAAGTATGCCTTTCGGGTCCCTGAACAAACGCGATCGGCTTGGCTTGATCACTGGGCAGCGCGGTAGACGATTTCTTTGGTCTAGTACTCCCAGAGGCTCCTCTCATCGAACGGTTCAATCCTTCTTCTCTTCAAACTTTTCCTTCGCAGTTTGAACGCTTCAATTTGGCGCTTCGAGTCTTGATTTCTTCGGCTTGGAGGGAAACAAACATTCTCAGGGGAGTCAGCGAGAGAATCAACTTGATCCCCAAAAAGCTAGCAATCTGGTTGAATGCCTATCATCTGCGGGACTGTCTCACTGCGACTTGGCCAGACGCGAGCCGGGCAGAGCCGTGTCCTGCGACAAGTTCCCACTAAGTCACTGAGCCGATGGTGTGACCACCCATTTTCCCTGCGACAGCCCAGGCTGCTAGCTTCAGCAATACGGCGCAGCTCCATCGTAACCCTGATCATGTTCGGTGCGGGTATCGTACGGGATCTTGAGCCTGAACACCAAGAGAGTAGGCCTATTACCAAGGCTTGAAGGCTGCGCTCCCAAAAGAGACTGATGAGCTGGTGCACCGTTATGCTGTGAATGGCGTGGACAAGAGCTAACCCACGTTTTGCACCCAAGAAGTCCAAAATGACATGTCTGTCAACTTTTCATGTCAGAGCATCATTTCCTCCCCATCAGGGGCCCTTCCAACTCAAAAGGGCCGAGACACATGCGGTTCGAAATACCTAATGGCTGGGACGGTCTATTTGGACAGAGTCAAAGTGTCGTCGAGCCATTTCGCTCTCAAATTCCATCGGGCAGTGTGACAAAAAACATGCCAGACGCGGAAATCGAAATGAGAAATCTTTCACTGCAGAGCGTTTCTTTCAGGGTATGGACTTTCGAGACCACGATTCCAATGATTTGAAATGGCTCTTCTTGAGCCTGAGTCTGATCGCGATATCATAAGCAAGTAAAGATCTATGTGCGGCTTAGAACTCAGCTTCAGGGCAACCAGCACCCCGTAAGTTTCTCTTTGCAAGGCCATCGAGCACACATATCCTGCAGGCAACCCAGCATATTTTCTTAGATTGAGTGCATGTCTATTGCGAGAGGAAACAACGGCGGCCGTATTCCTGGGCCCCAAGCAATGTCTCGGAAATGGCTTTGACAGAGCATTGGATACTTTGAGCGACAAACAATCTCTACGACTGTCGGTCAAGAGATCGGAAGACTCCAAAAGATGACTGGACTGTTGCATCACCCGGGACGGGGAGATAAACAGTCTCAGGGATAACGGTACTTCGATATCATCGAACGTGATGACATGGGTCAGCATTTCGACATGCGTCTGTCTCACGAGAGGTCATCTTCCGTTGGCAACAAGCAACCCGGCATCCCTCGTCTGTTCCTTCTCGGCATGACCTACCTGGATCAT
This sequence comes from Colletotrichum siamense, assembly GCF_013390195.1. Lineage (NCBI taxonomy): Eukaryota > Fungi > Ascomycota > Sordariomycetes > Glomerellales > Glomerellaceae > Colletotrichum > Colletotrichum siamense. Next base: position 390,425 of record NW_023501029.1, on the reverse strand, counting down.
GCCGGCCGTATTGATGGGCATCATAGGCATCATAGAGATGTGACAAGTAACATCCACCCTAGCTGTGGGGGATGCAGGCATGGTCTTTGCGTGCTGACTACACCGACATGAAGATGATGAGTATCAGTTGTTGTCCTGGTGATGCGTGTTCTTGAGGGAATCTTCGCGATGGTCCTGACGCCTGTCTTGTCAAAATAAGCCGCAATGCCGTTTGCAAATTAGAAGAGAGCCAACCCAAGAAGCTCCTTATAGCCTATAGTCATGCACATCATGTTTCTCAGTCTCTGCATCGTCAGAGGGCTTTCAGAGGAGTACTGAGCCGCCCAGAATCGCTAGTAGCAGTATGCGTTGCGTCGGTCCGCGTCACTACTTTGTGCACACCCTGTAGATATCGGAGAAAGATGAGTCACAGCTGACAGTCATGGCTTTGAATTGCTGCGCACAGATTGACCAGAAGTCTGGGTTCCTGGGATAGGGGTTTGAGGGCGGGTGCAGAATGTCGCCCTGGGGGCCCGAGAACAGTCTTCCGAACGCTCTTGGCTCAGCACAGCAGTATGAAAGCTTTTTTGGGATGCGGAATCAATCATATGAGGCTCATCATAAGGTCAGTCCGCTTCAACGAGTTCTCTGCCGCAGGGGGGGCAGCACGTGGGCAATCGCTCATACGGCTCATCACGGACGTGCACGATTTGCCGGTGGCCCCCGACATAATTACCTCACCGCACTGCATGTGCCTGGATCAACAAAACATCAAAAGGAGGTTGGAATTAGCTATGCACTGGAAGAAGTACCAGTACGGATCTGTGGGTTGACGGACATCTTTTGGACAATCGTATGGCTTGCTTTTGACTGTGATCCGCGCGGCAAAGGAGATGTGGATCAACCTGATGTGCTCGTTACAGTTATTATCCCTCTTACTAGCAGTCTTTTTCTCTTTTATAAATCCTGCGATTTGCTGTTCGTTATGTGCGGTTATGTCGCCGAACTTCGTGGAAATTGTGGGCCGCTCATTGGCTTTGGACAGCAACTACCCATGCTTTGGGCAAATCTAATCTTCCGGAGTCACTTGACTCTTCTTTGACTCAATGACTCAACATGGGGCTTTGTGAACCGCCCTGTGGTTTCCTGGGTCAGTGGTCTTCCAGGAAGCCAGGTAAGAAGCTTGATACAGGCTGGGACATGGCATAGTAGAACATCCACTTCAACGTCCACACGGAGATGCCGAGGTGCTTGTCATTCCTTGAACGCTACCGAACGACGTGCTCAAGGTATGTGTACTTGGCTGAGGCGAATCTGTCCAGCTGCTATGCTGCATAGTCCTGGTGCGATGTCTGTTCAAGTCTGTCGACAAGCACTGACGTTGATCAAGCGCATTACGGGAGCAAGACCATAAAGTGATTAAGGAAAGGCTTAAGCCTGGTTGATTGAGCAAATAACTCAAACATCTGCAGGTCTCTTTTGACACCCGCTGGGCGAGGAATGCCGAGAACAAAGATCCATGGATTGCAACACACGACCAGAATCCGTTCGTGGTACAGCACTTGGATCTGTTCGGTGTTTTCTTCTGGAAACTATAGGCCACGGGTGTAAGCTAGCCCACCCGTCTGTCTAAGCAGCATTTTCCCTGTGACTGGTTCTAATGGCTTGTACTTGGCTCGTCGAAGTGGGTGGCACGGTAGGTCTCGCGCCGCTGACAGCCAAGTGGTAATGACGATCCAATAGTCTGTACTCAGAGTCCTCGCCGTACCCCATGGAAACGCGGAACAATTGATATATTGCGAAGCAATCGACGAGCTTTGTAGGCGCTAGATGGTTCTGCGAAAAAGACGGTCGGTCACATCGGCCTGTAGGCTGCAAAGTATGTTCGCTACACATACTCTTAGTTCAAGCCGCAATATTTGCAGTCGCGCTGTGGTTGTGTAAATAAGACACTGGTCGGCATCTCAAAGAAAACTTTGAAGAACTTTGAGCTCAATGCCCCAGCCTGACTGTATCAAACAAGCCTTCAAGGAGTGCTGGTCGTTTTTACAGTCACCAAGCGGATGGTGCGATATTGAAAGGGGTCTCTGACACGACCGCATGTGGCGAATGGAAACACCTCAACACGCTCCCCATAAACAGGGTTGAAGTCTAGCTGCCGCTTGTACACGGTTCGAAGTATTCAGTCCACTTTCCTGGCACGCAAGCTGAAGTTTTCTAGGTCGCCCCTGGGCAATCTCAAAACCTCAAAGACTTGGTTGATCCTCAAGGCCGCAAGGTGAGTATAAAATCAAGGCATTCCCAGGACAGCGCTCTGAGACAGCCGCTAAAAATTGATCGTCGCATCAACCGTCATGTTGTCTTTATCTCTCGCAGGGGTCAGTCATGTGTTTGGTGTGCCCAAGGACGGCCTGCGGCGGAGCCTATTTGAAAATTGGTGGAAAATTTCAGTGGCGACTTTTGAGAACGAAAAGAAAGGATACATACGGACTGCGTTAGATGGTGAGGCGAAGTGAGGCCGGATAAGAAAGATGGGGTTGGCTTTTTCCCCCACTCCCGTCTAATCTTCGCGACCTTGCAACCGTTGCAGGGAACAATCTTCCCGCTTTCTGATTTGAGAGTCGAAATCATTCATCTTGGAATTTGGAGAATGCTTCCATCTGCGAGAGAGAGCGAGTATTGAGACCATCTAGATCGCAGGTGGCAAATCGCATTTGCGGGGTTAAGGTGAGCGTCTGGGTGGTGATTTCACCCGGCCAGATCCATGAGATAAGTTTGATTGTTTCAGCTACCTTCCGCGGTGACTTGGCTACCGGACATGCCGCCGCGATGACTGCAGATCAGATGTGTCCTCTAAGCAGAGGGTGCAACAGTGGTTCGCTACGAATTGTGGCTGCTGGGCGGCAAAGACGGGATAGCCGTTTTCACCATCCTCAGTAGGTCTTGAGAATGGCAAACCTTTGACAAAGAAGGCTGCCTGGCGGTGCCTGACGATGATTGGTGTGGACGGGGAGCAATCCGAAGCAGAGTAAGAGAAGGTTCGAGTTTTCGGGAACGAAAGAAATTTGGTCGGTCGAAAGTGGTGGGCATTTCCAAATCGGTGAGTGTTTACTTTTCTTCGAGTAATTGGGTTATAAGAAACTGAACTTCCGACTTGCCAGAGATGGGTTCCACGGGCAAGCAGCTATCGGGACGCGATGCAGAAGAGACGGAGTGATTGGATGTATTTCCCAAGCTGCCTCTCAGTAACCGATTTGAGGCAGACAGTCCCCCATTCTCATGACCTTGAGAAGGTCAAAGTTGAAGGCGAGGGTTGGAATCACCAAACAGAACAGGAACCATGCGAATGCCTGTCCTTCAACAGAGTTCCGGGGGTTGAACCACAAAGTTTTACCAATACTGTTTATGAACAAGGCTTAGAATTTCCGGTGAGCATCATGCAGATCACTCTGGTTTTTGCGACAGTTCAAGCAATACTTTCGCTTCGAATACTGGGAGCAATCCCATGGTTGGCCCAGACTTTATGCAGATGTGAGAGAAGCTGATCCTGAGAAACCAAGGACGGGATTCCGTATTGCTCTGGTGTAGCGTTCAGCACGGCGAAAGTCGACATTCAGAGAAGTTTGCCGAGTGAAGAAAGTATCAGCTGAACAAAACGAGGAGCGCCGTCATTTGTTGAGAATAGTGAGCATGCTGAGAAAAGGACTTTCTTTTAGCAGTCAGCTGCAAATTCACATGAGCAGCAAAATATCGGGAGGACTAAAAAAGAAAAAGTGCCTTCGAAGGGGTTCGAAGTTGCAACCTCTAAACCGAGCAAAAGTATATTGAGTATCTAATGGTAACCAAACAAGGCACTATCCAAAGGGCAGGTAGGAATATGCTTGGTGTCGACTTCAACTGCCATATAAACCTTGGCCTCATCTCCTTTCAGGGTCCTCTGTGTGGCAGAAGTAAGCAATGACGTCTACGAGCGCTGGTTCGTTCTTCTATGAAGAATTCAGACACTGCGATGAATGCGCGACAATCTAAATACTGTTACCCATCTTGATTCATCATGTACCCTCAACCACCATGGAATTGACAATCGCAACCGGGAATGCCTTCGTAGGTCACCACGTGTGGCACAAAGAGCACATTAGCATCCATTCTCCCAACGGCGAGAAATTGTTAATAGCCGGCACCAGCCGTCAGCCATATCCCCGTTATTCTTGTAATGAAAAGCGACCAAATCTATTTCTGGAAGCCACTTGGTGGGCATGGCGCCGGCGAGGAAGTACGTTTGGGGATCGTCATTGAGATGACAGGCATCCCCACAAGAGGAGCATCGATCAATCTAAGAACAGTCGATGCACTCAGTTGCGGATCTACGGATTACTTGTCTGCGTATATTATGCAGGTGTCTTGACCCAAGAGCCAAGTGAGATTGACAATGGATAATATACAATAGAAGACAAGCTGCAGTTCTCGAAGAGACCGGTCTGTCTGGCAAGTAAGGAGGAAAGTGTGGAATTCAACTCCTCGGTTGCCCAGGCATGCCGAAATTACTCTGATGCTAATATGTGGTTGCTGTGAAACCTCCCAAGACAACGACGGCCACGCTACCCTCACGCAGAGGCCTTCTCGACCTTGAATCGTTGGAAATTTAGAGCTACCACACATCTTGGGCGGCATGGGAAGCTAATGGCATTGGTCTGATCTTCATTGCGAACGTCTTTCCCACGTTCTTTGACACCTTCACTCTATCGCAAACAGAGGCAATCCAAAATATTTTCAGACCTTTCACAGAAGTGCATGAACTCGGTGGCAGTGGTGGCTTATCAACGAACTTGCTTTGGAGCTCGACGTCATATAGACAGATCGGACATGTCTTGAGCAGGGTAATGGTTCCCCAAAATGAGTTGACTTTGTACAGGTATGGATACAGAATAAAACCTTGACAGAAGCGCAGGGGAAATCTGCGGAGCAGAAAAGAAGCCGAGATCAAAGAATCCCCGCATAATGAAGAGGGCAGGCTCTGGGATAGATGAAGGGCAGGACAGAGGCCAATCACTCTGAACCCCGTCTACTCAGAGCCTGCAGGCGTCCTCGGGTCCTCCGCAACTCCCACAAATGCTCGTTCGCTGTATTAGTCCAAGAAGTCGACTTGTAACTCTCCAAAACTTCCTCCGCATGTTCCTTGATCATCCCGAGCTCGTCGGTGTACCTGGCCTCCTCTAGATCACGCTGGATTGTGACGGCAGCCGGCTCCCCTCGGAGGCTGAGAGGGTCTTCGTACCGAGCAGCCGACAGATGTTTGTCTCGCTGAACCACAGAGATGGAATGGACGAATACGCTCCACGCGTTCACGGTAGAACAGGTCGAGCGACTGCATCGATCGAGCGCATATGTCATGCTTCCGTTCCAGTTTGGTGAGCACGGCAAGCTCCTCGGTAGCAGCGTATGATGCAACACGCTTCATGCGATTGTCAGCTTCAGTGGGAACGTTGAAGGGCACTTACTGCCTCACCTGGACTTGCTCTGCGTGAGAAGCAGAGCAAGTCTTCCTGCCATGCTCAACTTCATCTCAGGTGTCCGTCATGTGCGTTCTATGTCTGGAAGCCTTCTTCCTGGGCGGCCTGGTTTGCTCTGCACTCGTGTTAGCTTGAGCTGCAGACCGAGTTATATAGAGATAAGTATAAGTTATATATAGGCTTAAAAACGAACGATATATAAAATAAGGCTAGCTTGTAGCCCTAATAGACGTTTAATTAGGCCTTAAGCTACAGCCTCATCTAACCGCCAAATTAGCCACGCTGACCACGCAACTGGCAATGCCGCCAGCCTTAATAACCATACCACACCTCTGTCAACCCCAAGTAAATCCAAACCTAACATAACAATTGCGCAAACCAGCGCGCTAGCAACCTGAGGGAGAGAAACAGCCATATTGTGCAGTCCCTGGACGCCCGCCACATTTGTACGCCCCTCAGCAAGTTCAGTGTTAATCAGCGCAAACGGAACCCACATCGTCACGGCCTGGGTTGCGCCGATGATGGAGATAAGGATGAGGGAGGCTGTGGCTGTTTGAAAGGGAATTGTGAGAAGAAGGGAGGTGGTTGCGAGGAGTTGGGAGATCAACCAGAGGTAGGGGAGGTTGCGGTGGTGAAGGGTGGTGGAGATGTGGGAGAGGAGGGTTAGGAGGAAGGTGGACAGGAGGGTCCCTAAGGAGACAGCGAGGGACGCGTAGAGGATGTAGGATTCCGGGGGGGCTACTGGGGGGGAGGGTTCGAGTTTGGGGGTTCGGAGGGATTCGGATTGTGCTGGGAGATGTTAGTCTGGATCGAAATGGGGTTTGTAGAGAGGGCATTGGGTGATTACCCGTTTCGTAAGCATACCTAACGGTTGTGTTAGTCCATCGACAGACCCAAACATAAACAAGCCAAAGGGAATCACCTACGTAGACATGTTGAACAACACCGGGAACCACCCAAACCACGCAACTAGTTGCACGCCACACACCCTTCCCGTCAGCGGCGGCATCCGCGCCCAGCGCCGCGCCAGCTCGCTCGGCAGACACATGGTGAAGACACGCCTGATCCCGGACCCGGACTGCTGGAGCGGCGGCGTGGCATCGCGCGGCACGAACCAGCAGACCAGCCCGACGGTGGCCGCGGAGCAGATCGTCGCGACGTACGCCAGCGTGCGGAACGCGACCACGGGGTCGGTGTCTGGGGACTGCGTGGTGTAGACGAAGCCGGTGACGGAGAGCAAAGCGCATCCGAGAACATTCCAGCGCATAGACCAGGCGGCGGCGGTGGGTTGTTGAGACGGCGGGCAGGCCTCGACGACGATGGCGCGCACGCCAACGGAGTAGGCGGTTATCGCCAACAAAATTACTACCAGGCAGGTAACGGCGAGGGCACGCGGCTGCCAGGGGTTTGCGGCCCGGCTTTCGGTGAAGGGCACGGTGAGCTCGGGGGCGTGGGCCATAAGCAGGGTGGAGATCATTGTGGTGAGCGCGCCGGCGATCATGACTGGCTTCCGGCGGCCGAGCGGGTGATGGAGCTCGTCGCTCAGCTGGCCGATGATGGGCTGGACGAAGGCGCCGAAAATTGGGCCTAGGGCCAAGGTTAGGGATATGGAAGAGGGTGTCATGCCGAGGGAGCGGAGATATGGCTGGGTTTTTGTTAGTGCACTATAGTGATGGGAAGGGATGGATGACGGACCGTGCCGCTGGATTGTAGTAGGAACCAGCAGACTTGGAGCCCGAGGCTAGGACATGTTAGAAGGAGTAGGCCGGGTGTGGATAGTGGTTCGGGTAGTTTCGGGCCGTGGAGCTCGTCGACCTCGAACAAGAGTTGTTCATGTTCTTCGGAGTGAAGGCTTTCATTTGGTGAAAGGCATGGCTCGTACGCAGGTGCGGCCATTGCTAGGTGATGATAATGGCTGGTTTAGAGCAAGAGAGAGGTGTTCACCATTTAGAACCTGTCTTGAACTGCTTCTATGCCCTAATTGCTCGTGCTGGATGCGGAGGTATTTTTGCCGTGCCGTAGCATATATCGCAGAGGCTGCGTTAATGTGAAGTGCTATGGAAAACTGTTGTGGTGGTTTGTTTAATATTTATATACAGCGTATAAGCACCTCAAAGCACCCCTGCTGGTATAGACTACGTCCAAAAAATAGAGTTTGACAGGGTTCGGTCTACGTCCACAGTAGAAGACAAGTTATTTGGCCTGGGTAACAGCTATTATACCAGCACCGCCCCCCTCAGCTTCTGACTATCTCCCAGAAATTCCCCATTCATTCCATCTCAGAAGAAATCTGTCTCCTCTATTTCTCTGCTGTCCCAGCGACTGCAACTGCTGATAATGCCCTCAACCGAGTATCACCAACTTTCGGCGTCTAGAGACGAGGATCTAGACGATGTTTCTTTCACACACCAGGATCAATATGTCACGCCAAAGAAAAAGTCTCTTCCCATTCGTGTTTTAGGGGTGCTAGTTGCGTTCCTAGGGCTAGTGTCTTACACGGCGGCGGTGCTGTACTATGCGCAGGAGTTCATTCACAAGCCGTACTGTCCGCGGTTTGCGGCGAGTGATACGGTTCACCTGTGGGTGAGTTGCCTCCCAAAACCACCACATGGTCGATGGTATCTCTAACAGAAGAGAACAGGACAAAATCGGGTACAAGCCCATGCATTTCAACCCAGCCACACCACATCACTCCGATGCCTTCCTCGGCAGCCCAAGCGCCGAACTCGACGCGAACTGGCGCAAGCTGCTGTTGAGTTAGTCCTCCCGGCGCTCATCTCTGTAGGCTACACAGACTGAATTGATACCCAGCGTTCTCGAGTCGGCTCCCCGATTCCGAAGCAGACAGGCTGGGTCCTAAATCGGACGCCATTCCGTTCGATGACGGCAAGGGCGGCTTGTAATTCCACACAAATTCACAATGATTAGGAGAGTACTGAGAAGTCCAGCGTCGGCGGCATCGCCGTGGTGCACAATCTGCACTGCATCGTGCGTCAATCCTCCCGTCTTCTGCGGTGTGTACTAACAACCCGCTTGCCAGAACTACGTATACCAGACCATGCACGGGGACTACTACTTCCCCAACATCACCGAGAAGCAGCTTAAAAAGCAAAGAAGCCACCTTTGTGTGTTTTCCGTTAAGTAACCGTTGTTGATGATGCTAACCGTTGCCAAAGCACACTGCCTCCACCACCTCATGTCCTCGGCCAAGTGTCAGGCTGATATGACGCCGGTGCTGCTGCACTGGACGGCGGACGACCATGTCCCGGTCCTGAAGTGGGACGGTGTGCAGCGGTCCTGCGTGGACTGGGAGAGCTTGATGAACTGGGGGGATGAGCACTCGATGACGCACTCGGAGACTATGCCGTCGGTTTCTAGTAAGCAGTATATATCTTCCTTTAGGCCACATAACCACATCTTGCTAACATTCTATCCTTCTGCAGAAATGAAGCACCCCATCTACAGTAAGCAGGCTAGGTTCGTACTTGGTGCTGAAAAATCCGGCTTACATAAACAGGTCACTTCGTCGATGATCGCGGCAGGTTCATCCTTGCCAACGCTGAGGGAGTGGTTGACTTTGAGGAGTTCTCGCAGAGAGCAGATTACCAGCAGTGGGCGAGGGAGCAGGGCATAGGAACGGGGAAAGAAGAAGCGGAGCGGTTTTTGGAGGAGTTTGCTAGAAAGCAGAATGATCATCGTCATTGAGTACTGGATTTGAGGAATTGCGAGGTTGGTTGGTGATGTACCTAGCTAGGGGTACGTATGAAGCTTCCGGATTGACGCATATTATCTGGTTTATCAATAGACTCGCTACTCGGCGACACACAGTTCAGATAGCATGGCCCCGGGGCTTCTTGCTTCCATCTCCACAACTAAGTTGTCTGGGTGAAAGTCGGTCTACCGGTGAATATCTGATTGGTCACACGATGAATCCAGTGGAAAAAGAAGGACTTTCAACAACGAATAGGTCATGTGGCCGCATGCAAACGAGAATTCCCTGCACCTGAGTCGAGCAAGCGGACAATTCGAAACCCGGGGAGAGTCCCCCGCTCCTTGGCCAAACAAAACCACACGCCCCTAGAAATTACCGTTTGTCTGCTAGTACCCCCTTTCGGCATTTGCGAGAGCAGCCGCACCCCCCCCCCCCCCCCAAGATATTGCCCATTTCCACAATACCCATCAACGTCTCAGTCATGACAGTCGGGTTCGGGCAGAAGGAGCCGCCGCCCATGCCTGCGATAGATTCTCCCGGCCCAGTTTCCCTCGGATCATCTGTACATCGTACGTTCGAGTCCAAGCTTGATTACTATCAGATCTCCATCACTGAACACTCCTCCCAATCTGCTGTGCAAACTGCCACCTCGCCTTCATCTCCCATCTTCCAGTATCCTACATTCCATATTCACAATGCCCCCATCTCCAACAGCGTCTTCGGGCGAGCCCAGCACCGGGCGCTCATCCTCCGACTATGACGAGAAAGTCGGCCTGCTCGACGGCGTCCAATCCAGCCCTCTGGCCGGTGCGTCGCCACGGATTCGCCGGGCTGTCATATTGATGGCACTGTCCAACGTCGTGTCCCTGTGTGCGCTGTTCTGCATCGCGGTGAGGCCACAGCCGGTGCCGACCACGGTGTTGTATCCGCCGCAGCCGGACTGGTTTCCTCCACAGAGTGCGTTCGCATTCGCTTGATCAGGTGGTTTGTGTATAATCTGATGTTGATTGGGTGTGAACTAGTTCCCGTTACCAAAGTCTTCCAGAGCGAGCCGCTATTTGGGCAGGAGCCGAACAACGAGAGTATCGCTGCGTGGAACTCGCTTTTGCCAAGTCAGTCTTCTCGAGTGCCTCCATCGTTGTAATATGGTATGTGCGGTTGTCTAACAGAAAGAAAACAGAGGGCCGCGGCTGGGTCCACGTGCGCAACCAGACGGCCCTCCCAGACATGCCAGGCCTGAACCAGTCTCTTCCCGAACACACAGCGCTGCCCTCGGTATACCATCAGCTGCACTGCCTCGTACGCAACTCTCTCCCCTTATTTACCCTCCCACCCGAGATCCAAACCGCTGACACCCAAGCAGTACAGCACAATGCGCAGCTACTACGACCTCCTAGACCGCGTCAACAACCCGCACCAGAGACGCGAGCTCCCCGCCGACCCGGGCTGGAACAAGGAGCACCTGAACCACTGTTGGGACTACCTGCGGCAGAACATCATGTGCGCGGCAGACGTGACGCTGGAGTGGCATCGGTGGAATGAAAAGGTCGAGACTGGCTGGGGGTATGAGCACCAATGTAAGGACTGGGATGCATTGACGGGGTGGGTGCTGGAGAGGCGGACGTCGAACAACTGGGGCTTGTTGAGGGGAGAGGGGGAGAGGATTCCGCTGAAAGAGAACTCGTAGTGAATGGATTGTGTCGTCGGTTGGATATGTAAAGTTAATATGTTGCGGTTTCAAAAAGCCAGAATTTCATACATATATAAATCTGCATTGTGTCGTTACTCCAAACACGCTACCAAATACGCTAATTGGAAGTTTTGTCACCGACTTCAACCGTAGCATCTTTCTCCAGCCCAAAGTCAGTCTCCAACTCCTCCCGCAAGACGACCTCCCCCTCGGCACACGCCAACAAGACGCCAACACCCGCGATGCCAGCCGCAACATACCAAACGCCCTTGATAGCCTCTCCAAATACTCCCACCACCTCATCCCTCGTAGTACCCTGCACACTCTCCAAAAACGCCCGGGTCGCAAACCCATACGCCCGTCCGCCGCCCAACTGGTCCCTGACCCGCTCATCCGATATCCTATCCGCAAGCGCCTCCAACCTATTGTTGAATACCGCGGCCGGGATCGTCACACTCCACATGTTAGCCAGGCTCTGCACAAACGTGAACGTACTCGTAGCAACCGCCTGGTCGCTTTCCCCCACTGCACCTTGAAACGCCGGCAACAATGTGTTAATCACCATGCCCAGTCCGACCGAAAACAGCACCTCCATTAAAATCCACTCCGCATCTCCCGACGCCTCGTCCAAAACACTAAACAGCCCGCACGCGGTGCACATCCCCACAAACCCAGAAACATGCAGCATCTTGTACCGCCCGAGCTTACTAACCAAGACGACGGAGATGATGCTCGCGGGGACGGCGACAGCAACGATGGGAAGCAGCTGCACGCCGGCCCGTGAGGGCGTCGACATGCGCACGCCTTGGAAGTACAATGGCAACAAAAAGTTGACCCAGTTGCTGAGGAGGCTGCTGGTGAACGCCCCGGCCGCCACGGTAGCGCCCACCCGGTGTGTAAGCAGGCGGAGCGGGATGACCGGCTCGACGGTATTGCTGCGCGCGAGGTATTGCTCCAGGAGCAAGAACACGCCCAGTCCAAGCGTACCGGCGGTCAGCGAGGCGACGATACGGGCGTCATACCAGGGGTATTTGGACCCGGCGTACGTGATGGCGTACAACGTAGCGCCCGTCGCGGCCGTCAGCAACACGTTGCCGCCGTAATCCACGCGCCGGAGACGCTCGCGACGGCTTTGGTTTGCCTTCCTGGTCCCGCCTTTCAAACAGACAGCCAAGACCAAAAGGCTCGCCGCCCCAAACGGCACGGGCAGCCAAAACACCCACCTCCAAGCGCCGGACTGGACCAGTACGCCCCCCAGCAGCGGACCACTGGTAGCGCCCAAAAGGTATGCAGCCAGCATGATAGCCATGTACTTACCTCGGTGCCGGACTGAGACGAGGTCGGAGACGACAACGGCTGACATGACGTTGATGCCGCCCGCTCCGAGGCCTTGGACCACCCGTCCGGCAATGAGCTGCAGACCGGAGGTTGCCGCGCCAGAGATTATCCCGCCGACGACGAAGAGAAGCACAGAAAGGCAGGTGGGATAGCGGCGGCCGAAGAGGTCGGATAGCTGGCCTAAAGGCGGGGCTATTGCTGCGCTGTGCAGCGGGGTTGTCAGTCGTCGAGTATAGTAAGTACCAGTACCTGTCAAGTCGGTATGGAACGATTGAGAGGGGTGTGGACCGGCGAACGAGGTGCGTTGAAGAATGCAAAGCCCAGAGAACTGGCGAGAGAACTGGCGAGAGAACAAGCGAGAGCGAGAGAACAAGCGAGAGCGAGAGCGAGAGAGAGAGAGAGACAGAGACGAACCTAGCCAGCGCAGACCCGTTGGAAACCCACACATAGCTCGACCCAATGCCCAGCGTCTGAACAATAGTCGGCAGGGCGGTAGACACAATAGTGATCTCGAGTGCCAACATCAGCTTGCTGGCTGCCAAGGCCGCGACGATGGCCCAGAAGCGGAGCCCTTTTGCGCGCGCTGCAGTGACTGACTCATTTGGCTCCATGGACGTGTCGGTGGTCTCCGGGTCCGGAACGTTCGGACGAACACCTTGTGGGGCCTGCTGAGCCATCGTGGATGCGAATCAGAAGTGGATAGAGCAGCGTTACACTAAAACGGGATGGCAGCTGACGGGAGGAGCGCCTGATGGGACGGCGTGGGATCACGATTTGTTAAATAGACTTTAGGGCGATTGTGGGGTGCCGTTTACTCCGGCCCGTACCGCAGGTTGCATCGAGACTTTTCCAAATCCACCCCGCCTCTCTCACCCCCCCCCCTGCTCCTAGTATACGATGTACAGCAGCACAGTAGAACATGCATGGTATACAGCCATGTTATGGTCTCAGTCGCGTAATGAAAACAAAATAAGGTTCATCAAAGTCTCCTGTCTTGTAACCACTTGATCATGGTGGGTATCAGCACACTAGGTAGCAAGCGCATCTCCACCGATCATTAATTTCGCAGAGCCAGGGCCACGCCTCCCGCTGCGCGGCTTGCTGGCTGGCTTGCTGTGTGCATTGGGCGGTTTGTGTGTATCGCTGTAGCGGGGAGTTATCTTGATCTAAGCACAAGTGCAAGCAGCTCAGCGGGGCGACGGCGTAGGTGCTAGTCTCTACTGGTCATTAGATATTGTAGGCACAGATAGGTCTGGTGAAAGCAGTCTTGGAAAAAGCACGCCCTGCCGGTTGTGTCGCTCACATTGCTTGTTTGTGAAACAAAAAAGGAAAAATTACTAACCTCAGTACAGCAAGGGAAAGAAATCTGGCGATATCATGATCTCAAGACAAAGATCTTCTCCAGGAGTAGTATTCAAGTTGCTTGTCTCAACAAACTTGAACCTGCCTAACAACAACAACATCGTCCAAAACATCACCACAAATGCTATCTACCAAACCAGAACCCCTTTTCATATCACTTCATAACAATGCCAATCAAACTTCCCCTCAGCCACCCCAAATTCTGTTCCGCGCCTGCCCTCAGAAACTCCAGAGCAGCCACCCTCCAACGGCTCAACTCCTCCTCCGTACTACCCCAGAGCCGTGGCGCAATGCGCATGAAGTACACCAGCATGACGCCGACAACCATCGCGAGTTTGCACACAAACACATCATCCACAATCCCCGCCGTGTGTGTTTTGTAAGCTTTCAAGAATGAACGTAGTAAACCCCTGTCGCCGTACTTGTCCTCCAACACCATCGCTTCAACGCACCACATGCCCACATCCCCCGCTGCTTCGCCGAACTGCGCGAGTTCCCAGTCCACGATGTAGATGTCCGGCGCGCTATTGCTGTTGTCGCTGTCGTTGCTCTTGATATCGGAGCCAACTGGGAAGCGAAGGAGGGCATTCATTGGCCGGAAATCCCACGCTGTCATCGTGCGCACCGTCCCCGGCCGGCGCAGCGCCGTCAGAATCTTCTCGCTCTCCTCGCCATCCTTCACCACAGACTGAACGAGCTTGTCCATGAATCCGTCCGGATTGTAAAACCGCCTCAGCTCCGGGTTTACCGGCTCAAAACCGGATGCCCCCAAGGCCGCGCCCGTGACCTGTAGACAGCCCAGCCACTTGCCGATTCGCGCGCCGATGCCCGCCACGTCCAACGTTGGATTGTTCCGGAACGCGTCCATCAGGTTCACCTCCCCAGCCCAGGACATGACGAACCCGTTCTCCGTGGTCCTCAACACTCTCGGCACGCGTACGCTGGGTTCCGCGCGCGACGCCTCCGCCACGGCGCGGGATGTAAGCGCGCGGACCTCGGTGGTAAGCCGGGCGGGGGATACGGCATCGTCGCTGAACTTGGGTGTGCTATCGGCGCATTTCAGCACGGCTGGCTCAGCGGGCGGATGGTCGGGGTGCAAAAAACCGTCCAGTCTCCAGATGAAGCAGGATGTGCCGGCGTCGATGGGATTCGCGGAGTTGCAGGTGATGCCATTGTCGGCGAGGTATTGATCTATTCCGGCGGCCCAGAGGCGCGGGTGGGGGGGTTGGGTTTTTGCTGTTGACATTTTCTTGGGGTTTGACTTGGATGATGTGTAGGACTACCTAGCAGAGGTCGGCGCTGTGGGAGAGATCTATCTCGGGTTTTATTCGTTTGCCGAGGAGGGCTGTCGGTGACGGGCGCGGTTGTCGAAAAGGTGTCTTGGGGAACATGAGTGGCACGTGCGTGTGATACGGTGTATATATATATATATATATGCTGGGTATGGACCACCACACCATGGGTTCTTTGTATCTTGCTTTCCTTCACAACGCATTCAAGCCACCTGTCCGCAACCACCAGGCTTGTCTCACAGCGCGCCAATATGGCATCTACAGGTGAAAAGCTCTTCGTCCGCAAAATCGAAGAAAACGCCCGCCTGGTTCCCACCAACATCTTCGCGCGCGTTCCGCTCGACGACTGGGAGACAAACGGCTACCGTTCCATCACCTGGAAGCAGTACAACGACAGCATCAACAAGATCGCGCACTGGCTGGACGAGACGCTCGGCAAGTCGGTGAACAATGACACGGTGTCGTACTTCGGGGCCAACGACATCCGCTATGCGCTTGTGTTTGCTGCGCTGAATAAGTCTAACCGGAAGGTCCGTCAACCCTTTTTGGACTGTGCTCGAAAACACACTGAAGTGTGTGGAGAAATAGCTGCTCACCCCTGACGGCCGACTCATGAAGAGCGCGCTGCACGGCCTCTTGTCCGCATCCAACTGCAAAGTGTGGCTGTACACCGAGGACGAGGTTGCCGCCCAGACCTCGTTCGGCCTCGACGAAGCCGGCATGGCGCTACACGCCTTCCCGTCCCTGAAGTGGTGCCTCGACGCCGAGGATACTCCGCCATACCCGTACACAAAGACGTACGAGGAGCACAAATGGGAAGAAATCTTGATCATCCACACCTCCGGCACGACCGGCCCGCCAAAGCCCATCTACATGAACAACGGCTTCTGGACGGCGGCCTGCGCATCGCCGCAACTGGCCAAGCGGAATTGGCCAAGGGGGATCTGCACCGAGGAGCTGTATGGTAGGAGTCTGATCCTGGCCTGTCCGATGCGCTGGAACTCGGGGCTGATCCTGACCAACGCGTTCGGCGTGTTCGCGAATACCTGCTGCGTGCTGCCGCCGGCCGACGCGGTAGGCCTGCCGCCCGCCATGTTCGACAAATTCGTCAAGCTCAACCACGTGGAAGGGCTGGTGGCGACACCGTTCACCATCGTTGAGCTGTTCAACGACGCCACGACCTGCTCGACGCTCCAAGGCCTGGAGTTCGTCACGTACCTCGGTGCGCGGCTGGACAAGGTTGTCGGCGACGCGCTGGTGCAGCACACGCGCCTCGGCTCTGTGATCGGCGCCACCGAAACCGGCGGGCGGTTCTCGTTCCTGCCGAGGGAGAAAAGGTTTTGGCACACGTACGACTTCATCTCCGAGGCCCACGTGCGCCTTGTTCCGATTGACAAGTCGGGCCTGCCGACGAGTGCGGCCGAGGACAGCGATGTGTACCGCATGTTCATCGATCGGCCGGAAGGGAAGATCAAGGAGTACATGTGCGCGTTTTGGAATGTGCGGATGTTTGAGGGTGTCGACACGATCGATACAAAAGAGTTGTGGCGGCCGGTGGATTGCGATGGGGAGGTACGGTGGGAGTTTTTTGCGCGGGCTGACGACTCGGTCAAACTGTTTGGCGGGGTGTCTTTCGACGCGACCGAGTTCGAAACGCCGATTGCGAGACACCCCGGTGTTCGGCATGCGTTCGTTGGGGGCGCTGGGCGGCCGGCGCCTTTTGTGATTCTCGACATGTACGAGGATGCGGTGCGCGGACGGGACAGAGGCGATGTTGCGAGGGAGGTCTGGGAAAGGTGCATCGAGCGGTTGAATCACCAAGTTGTCAAGGAGATCCGGATTCCGGCGGAGACAGTCATGGTGGCGGCCGAGGGGCGGCCGTTGCCGTTGAGCATGAAGCAGCTTGTGCTGCGCACGCGGGCGGAAGGGGAGTACCAGATTGAGATACAGGCGGCGTATGAGAAGCTAAACAAGGGGAAGGACAGTCGGAACAAGTTTGCCGAGTTTATGAAATAGAAAGTAGACGGCTCCCGTCTGTAGCTGCTTGTAAGGAGTTGAGATCACACAATGTTGGTTCTCGCTGCCCTGCGGCACTGACTGCTCTAAAAACTACACTTCCATTCCCGCTATACATCAATATCCTCCAGATCCTTACTCAACCAAACGTCCCGCGTAACAGTAGTATCCAACGGCTTCCTCTCATACCCAAGCGCCAAAATACCCCGATTGTTCGTGATCCAGTGCTTCTCGAGCCAGTCGTAGATCCGGCCCCAGTCTTTGCACTGCCGCTCATAGCCCCAGCTCGTCCTCTCGTGTTTACCCCGTCACTCGACTGTCAAATCGGAATTCTGAATCTTGGGAGCTCCTTACACGGCATGATGTGGCTTCAAGCCTTCAACTCGTCCTCATCCGGCGGACGTGTAAAATCGTCGTTAGCATCGACGATGGCAGTGACTGGGACTATAGGCAGCGGGTTAACAAGCACGAAACCCTTCGGAAAAAATCACTTACTCTCAGGCGCAATGCAATGCGGATATCTATTCAGCACACACAGCCTCAAATTATCGCGGATGACAAGTAGCGCTAGCACAGACGACAGCGAGATGAAACTTAACAACGACAGCAAAACCGTTGGCCCAAGCTTCTGCTGCTGCATATTTCCGCTTCAGGTTATTGCCGTGGAGTGCCTCTCGAACCCATACGAACGTCCAAAAAATGAAATAACAGACGAGACCTTGATTAACCCCACCCCCTTCGGGGTGTGTACGTTAACAACAAGGTTTACCCCCCCCTCCGCACCCCCCCCCCCCCCCACCCCAGCTGAACACAGTGAAGATGAGTGTCACTCTGCCCTGCCAGAAAATAAACTTTTGCGACAAAACTTGCCAAGGTAGAGGCTCCACATTAGCGCGGCACCCATACCCGATGAGCCTCTAAAACAAGACCATAATTCAACTGCAACTGTCAAACCGCAGCCCCTCATTGTCTATCGTCACCTAATCTACGGATACATCCGAACCACAATCTTCTCCCCAGAGAGTTTCTTATCCCGACTCAGCTCCATCCCCGCCATAATCGCCTCGAACCCGCCATCCAGCACCCTGAGGGGATGATGCTTTAGCTTTCCCTCAGCAACCAGCTCCCTCGCCACGTCCCACAGCTTCACCCCGAATTCTTTCAGTTCTTCGTCCGGCTCGCTCTTGTACGGCGCAGGCCAGGTGCAACCCTCGCCAAACACCCTAGGCCCGACAGTGAAGTCGCACTTGACGACCTTGCGCGTGGCCGCGTGCTCCTGCCACGGGTCCAGCGAGACGTACTTGCCACCCGCGCGGCCGATGGCCGCGAAGCAGAGGATGGTCGACTCAACGCTGGTGATGCAGTCGAGGGCGTATCTCAGGTTGTTTCTTGTGTAAGATTTCTGCGGGATGTCGCTTGTCAGCCGGACACAAATCGTGATGCATGCCCGCCCAATGCAGGGAAACTAAAAGTGCCCGGCGGGCAGTAAGAGAAGCTTAAGAGAGAGAAAGAAACTTACAATCTTCTGTGCACAATCCTTGTCATGCCTGTCAAAAACCTTCTCGGCACCGTTGCTCCTCGCCAGGGCAAAATTCCTGGGCGAGCACACCGCAACAGGAATCAACCCGGACCTGGATCCCCGTCAGCACCACCCATGCGTCAAACCACAGCGTGTGATAACTCACAACTTCAAGAGCTGGATAGCAATCGTAGCTGTAGCCGTACTCCCGCCATACACCAGCACATGCGCGCCTGTCTTCACCGGCTGATCTGGCAGCGGCAAGCCCAGCAGCTTCAGGGCCAAGCCGGCGGTGCAAAGCCCTACGGGCAGACTGGCGGCAGCCTCGAAACCCCACGAGTCAGGAATCTTCATCCACATGCGGCCACGAGTTACGTTGTAGCCCGCAAACGCCCCGCGCTCTGGGCTCCCTTGGAAGAGCTCGTTCTGCGCCCCGCACACGCGATCGCCTACTTGCACATCAGTCACGTCTACCCCGATAGCGACGACCTCGCCTGCATAGTCCGCTCCAAGGATCGCATGGGGGACAGCGAACGGCCCGATCATCTTGGTGTCGCTGGGATTGACGCCGACGGCGTGTACGCGGACGAGGACTTGGTCTCGTGGCAGGGACGGGAAGGGGCAGTCGTAGCGAATGATGACATTGTCGTGGTCGTCGACAACTAGGCCCGATTGGGTGCTAGGTGGTACAAACGGGCTGGCCATTTTTGCGAGGAGTGGCAAGGGGACGGGGCAGGGGGCGGGGGAAGAAAAGAGACGGTCTGGTATATGAGAATGCAGTACACCAGTAAAGTTCTCCTCTATTTATATTGGTAGAGGCGGTGAGGGTAAGAGTTTAAGATTCTAATATGCATGCGTCTTGAATTAGCAGTTGCTACTGCATAGTATATCGATTCGTGCGCGTCTGATATGCACAAATAGCCCCTCTCCCACGCCCCCCCCCTTAGCCCCTAGCCCAGTCATACAACGCAACGGCGTATTCTCTAAACAACTGTATCCCTCAAACCATTGTATATTAACCCGGTGCCATCAGTTGTAAGTCCTGTCACACGCAAACACCTCGTACATCTTCACACCACATCGGGAAACTACTCTCGTGGCAAAGTCTTTTTTTGTCTTTCACTATGGGCCTCTCCAGAAAACCCTCCAAAGCAATCCTATGCATGCACGGCGGAGGAGCCTCTCCTGACATCTTCCGCTTCCAGACCTCCTCCCTGCGCGCCGCCCTGGCCCACGAGTATGACTTCCTCTACGCGTCCGCCCCGCACCTCGCCACACCGGGGCCCGACGTACTCCCATTCTTCGCGGGCATGGACCCGTTCTACAGCTGGTTCAGGCCCGTACACGACGATCCTGCCTCGGAAATCGTCACATTTAACGAGGCGGTGCACAAAAGTGTCGAGACGTACACGAGAAGCAACCCCGGCGTCAAGATTGTTGGGGTGCTGGGCTTTTCCCAGGGCGCGGTAGCGTCGACGATGCTCCTGTGGCAGCGGCAGGTCGGGCGGGTGACTTGGCTGCCCGATGTCAAGTTCGGAATTCTCCTCTGCCCCGGCTACAGTGCTGTCGCCACTGAGTACATGCGGGACATTTGCGAGCGAGAAAACCGCGGTGAGGAGGGGATTGTGGTGCAGCTGCCGACGCTGCATTTGCACGGACGCCAGGATACTGTGAATTTGCCGCAGTCGAGAAGGATGTACGCGACTCATTACAGGGGCGCGAAGTTGACCGAGTTTGACGGTGAGCATGAGGTCCCAAGGAAGGTCGGCGATGTCAAGAAAGTGATTGAGTATGTGCTGGGGACCCCTGTCTAGAACAAATAGAGTGGAATGTGGAGTCGGGGCTTGTGTGGATTGGATTCGTAGGTCTGCTTTTGGTATTGCTGTTATGCAGAAGCCCCTAGTGTGGACACAGCCTGTTCGTCCACAGACTGATGCAACACCTCTTTGTTGCATACGTCGAGTGCAGCAGACATGGTGTCCAGAGTCTGAAGAAGTAGTCCATGATAGAACTTGTAATTCATGCAGAACGACAGTAATCGTACGAGGTCAGCGTACTGTCGACCCAGTTCGTGATTGAAACCGGACCCAGCCTTATCAAGCCTTGAAGACGTCATATTCCGTCGTCATATTATTGACCTCGCGAACCCGGAAAACACCAACTTTGGATCTAACTTCGCTGTGCAATCCAACTCCAGTCTGCTCACCACCGCTAAAATGTCCTTCAACCTCCCGCCCCCAGCCTCGCCATCGACCTCCGGCCTCGACTTCGCCGACAAACCCTATCACACGTCGCGCATCGACCCTTTAACCCGCTTCCATGAGGATGTAGCCCAGGTCCGACGCTGGGTCGAGGACAATTTGTCGGTACGTAATGCTCACCAATTCCACCGACAGTAACGTGAACTGATCCAATCTAGAACTTTTCCCACCTAAACGAGATAATTGTCCTTCGACTCGGTTCAGACACGCTCCCCCACCAGCATCTAACCATCGATGCAACTACTGTTCCGCCCGTCCTAGCCACAACTATCCCCTCCACCCTCCACAAGTCCATAACCATCCTGCCAGAGTACATCCTCGACGCAATCGAGGGGCGCATGCACAGCCAACATGCTTTCGGAAAACGCGCCACGCCGCCCACCCATGGCGTCATACCTTCCTGCTTCGCGCCCGCCGGTGTTCCGGAGCCTTGCATGGCCGTAGACTCCAAGACGCTGCCAAAGCCGACAGAAGACGTGGCGCAGCTGAAGCGCGATTTGACGACATGGGGGTATGCAATCTGCGCAAATGCGCTGAGCACCGAGCAGGTGCAGATTATTCGGACCGCGGTGGAGGAGCAGGCCGAGGCAGAGAGGCTGGTCGGGGTCGGGCATTTGGATACCGCGCACAAGAAGGCCGGGGATCAGCCAAATCAGCGGGTTTGGTCAGCTGCCCTTGTTTTCTTTTTGGTTTGTTTTTGGTTTTGAGCTACGGTACAGATGCTGATGTGAGACGACCAAAACAGGAACCTCCCCAACAAAGGCGACGAGTTCCTCGACCTGCTTAACCACCCACTCATTGACGCCGTCATGCCGTGGTTCTTGGGCGGCAACTTCAGCCTCTTCACCATGTCGGCCAACATCGCGCGGCCCGGCACGTCGGGAATATACATGCACCGCGACCAAATGGTCATGACGCCGGACACGACCGCGCATGCATACGTGCTCAACTCCATGTGGTATTTGACTGACGTTTCCGATGAGAAAGGTGCCACGCGGGTGTATCCGGGTAGCCATCTAACGAATGTTTTGCCGACTAGTATAAATCATGTTGTACGTTTGGGTTTTTTCTTTTCTTTTTTTTTTTTTTTTTTTTTTTTTTTTTTTTGGCTGTTTTCTTCTTTTTGTTGTGGTGAGCCTGGGACAAAAAAGCTAATATATGACATTAAAGGGCACGTCGGTCCCTATCGCAGCACCAGCAGGCTCATGCGTGCTCCTCGACAGTAGAACCTGGCACTCGACGGGCGTCAACACGACCAACGAGGCGCGGCCCGTTATCCTACAGTCTTTTTGCAGGTTCTTTATCCGGCAGATTGAGAGCTACCAGGCTATTCTGAGCGACGACGTCAAAGCCAAGTTGTCGGAGCGCCAGAGGGCGCTGTTAGGTTTGCCGAGTTTGAAGCCCGTTGGCAAGGGACAGGGGTTTGCGGTGTATAATTGGCCGGGCACGCAGGTTGGGAGAATGAGGGTTGCGGTTGGCAGGCAATAGATTTGTTGTTGGTGCTCAGGAAGGGTTTTGACAGTGCAGGTAGACAATGAGATTTATGATGCGTACAGATCCTCGAGACAACCACCGTATCATGCGCTTGGTATGTTGACCAACCTCCGCATCAAATGCTGCATTCACTAGACCACACCAGCAGCCATCTATCAAACTAATCAGTCACGGACAGCACCGTCACGTCTACCCGACATGCTTGTTCCTCAACATATCCTTCCCAGGAATAGTCCCCTCCGGAACCCCATGCTTCCTCGCCCAAGCCTGCCAGTCCGGCCTGGCAAATAACTGATCCCACTCTACGATTGCATCTTGGTTCAAAAAGTCTGCGCGGCCATCCTCGTCCAGCAACGTCGCTATTCACAGTCAGCCAGCTTCTTCCACAACAAATGACCCAGCGGTCTTCATAGTACATACCGTAAAGAGGATGAGGAGCAACTACAAGCAGAAAAAAAAGAAGACAAAAACGTCAGTACATTTGTTCGTGGTTTGTGGTAGATTGTGTGATGCTTACCCTGCCCGAGATTATCTTTCCCAGTCGGAACGATCTGGTTGCGCCCAGCCCACTCCATGATGCGGTCCCAGTTCGCGCACGTGTGCCGCGCCCCGTTCCAGTTGACAACGGGCGCAACCTCGTTGACCACCCAGTGCAGTGACAGCGGGGACATATCTGGGTGGCATTTGAGTGCATCCATTAGGCGGTGGAGGCAGTGGTCTGATTTTGGTTAACATGTAGTCCGACGTCAAAGAAAAAAGGGAGAAGAGAGTGCGTGAGGGAGCGAGGGAGACGGATTGGAACCTACGCAAATGACTGCTATGGGACTTCTCCTCCGCCTCGGTCATGTTGTGGTAGTAATGGTCCCTGTGCAGGCCATTATACAAATATTTCTGCCATTCTTCGTCAGCGACCATCCAACAAACCATGGTCAACATACAACGCAGTGCAGGTTGTGCCCAACCCACACACTCCCATAACTGCGACCGTCAGTCTTTTATCATGCCATCCCAGCATAATTGCAAACGTACTATTCACCAACATCGTCATCCAGCCAAATGGACCCCTCCTCAATCCCCAGCCTGCGTATCTCGGCGCTTGGGACGCGATTGCGGAATGCTTTTTGATTTTCGTCAGCGAGATCTCAACCATGCAGGCTTCAGGCGGGTGGTACTCGATAAGAGCGCATTCCAATTCCCATCCAGCTCCGGCCGTGGAGCGCCCAAGTAAGGATGATGCTCGTCCGGCTCCTTGTGGTCGGCGGGAACCTCCTCATATTCTAGAACATCCTACTCAATGTCAAAACATCAATCACTCAACACAATATTACGGGGCATTGCCGCGCGACTTACCCAAGCGCGGAACCGATCCGGCGCCGCGACGCCTGGACACACAGTTTTGTAGTACAGCTCCCGCGCGGCGAGAAGGACTACTACTGTGTACACAAGTTGCGCCAGCACCGCGAGCACAACATACGTGTACCAGGTCTTGCGTTTGCGGGCGGGCGGCGGAGGTTGGACGCCGTCCGGTGTCAAGGGGTACTGCTCCGGTTCGCCATCGCTGGCGTAATCGGGGCTGTAGGAGGAGAGAGAGGCGTATTGGTCCTTGTGCATTTTTTTCTTTTTCTCTGGTTGATGTTTTGTGCGATAGTGGGAGTGCTGAGTGAAGGGAATGGGGTTCGTATTAAGAGGGTGCCACAATGGTGGATTGAGACGTTGGGGGTTGGTAAGTAGGTAAGGGTAGATATCACAAAGCTAGGAGGTGGTTAAACGGGATGCTTTTAACGGGGTTGTACGTGGCTTATATTGGAGTGGGCAATGTGGATGTGCGCCTGGCGGAAGTGAGGCATGATAGATACACACGTGCATCTCCTTAGTACCTAGCAAAAAGTAGAGCTAGCAGAAAAGGGAACTCTCCTATATATAGTAGTTAGGTCTAAAAGCAAGAGTTTTATTATATATAGCGTACTAATTAATATGCTTATATGACTAGGTGCTTAGTAAAGCATTTAAGTTAATAAAATATATATTATAACGTGCTTATCTATTAATACTATATATTTTATAGTTAGCTTTTAGATAATAAAGTCTCTTAATAAAAGTTAGATATTAATATATAGTAGTAGTATGCTAAAGCTATAGTTTAAGTTGCACTATATATAAATCTTAGAATTATTATCTATTACTAGAGGCTACTTATTTAATTTTATATAAGTAATATAAGAGAAGAGAACTTAATAAGTTTAAATAATATTAAACTTTAAATAAAGGCTTATAGCTATTTACTATTATTTTTTCTTACTTAGAGTAGTAGGCTTCTTAACTCTATACCTCCTAATAATATATATAGTTTTTAGTTATATAATTATAGCTTTCCTAACTTTAGCTATATATATATTAATAAATTTACTATTTTTAATAACCCTTTAGTAGTAATATAACTTATAATTACTTTACTACTTAATTACTTAAATACTACCTATTAAATAATTAACTTACCTTCTCTCTTATATATTACTTATATTATTATTAAATACTATCTCTATTAAGCTTATATTTAAGCTTAAGCTATATCTATATTAGTATTATAGAGAGTTTATATAAAGAAAAGCTAGTCTTTAAAATAGCTAGAGATATATATAGCTTCTGCTTTAAAACTATTAAAAGTATTTATTACTTTAATTATAGTATAGAAAAGGTCTTTATTAGAAGTAATCTTAAAAGCTCTATTTAATACTACTATAATAAAGTACTTTTAATTAGAATTAGAGTATTTAATAAAGCTAAAAGCTTTATTTAGTATAAAAACATTATTTTGTTTATTAATATCTTTAGCTATTTTCTCAAAGAAGGTATACTTACTATAAAGTTAGTATTCTTATATTCTATATATAGTATAAATATTATAAAGAATTTATTATAAATAAAAAAAGAAGAGGGATAAATATAATGCTTTATATATAATAGTAAAGCTTTTATTTCTTTAGCTATATAAACTTCTTTTAATAACCTCTTAAGTTAAGAAGTTATCTCTTATATAGTAGTATTATTAAGCTATAAAAGCTTTAATAACCTATTTAAATTAAATATAATTAACTTTATTATATATAATACTACTAGCTTTATACTATATAGCTAGTACTATTACTATTCTACTAGTTTATTTAGCTAAAGTATATATTTAACTATATAATAATTAGAAGGTTTACTTATTAATAGGAATATATAAGGTTTCTATATTATTTACCTTAATTAGTAGAAAGTATAAGTAATATATAACGTAGTGAAGGTGTTTACTACCTTTAGCGTAATAGGCACCCTAACCACGCTTAATATAATTAACGCAATTAGCGCGTTAAACGTAGTAAAGGCCCTTAAGGCTTTCAAGGTATTTAACACGCCTAAAGCCTTAAACATAGTTAACCTTCTTAATATATATATTACTATAACTATATTACTAATATAATATATATTAATTAGTAGTATAACCTTAATAGTTACTTACCTCCCTTAAATTAAAGAAGATAGCTAACTTTATATTAATAGTTAACCTTATTAAGTTTAATAATTAAGTTCTAGTATATAGCTAATCTTATAAAGCTTAAATAATAATAATATCGCATTAAACTCTTCCTCTAACTAGGAATATCCTAAAAAGATATAAAACCTCACTATTATACTTTAGATAATATTAACTAATCTTAAAGTAGTAGAAAACCTTAAAGCTAAATTACTTAAGCCTATTAGCTATATAATAATTACTAACTTTTAAGCTATTTATAAAAACTACCTAGAGAAGTTTTATAAAATATTTATTCTAACTAAATATTTACTATTTAACTTTAGTATATAAGCTATAATTTTAGCTATAGCTTATAAGGGATTTAAACGCTATATAATAAACTACTATAGATAAATCTAAACTATAAACCTAAAAAGAAAAGCTTATATTAACACTATAAAACTTAAAAACTAAATATTAAAGACTTAGAGAGATAATCCTAATATATTTACTAACTTAATTAAATAATAGTATTATCTTAATATACTATATTATATAAAATATATTAAGATTAAAAACACTTTAGGATAAGAACTTAACCTCACTTTACTTTTTAGTAATAATAGAAAAATAGAGGGTTATAAGACCTTAAATACTAGCTATATAGAGAAACTAAAAAGCTTAGAACCTTAATATTTAGTTAATATTCTATCTTAAGATTAAGAATTAATAGTAGTTCTATTAACTTTAGAGGAATATATTAACTTTAGATAAAAATTCTTAAATACTTTAAGATCCTTACCTCTAAAGTTAGAAACACTAAGTAATTAACTATTAATACCTAACTTAACTACTAAAACCTTAATTATATTATTAGAATAATTAACTATTATAATAGTAGATACTATTTATTATATAACTAAACTTCCTTCTAGCTAAAGCTAAAATAGTATATTAGAATCTAATAATATATAGAGTTATTATAATTAAGGATAGTCTTAGCTTATTTATTTTAAACTTTAGCTTACCTTATTAACTATACTAAAAAGAAAAAAGCCTATATTTAATAATAATATCTAAGAGTAAACTAAGGATATAAAATAGGTCTCTACTCTATAAAGAGATCTAAGTAATAATAATAATAGAAGTAATCTTAATAATAAGAAGAACTATAAAGATAAAGATTATAATAAAAGAGGAAGTAATAGAAACTAACTAAACTACTACTCTTTTAAAGCTTAATAGAGGCTTATTAAGTTAGGATAGTCTAATAATAGAATATCTATTAATTATAACTTTCTATTTATACTTATTACTTTAAATAGAGACTATATTATCTATATATTATCTAGCTCTCCTATAGATAATATAAGATATTTACTATTATAATTTAAAATAGATATAATTAGCTTATTTAATCTACTCTTATATAATAATAAAGTAGATAATATCTATATTAATAGAAGTTTTAAGATAGTTTACTAAAATATATATCGCTTTATTAACGCTATTAATAGTTATATTAAATCTAATAATAGTAATATAGCTATAGCAGCTTTAAACCTCTACTAGATATTACTTTACTATATATTAGATTAGTATTATACTAACTTAATAATTAAAGAGAAGTTAGCTTTAAGAGACCTTTAAGTTAAAATTATATAATAAAAGGAACTATTACTCAGTAGATTTTACCTTCTATATAAACTTACTAAAGTATAATTATCTAAAGAATAATACACCTTAAGAGATATTTATAATTATTATAATATTTATCACTAGATAACTAAAATAGCTTAACTTTACTATAATATAGAAAAGTCTAAAGCAAAAATATTATCTATAATATATAATAAGATAAACGCTAAGCTTATTATAAATATTCTAAAGCCTAATAAATTAACTAACTATAATAAATTTATAGCTAGCCTATAAAGCATAATTCTAAGCTAATATAAAATAGTTACTAAAAGATTATAGCGTAACCTTTTACTATTAACTACTAAAAGTAAATATATAGGGATAATATCTTTATATTTAATATTAAGAATAACACCTAAATCCTCTTTAAATTATTATTCTTACTATTTAAAACTAAAAAAACTAAAAATCTCTAGCTTAATATTAGCAAAGAATATAAGAACTACTGCAAATATCTTAATTAAGCTACTATTAACCTATAATAAGTTAGCTTAACCTAAAAAGCCTTAAGTATAATTTAAATATAAATATCAACCTAACTATTATAATTAACGCAATTAACATCTAAAAGCACTAAAATATCTATTAGTATATACTACCTCTAAACTTAAGCAGTAAATTAATAATACTAATAGTAATATCCTATCTAATAATAATAATTATAATTATATCTAATACTATAAGGCTATTAATACTTCAGAGGCTTATAATAAAGACTTAGTTATTAGTATAGATAATAAAAGCAAAGATAATTATAATACTAAACATATAAATCATACTAATATTTCATTTTAACTAAATAAAGATTATACTTTAAAAATATTAAGATATCTTCCTCATTATAATAATAAATACTCTCTCTTTAATGCTACTTTATTTTTAAACTCTATATTAACTAACCTAGAAATCTATTTATATAATATTTATTTATATAATATAAAGCTATACTTAGATTTTAATAATATCTTCTTATACTAAACCTTTTTATCACTATAGCTAAACGCTACTATTATTAGCCTAATTAAGCCTTAATATTATAATAATACCTACTTATATAAGTATATATATACTAAAATTATTATCTGAAGTTTTTAAGATAAACTACTAATTATAATTTATATTAATATAGGCGCTAATAGATTTATTATTAGTAAGGCTTATCTCTATTAATTTTATATTATTACTAAGCAACCTAAAGTATTTAAGTTATAAAGAGTAAGAAGCATAAAAACTATTATATAGGTTACCTTCTTAATATTTATTTATAATTAGTTACTAAGCAGATATATAGTAACTACTAAACTATAAATAAGCACCTAGTTAGTACTATACCTTAACGCTAGTTTACTTATAAAGTAAGACTTTAATATTCTAAATAGCATTAATATTCTAAACTTTAAATCTTATATTTATATTCTATCCTATAATAATCTTTATATACTTTTATAGATTTATTCTAAAGTCCTAATAAAAACCTTCACTATATATACTGCTATTAATATAGTAATACTACTATATAATTAGGTAACCTTTTAAATCACTATACTAATAAAATTAAAATAAAATCCCTTCTATTTAACCTAAAGCAAGAAAGGTATATATTTATATATATAGGCGCTTCACTATTTATTCCTATTGTTAATAACACTCCTTACCCTTTAAAAATTAAACATAAAACAAAACTTAAAATATTATTACTATTTAAATCTAATAGTTTTATTAAACTATAAATTTATAATTATTTATAAGCTACTATATTAATATTACTAAATAAATACTTAATATATTATTCTATTTTTCACCTTATAGATTAAAAACTAGCCACTTTAGTTTAATTACCTAAATAGTTAGCTACTAAACAGAGCTAACTCCTAACCCTTAATTTAAATAAATCTTTTACAGTTTAAAGTAATATTAAAGATAATCTTACACTAAAATAGGGAGATATTTATAAAGAAACTATTAATATAAATAGTAAGATAGGTATTACTAAGCTAAAAAGCCTACCTACTATTATCACTAATAAAAGCGTTTATATCTATAATTATAGCAAAGAAGCTATATAATACTTTAAGGAAGTAATCTTATATTATCCTAAAGTTTAGATTAACTAAGGTTTAATTAATCTTCTAGAAGACTAATACTTATATATTAAACTTATTAATAATTAGTAAAAAATAAATATAAGATAATATCTATACCTAATAAGCAAAAAAGATAAGAAACTAATAAACACTATTCTTAATAAGCTATATATTTAAGATTAAATAGAATAAGAGAAATCTAAACCTACTCTATTTAAACCTCCTATATTTACAATATAGTATATTATTAATAGTAAACATAAAAGCTAAATAGTTATTAATTTATATGCTTTAAATAAGACTATAGTTTTAGATATATATCTAATACCCCTCTAATAAGATATTATTAAACACCTAAAGGGAAAAGCTTAAATTATAATTATTAATACTTAATTATTCTTTTATTAGTTTCTTATTAAGAAGGAATATAGAGAACACTTTATAATTATTAATTATTAAGGCTAAAAGCAGTTAAAAGTTATACTTATAGGTTTTTATAACTCTCTAGCATACACTTAACGCGTTATAAACAAGCTTTTATAGCCCTATAAAGAGTTTATATATACTTTTATTAATAATATTATAATAGTATTAACTAACCTTAAGAGCTACTTAAAGCATCTTAATACTATCTTTAAACTATTTTTAGATATTAATCTATTACTATCTACTTAAAAGTTATTTATTAGATATCTATTTATTAAATTATTAAGATTTATTATTAACGCTTTTAGCCTATTATTACAACCTATAAATAAGGATAATAGCTGAACAACCCACTTAAGCGTTAGGCAGCTAAGACAGGACATTTATACTATAAGATTATAAGAATAATAGGGACTTACTTAGCATAAAAGAACTATAATATAAGTTATATAATAATAAGATAAGACTAAGTAAACAGTATAGATTACTAAACACTTAGTAAAGATTATTAAGCACTTATTAGTAATTACTAAGTACTTACTAATATTTAGTTAGGAATTAGTAACTAGATAAAAGAACTATTTAAGACTTATATATAGTATAACCTAAGCTTAGTTTAAGGTTAAACTCCTATAGCTCTTTAGTAATTAACTTAATATTTATCCTTAAAATACTCTTAGCTTACTTTTACTACGAATTACTTATTAAGCTTAAGATTAATTACTTTAGCTTCTAAAGACTTAATCTACTATAGCTTATAACTTTTAACTTAGACTATAACTTAATATACTATTAAAATATATTAATCCTTAGCTTTTATTAGTAAACTTTACTATTAGATAGTTAATTATAACACTTTAATTACTCCTATTTAGTAAGTTAACTATTAATACTTACTAAATAGTATAGATAAGATATCCTCTTATACTTCTACTAAATCTCTTACTTTAAGATTCTTATTTTCTTTATATAACTAGCTTTAAAGCTTAATATAAAAACTTACTAATATTAAGGATTATAATATACTAAACTTTAAATATAACTCTAATAGAGAAGGTTCTTTTACTAAAGAAGGATATAAATAACTCTAATATATTATTTAGAAGTAAGAAGCTAAAACTAAGGAAATATAGACTTTTATTAATAAGAGTAAGTAAGCTATAAATAGCTTAAATAAATAATTCTAAAACGCTAGAGAAGCTTATAAGAAACTAAAAAAAAGTATCTATAGAGATATTAACTTTAAAAAGATTTAGGAACTCTAAGGAGAACTTAATACTTTTTAAGTTACTACTAATATTATTACTACTTCTATTAGAGGATATTAGAAACTTAAGCTTAGTACTTTTATTACTTATAATAGTACTTCTAGATAACTTAAACTATATTTAATCTAAATTAAGACTTATTATAACTTTTATTATAGTAACTTTACTAATTAGATAGAGAAAGTTATCTATATAGCTATTTACTTTTATAGATAAGCTTTTAAGTAGTTTAAACCTATTTAAGAAGAATTCCTTAAGTATAAAACCTTAAATAAATACTTTATAGAAACATATAATATCTATAGTAGCTTTTAAGGATTTAAGGACGCCCTATAATCCCTTTTCTAAGATTTAGATAAGAAGTACTAAACTAAATATAACCTTATATAGTTATAATAGACTAAGTTAGTTAAAGAATATATTACTACTTTTTAATAACTTAGCGTTTAATTAGATCTTACTAAGGAAACTAAGATCTTTATATTTTACTAAGGATTTAAAGATAATATTAAGGATAAAATTATTAAGCTAGATAAACCTAAAGATTTCTTTTAATATATTAGTATAGCTATTAAAATTAATAATTAACTCTTTAAATAAAGGAAAGAAAAAGGTGAATAATAATAAGGAGCTAACTTTAGACGTAAGTACTAATAGTAACCTTAATATAAGTCTAATAACTAATAGAATAATAATAAACCTTATAATAACTAAAATAATACCTACTAGAGTACTACTTATAAATAGTATAGCAGACCTATAAACCTCAATATAATAACTAAACCTAATAATAAGAAACCTTAAAACCTTAAGTATTATAACTATAATAGATAAAGATATATCGCTAAAAATTATAAATAACTTAAGAAGCTTCCCTAGAAGCTAATAGCTAAATAACCTTAATAAGTTAATATAATTATAAAAGCTTTATATATATCTTAGTTTTAGACTAAATATTATAATAATAAGTATTAAGTTCACCTTAAAGATAAGGAAATATTAGGATACTACCTAAGAGATAGTAACCTTAAATAATCTAGATATAATATAATAACTCTAAATACTCACCTGAGGATCTTAGCTATAATATATTATAGTAATAATAAGATTACTAGAAAACTAATAGAGTAACTTAATAAAATATTATAAGTATAATAGTTTAAACCTATTAGCACCTCCTCTACTATATATAATAAAAAACTAAAAGATAATAATAAGTAATAACTTAATAAGCTATAAGTAGCTTAGCTTATATATCTATAGAAGATCTAAGAAGAACTAAATAACTATATCTAGTACTAGTAATTTAGAGTAATTACTTTATATATAGAAAGATAAGAATATATATATAGAAACCCTACTAGAATTAAATAAATTAACTAAGAACTTAATAAATAAATCTAAAGAAAACCTAATAAGGAAATAATTAAGGAAGAATCTAAAGAGGTAGAACTAAAATACTAATATAACCTCCTAATAGAATAATAACTCCTTAGTATAACTAATAACTAAACTTTTAGAGAAAATAAAAGTTTACTTTATAATTTAGATAAACCTTATAATATTACTTAATAATATACTTAAGTAGAGATTATTTATAATTTCACCCCTAGTATAAATAACTCTAGCTCTAGAGAAAAATCTAATAATTAAGAAGATAAAATTAAATAACTCTTAAAGTATTAAGAAGTTAATATACTCTAAGATAAATAATAGCACTATTTCTATAGTACTTTAGTAAACTAATAAGACTAAAACTACACCTCCTAGCTATATATAGAAGATCATCCTACTCTATAAAGTAACTATTAATAATATTAAACCCTCTTCTAGCTTTAGTATTTCTATAATAAGTATAAAGAATATATAAGAGATAAGTATAACTACTAATTCTACCTTAGAAAACTTAATAATAAACCTATTAAGAATATCTATACTATATATATTATAATTAGATAGATTATAATAGCTTTTAATAGAAAGATCACTACCTTTTAATTAAGCTTATAGTTTCCTATAAAATACTAACATAATAATAGTATAAAATAAGATAAATATTAGTATAATAAATACTAAGTCTACTACTAAGATAAAGCCTATATATAGAGAATTATAAAAAACAGACTAAAACCTCTATAAATTAGAATTTATAAGAATAGCCTCACTAAAGTAGTATAAGAAGGAAAATAAATCACCTACCTAAGATAATTAGAATAATTAAAAAACTAAACTTACTTATTAATAATAAATTATAATAAGTAATAGGGAAAAGATCTATTTACTAAATATTATAAAGATATAAAAAGAACCTAGAACTTAAAATTATTATTAATAAATAAATAATACTTATACTAATTAATAGTAAAGCTAAAATAAATTTTATTACCTCCTAAGCTATTAATAAACTAGAAGTATAATAGAGAGGAAAAGAATAACTATACCTCTTATATATAATAGAAAGAGAAGAATTTAAGTATAAAGGAGGTATTATCTATAATAAGATTACACCCCTTAAGATAAATTACCTAAATTAAAAAGAAAGAATTTAATTTAATATTACTAATATAAAGATATATAATATAATACTAAAATTACTCTAGCTATAAATAAATAACCTATAGATAAACTAGAGTAAAAGCTAACTTTAGTAGGACTATAATAGTCTAATTACTAAGTAGCTCTATAAAATATAAACCTTAAATAAACTAATATAATAAAAAATAGCAAAATAGTATATCTATTACTTTAAAGTAAAAGAAGCTATATTATAATAATTAATAACAGAGGATCTTAAGAATAATCTACTTCTATCTATCCTAAAAGAATATAGAGTTTATAAGAAACTCTTTATAGCTAAATTAAAAACTAAACTATTAGAATATACTAGTTTTAACTATAAAATCCCTCTTAAAGAAAGAAAAGAACTATAATTTAATAAAATCTATAGCTTTAACCTAATAGAAATAAAAGCTCTAGATAAATACCTTAAAGAAAACCTTAAGAAAGGTTATATCTAACTTTTAACTTTACTAATAAGAAGTCTAATCCTATTTATACTAAAAAAGAACAAAAAGCTATAACTATATATTAACTATTATATACTTAATAAAATAATAATTAAAAATTACTACTTACTACTACTTATTAATAAAATAAAGAGACTCTTCTATAAAGCTAACTAGTTTATAGCTTTTAACTTTAAAAGTATATATAACTTAATTAGAATAAAATAAAGAGAAGAATAAAAAACTACTTTTAGGATATATAAAGGATATTTTAAGTACTTTATTATACTTTTTAATCTTATTAATACTCCTATAATATTTTAGAATATAATTAATTTAGTTCTATATAAATATATTAATATTTATATAGTTATCTATTTAGATAATATCCTTATATTCTTACTAATACTAGAGAAATATAAAGAGGATATTTACTACGTTTTATAAGCTCTTTAAGAAACTAAGCTCTTAGTAAAACCTAAGAAAAATAAATTCTATACCTAAAAAGTAGAATATCTTAGATTTACTATTACTCCTAAAAAAGTTTAAATATTAGAGAATAAGATTAAAGCTATTAAAGAATAGCTAGAAC
Source organism: Colletotrichum siamense (assembly GCF_013390195.1). Taxonomy (NCBI): domain Eukaryota; kingdom Fungi; phylum Ascomycota; class Sordariomycetes; order Glomerellales; family Glomerellaceae; genus Colletotrichum; species Colletotrichum siamense. The sequence continues at coordinate 355,677 of NW_023501029.1, read as the reverse complement.
TTAAGAACCTTAAAGAAGTCTAAAGATTCTTAGGTTTTATTAACTTTTACTAAAAATTTATTAAGAGCTATAGTAAGATTAATATAGCTCTTATTAACCTTAGCTATAAAGATACCCCTTTTATATAAGAAGAACTTTAATAAATAGCTTTTTAGAAAATTAAAGACCTTATTAGTAGTAAACTAGTCCTAATAATACTAAACCCTACTAAGTAGTTTAAAGTAAAACTAAACTCCTTAGATTATACCTTTAGAGTATAGTTATTATAATAAAACTTAGAAAGAAAGCTATACTTATATACCTTCTTTTCTTAGAAACTCTATAAACCTAAGCTTAACTATTAAATCTATAATAAAGAACTTATAGTAATAATTAAAGCTTTTAAAGAATAGAAACTTAAACTTTTAGGAATAGTTTATAAAGTACTTATATACTTAGACTATAAGAACCTCTTATACTTCACTACTTCTAAAGTATTAAATAAATAATAAATTAGATAGTTAGAATTCCTTTCTAAGTTTAACTTCTAAATTATCTATTAAAAAGGATTAGATAATAATAAAGCTAATACTATTAGCTAATAACTAGATTATAACATCCTAATACCTAAAGAAACCTAAGTAATTCTTAAAGGAAATAATAATAAAGACTTAATACTAATAACTAAACTCTTAATAATAACTAGATAATCTAAAACTAGCCTACCTAATAAACTAAATAATAAAGTAATTATAGAGTTTTATACTTACTTTATATATAGTCACTAAGGAATTATAAAAACCTAGAAATAACTATAATAGCAATATAGAGAAAAAGTTACTAGAGAATATATAATAAAAATAATTAAGGACTATAAGGTATACCTAAAAAGTAAACCCACTTAATATTAACCTTATAGTATACTATAACCTTTACTTATACTATAAACTACTTAGTAATCTATATCACTTAACTTTATTATTAAGCTATTAAAGTTATAAGAACCCCTTATAGGAGTATATTATAATAATATTCTTATTATTATAGATTAACTTATAAAGTATACCTACTTTATCTAATATAAAGAAGTAAGTAATACTAAAAAATACACCTATATATTTCTTAAGTATATTATTACTAACTATAAAATACCTAAGGAAATTATATTAAATAAAGATAAGATCTTTACTTCTAACTTTTAGAAATTAATTATATTATACCTTAATATTAAATAATTAATATCTACTGCATTCTACTTATAGACTAATAGATAAATAGAATAAATTAACTAAATCCTCAAAACTTACCTCTACACCTATATTAATTATAATTAAGATAACTAAGTAATACTCCTACTAATAGCATAGTTTATATATAATAGCATAATAAAAGAAAGCACTAAAGAATTACCCTTCTACCTTAACTATAGGTTTAAGCTAATAGTATATAGAGAACCCTAAGTAGGACTAGCTATAATAAAAGCTATTATATTAGTACGATAAATCAAAGATATCTAAGAAAACACATATAAAGAACTTAAATTTATATAATAACAAATAACCTAATTTAGTAATAAATAAAAGATTAAGGGATTAACCTTAAAAGAGGGAGATAGCACCTATCTTATATAGTAAAACATTAAAACAAAATAACTAAGTAATAAATTTAACTTTAAAAAACTTAAACCTTTTAAAATCTTATAAGTTATTTCACTAGTTAACTATAAGCTTAAACTCCTAGATATTATAAAGTATTACTTAGTATTTTATATCTCACTACTTAAACTAGCCCTATAAAAATCACAAACAAGTAATATTATTATTATAGAGAATAATAAGCTAGAATATAAAGTTAAATATATTATTAACTACCTTAAAAAGCCTAAAGGATACTAATATCTTATTAAGTAGAAAAGATATAAATATAAAGATAATACTTAAGAACCTATAAAAAACCTTACTAATATAACTAATAAACTTACTATTTATTAGTAATAATACTAAGAATAGGAAACTATACTAACACTAATAATACCTCTTAGTTAAATAAATACTAATAGCTACCTATAAATTAAATACCTATATAAATATATTAAACTACTAGTAGAAATAGACAAACTATAATAAAGAAAACCATTTATTTAACTAAGAACACTAAAATATAACTAAGACTCCCTCAATAAGAAATTTAGAGTACTAAGATTCTAATTAAGAATTAAATCTAAGTCTAACACTTTAAAGCCACCTATAGACTAAACTTCTAACATAAAAAACTCTATAAAAGGAACTCTAAACACCTCACCTTCTTCTATAACTACTAATATCTCCTTATAACTCTTCTTAAAAACTATTCTCTTTACTTTATAAATATAATCTAACTTTATAAACACCTTATTTACTTTAGCTTATACTTTTTATAGCACCTCTATTCTCTTTTAAAATAACTCCTTAGTTTCCTCCTCTTTATTATCTAAATAATAAAACTTTATTATTAATTACTCTACTATAATTAGTTAGCTAAAAAAAAAAAACCTAGAATAAGCACTACCTTATACTAGTAGATTATATTATTAGAAGTATTATAGGAATAATAAGTGCTACTAATAGTAATACACTCCCTATAAACTAATAACCCTAGCAGCATTTTATAGTAAAGCTTCTTTAAATAACAGTAATAATAAGGTATAACTTTAAAACTATTCTCAGTAGTATTAAGAGAATAATAATAATAACAAAGTATAAAAATCATAGGATTTTTAATAATATAACCTAATATAATATTAGCACTATAAGTAAATCAGAAAGCATAATTAATAAATCTCTAACTTAAGACTAATAACCTACTTATATTAAGTCTTAAGGATAAAACTTTTAGAGAGGGGACCTAATATTATAACCTATAAATAAGGATAATAGCTAAACAACCTACTTAGGCGTTAAGTAGCTAGGATAGGATATTTATACTATAAGATTATAGGAATAATAAGGACTTACTTAGCATAAAAAAACTATAGTATAAGTTATATAATAATAAGATAAAACTAAGTAGATAGTATAAATCACTAAGCGCTTAGTAAGGACTACTAAGTACTTATTAGTAATTACTAAGTACTTACTAATACTTAGTTAGGAATTAATAGCTAGATAAAAAAACTATTTAAGACTTATATATAGTATAACCTAAGCTTAGCTTAAAGTTAGACTCCTATAGCTCTTTAGTAATTAACTTAGTATTTATCCTTAAGATACTCTTAGCTTACTTTTACTATAAATCACTTATTAAACCTAAAACTAATTACCTTAGCCTCTAAAGACCTAATTTACTACAGCTTACAACCTTCAACCTAGACCATAACCTAGTATACTATTAAAACGTATTAATCCCCAGCTTCTATTAGCAGACCCTACTATCAGATAGCTAACTATAACACCTATCTAATATATAGAACTATATTAATACTATTATAAAAATAAAATACCTATATAACCTTTATTAACTTAAATATTAGATTAAAGCTATAAGATTTCTTTAATATATTATACTATAATATAGCAATTATATATAATTACTATAAGAACGAAAAACCTTATTACTAGCATAAGCTTACATATAAAGTAAAGATAAAGGTGCAGCTAGAAAAATATTCTACTAAAATACTTATTTTATTCTAACTAAAGAAGAAATTATAAGCTTTAATAATATTAAGAATACCTTAATAAATAATAATATAATATTTTACTATAATCCTAATAAATAGTTATTTATTTAGCTTAATTCCTTAAAAGAATATAGATATTTAGCTTTAATTTTCTAACTTAAAGATAGCGTTATTTAGAAACCTTATAACGCTATTAAATAAATAGATATACTACCTATCACTTATATAAATAAAGTGCTTAATATAGCTAAATAAAAGTATTAGCCTACTAAACTTAAAGTAGCCTATTTAGTATAAATAGTTAAGAAAACTAAACTATTAATATAATTATCTCATAATAAACCTATAATTATTCTTACTAACTATTTAGTAACTTATAATATAATTAAGTAAATATTATTATAAACTAAAAATAAAATAAAGTTAAACTTATATCTTACTCTATTATTTAAATATCTTAGCTAATTCTTACTAATATATTACTATATCCTAAGAATATCAAATATTATAATAGACGCCTTATTATATTTACTAACTACTAAAGTACTAGTAGAAGATATTAGTAAACTTAATAAAATATAGGATAACATACTAATAAGAGTTAATTTTATAACTAAAGCTTTACTAGATAATAATTTTAAAACTAAACTTATCTAAGCATATAAAAAATTAAAATTATAGAAAAAAGTATATAATATATTAAGTAACTAATAAGATAATATTAAGCTTAATTTTATTATATATAATAGCCTCCTTTATTATATTAATTACTATAACTTTAAGTAATAACTTTATATACTAAAAGAAATAGTAATACTATTAATTAAAGAAGCTTATAATAATTATTATTATTTTAGAGAGTAATAAATATAGAAAGCACTAAATAATAACTTTTATATTTAAAGGTTATATTACTAAGTAAAAATATATATTTAAAACTATCCCTATTATAAAACACTTAGTATAGATTATTAACTACTATTAAGAACTATATAACTAATCTTAATACTACCTATTCTATTTCATACTATTATAATAGATTTTATTATTAGTTTTCCTAAAATACTATTAAGATACTTTAGTTATAAATAAGAAAACTTCCTATTACTTAATACTATCTTTATAGTTAATAATAAATTCTTAAAAGTAATATTACTTATCTTAGGATACTTAATATATATTACTAAAATCTAAGGATATTTATTTCTTTAAGAACTCTAATATAGAAACTAAAGAATTCCTAAGGTAATTATTTCAAACTATAATTATAAATTCTTATTAAAATTTTAGATATTACTTTAGACTAAACTTAATATTAAGCTAAAGTTTTTAACTATATATTATCTATAAACTAATAGAATATTAGAAAGAAAAAACTAAACTATTAAACTAGCTATTAGGTATTTTTTAAATATTATAAATAGTAATTAAAGTAAATTACTTCTTAATCTTTAGTATAATCTAAATAATACCTACTCCTAAATAATTAGCTACTTACTAAATTAGATTCTTTATAGTATAAATATAAATAACGCCTTAAATATCTTAAGAAATTTAAATCTAAAACTTAATTATAAAATATTCTAAGAGGAAGTAAAAATCTTAATTATTATAGCTTAGCTTTATATAAAGGAACACTATAATAAAAAACGCTATTTTATTATATTTAAACTAAGAGATTAAGTATACCTTAAGATAGGATTAAGATATTTTCTACTAAGACGCCTAATATTAAAGTATAGCTACTAATATATCCCTTTTAAGATTATTAACTAAGTTAGTAAATTAGCCTATTATCTAAATATTCTACTAAATATAAATATATATCTAATAATATTAATAATTTAACTTATAGTAGTACTAATACTTAATATTAACCTTTTTAATTAGTAAGATAATTACTATAGCTTTATTAATATATAAGAAGATAAGGATATATATTAGCTTAAATTATATAAACACTTTAAGGTTAAGAGTATCCTTAAAAGGTGAATAACTACTTAAAGAAAGGTTTAATATTTAATTAAATAAAAAGGATATCTACTTACTTATACTATATAAATAGATAAAGATATAATAAATATAAATAAACTTATTTCTACTTTTAAAGAATATAAGTATAAAATAGAATAACTATACTAATAAACTTAAGCTTAAAGACTAACTACTAGTTTAGAAGAATAATCCCTTAAACCTAGAGAAAAACCTAAATAACTAGTATATAAGAGAGGAAAACTAAAAAAGAATTTAAATTAAAAACCTAATTAATAAAGTATTAATTTAAAATAAAATACTTATTATTTAAAACGTATTATTTAGTCTTTATAGCTATAAGATATAGTATAAGATATTTATTATTAATTAATAATAAGTTATTTATACTTACCTTAAAGCTATATATAACTTAATATATTTACTCTTACTATAATAAGTATAAATAAGAACCTTTATAACCTTAACTACTATCCTTACCTAAAAGTTATTCCTTACCTTAAACTATTAGCTAATAGTAAAAATTAAAGTAATTAGTTACCTATATAAAAAAATAAACTTATTATTAAGTAACTACTATACTTATTACTATTATCCCTCTTAATATAGTATTAATACCCTTCTCTCTTATATATATAATACCTTTATATTCTATATTTATATTATATAGTCTTTAGTTATTAATACTATTATTATCTTTATTTTATTTATTATAATTATTACTATTAGTACTTTTTAATACCTTTAACGCTAGCTATATAGCTAATACCTCTATCTTATTTAGAGCATATTATTATTAGAACGTATTTATACTTAAAGTTTAATATTAGCTAAATAGTTACTATATAAAGAATAATAAGCCTTACTTTCTTTATACTCTTAATTTTATATATTACTATATACTTAATATTAAAGAGAAGGATTATATTAAGCCTACTTACTATATTTATAACCTCACTACTTTCTAATATATTATTAACTTTAAGTAAGACTACTATAGTTATAATAAAAATATCTTATAATACCTATTTATTATCTATATAGATACTAATATAGTAAATATTAATTACTTTAAGCCTATTAAGCTAAGTAAGTTCTACTAAAGATTCCCTTTAGCTATCTCCCCTTATAAGTAACATACTATTAACCCTACCTCTTAAAACTCTTAACACTATCCTTCCTCTATAGAACCTATTAATATTAAAGACTATAGTAATATTACTAATAGCAACCTCTCTAATATTAAAAGTAATAAGTTAGATAATAATAGTAACACTAATATTAAGTTTATTAATATCCTTATTAACACTAATATAATTAGACCTATTAACACTAAGGTTATTAGTACTATAAAGCTTGCTATCACTATAAAGAATACTAATAAAGTTAAGATAGCTAATACTATACCCCTTATATCTATAGCTAAAACCTTAGAAATATATAGTAAACATATTAATATTATTACCACCTTACTTAAAAGCCTTTATAAAGCTTATAATAAGCTTCACACCTTAATAATATCTAATAATACTAATAACTTTAACTAAGTCAGTATAAATATTACTAAGTTTATTAACACTATTAATACTAAAAATAAAGCAATAAAGGTATCTATACCTAAGCCTATAGTTAACCTAATACCTAATTATATAAGCCCTAATGCCTTCCTTAAGCATAAGCATATTATATCTACTACTAACCTTAATAACCCCTTTATTACTATACCTTCTAAGAAAGTCGCTACTACTATAAATATTAATAACACCTAAACGCCTATTATACCTAAAATAAGCTAAATATCTAACATATTTATAAACGCTATTATCTTAAACCTTAACGCTATATTTAAGGCTAATAGTTACTATTAATTAGCTAAAATGCTTAACACTACTATTAATAACTAAAAAGTATTTTATAAATACTAACATAATATTACTATTATCACTATTAATAACCTTATTCCCTATACTACTAATAAGATATATATGCTTCTTTATAATACCTATATTATATTTAGCCTCTATATATTTATTAAAGCGCTTAAGGTATTTATTAAGAATTATATTAAGACTAATACTATATTTAGCTCTATTAACCCTTAGTTCATAATAAAAGTTATATTAAAGGTTAAGTTCTTAGCTATTCATACTACTAAGTATTTAACTATAGATATAGTTAAGATATTAAATACTAACCTAAAAGCAGCCTATAGTATTATTAATATTAATAGTAATAAAGCTAAGGCTATACTACTTATATAGCGCTATAAAAGTATAAACTTAAATGCATTCTACGCTAAGGTTACTAACCTTATTACCTCTATTATAGTAATTAAAAACTCTATAATTAAATATTTCCCTAAAGTTACTACTAATATTAAAGCTACCTACCTTAAGGTATTTACTAATAATTATAAACTAGCTAACACTTATAACGTTAGTATTACTAACCTTCTTTATAATATTATTACTATTAAGGATAATAATAAAGAGGAGGAAGTTTTAGATATTCTCACCCTTAATAAGTATAACACTATCTAAATAGTATTTAATATTAAGAACACCTTTTTTAAGATATATATATTTAAATAAATAAATAAGAAGTTAACTATAAGCTATATTAATAAAAGTAGGATTATAGGATAGAGTATATAGAAGCAGGGTTTAAGTTATATATAATTATATTAGCTATAATAAGGTATAAATAGAAATTATACTTATTATTATAGATAACGTTCTTTCCTTTTGTTTATAGTAATTAATATATAATATATTAAAAGCGTTTACTACCTTTAGCATAATAGGCGCCCTAACTATACTTAATATAATTAACGCAGTTAGCGCGTTAAACATAGCAAAAGCCCTTAAAGCCTTCAAAGTATTCAACACGCCTAAGGCCTTAAACGTAGTCAACCTTCTTAATACATACATTACTATAACCATATTACTAACATAACGCATATCAATAAGTTAAAGTACCTATATAGTATTTCTAGAATTATCCTTATATATAAGGTGAAATTTACTATAGCCTTTTTATTTAGAAGCTGCGTTATAACTATAAACTTAAACTTTAAATAAACTATAACTTCCTTTATAAATACTTTATTATCTTATTTTAGTTCTTATTAAAGAAGTTAGAATTTACATTTAACTTACTTATAAATCTATAGCTTATTATTTTAAGATTCTTAATTTATTATTTATATATTACGACCTATAAGTAAGGATAATAGCTAAACAACCTACTTAGGCGTTAGGCAGCTACAACAGAATATTTATACTATAGGATTATAAGAATAATAGGAACTTACTTAGTATAGAAGAACTATAATATAAGTTATATAATAATAAGATAAAGAAATAATTAGTAGAATATATAAAGGAGCGCTTAGTAATTAGTTAGTTCTATTAACTAATTATAATTACTTTATATACTTAAATAATTACCCTCTAGTAAATAAAGAATACTATTTAGGACTTATATATAGGATAACTTAAATTAGGTTTATAGTTAAACTCTTATAGCTTTTTAGTAATTAACTTAGTATTTATCTTTAGGATACTTTTAGCTTACTTTTACTATAAACTACTTATTAAGTTTAAGACTAATCACTTTAGTTTCTAAAGACTTAACTTACTATAGCTTATAACTTATAACCTAGACTATAACTTAGTATACTGTTACTATATATTAATCCCTAGCTTTTATTAGCAGACCTTATTATTAGATAGCTAACTATAATATTATATTTTAGTTTTATAACTTTTAAAGTAAGCTTTTATATTTCATAACTTTTATTTTAATTACCTAGAGATAAATAATATATAGATATCTTAAATTATTAATTAGCCTTAAGTAAGTAAGTATATTAGTATTAATAGTAGGTTTTTAAAATACTTTATAAGTTATAAAAGGCTATATTTAATAAAATAGGTAAGAGATTAAGATTTATTAATCTAAATATCCTAACTATCTATATCTCTAAAGGCTCTTATAACTATTTAAATACATTATTATAAGTATATTTATAAATTATTAGTATTATAAATAGTTTTCTACTATCTTCAAACTATAAATTAAATTATTAGTAAATTAATTACTTAAGGAATTAAAAAAAAAGCTCTATATATAGGTAAATAAGGCCTCTAATTCTTATTTAATAGATTGTCTACTTATTTAAGCTACCCCTAGCAGCTGAGAAGCGCTATTCTAACCCCTATAATCTAATCACTTCTATCAGATTAGGTATATATATGCATAATTTGCAGAGAAACCCAGCTTATGTAGGCCCGCTTCCTTAACAACTTCCAGCGTCCTCGTACAACTAGCACCATCCTGCAGCTATCCCTCAAAACCAACACCCCTACGCCGCCGTCCATCCCCCATCAACACACAAAACCTGCCCGGTAACGTGCCCTGCATCTTCCCCGTCCGCCAGAAATGCAACCACCCCGGCGACCTCCCTCGGCTCTGCCAGCCTCGCCTGCGGGATTCTTGCTCGAAAAGCGGCCGTAGCAGCCGCGCTCAGCCTTTCCACCATGGGCACGGCCGTCGGACCGGGGGCTACTGCGTTGACCCGAATCCCGTGCTCGGCGTACTCGACTGCTGCGGTCTTGGCCATGGCGATCACAGCACCCTTTGAGATGGCGTAGGGCGCTGAGTTCGGCATGCCGACCAGCCCTGCTATCGATGCTGTGAGAACGATGGAACCCCCAGTAGGCTGCGCGGTCATGAAGCGCAGTGCGAGTTGGAGGATCAGAAAGGCGCCGTGGATATTGTACCGGAAGACCTCCTCGGCATCAACAGCTGTCACATCCAAAATTGGGCAGCGTGGCCCGCCCATGCCAGTGTTGTTGACCAAGATATCCAGCCGGCAATGCGTCGTGCGGATGTAGGTCTCCAGGTCTCGGATGCTGTCTTCGGATGCCGCATCGAGGTGGCGCGGGGTGACGCTGGCGCCGAGCTCGGCGGCCAGGGCCTCGTGGCCGGCCTTGTCAGCCGCGATAACGGTCGCGCCCTCGGAGACCAGGCGCCGGACGATGGCGGCGCCGCTGCCGGATGCGCAGGAGGTTACAAGGGCGATTTTGGAGGTGAAGCGGGCCATTGTGGGATGTGGAAGGGAGCTGTGTTGTGATAATGGGTACGTGGCCGCCGAGGAAGAGTTGCCGGCAACGGTAAGACGCCAAGGAGAGATTGGACCTTTGACCCTTGGGGACTGGTGCTGTTGCGAGGCTTTTCGCACATTCGGATACAGCCTGTGCGCCGACTCGTTGTTAAATACATGGCAGCGCAGTAACTACGCATACGATCTGTCTGCCGCGACTCGCCACCCACAGACACACACCACCAAGAGCCAGTCTACTACTCATCCCCAGGCAGCCGAATCTCATGGCCCGTCCCCTCGCTCAAGAACGGATTCAAACAAGCTCCCAGCACCGCAACAGCCGCACACCCCCAGAACACCAACCCTGTCATGTTGTGCGACGTGCCATACGCCAACAACGCGCCCGCCAGCGCCGTGCTCCCCGCCCGCGTCACCATGGAGGAGAAAAACGCTACGCTGTGTGTCCTGGCGAGGGCGGACGGGTGCGGGCAGGCCGCGTTCACTAGGATGGCTTGGGACGGGGACACAGTGCTAGTCAGCAGCGCGGTGAGCAACTGCATGGGCGTTATCACGGCCCAGATGGCAAGCCCTGTTTTGCCTGACGGTGGAGGGGTGCTGGAGGGGACGAGAGCTGCGTAGGGGTATGTGTAGTAGAGGAGCGGGAAGGCGAGGTAGAAGATCCGCCAGACTTGCAAGGGCCCAAGGCGTTGGGACAAGCGCGGGTAGAGGATCATTTGAAGGGGGATGGAGAAGATGCCTTGTTCGTTTTTGGCTTCGTCAGCACTTTATCAGTAGAAAAGGTTAAAAAGAGGGTCCCCGGGGTGGGGGGAGAGGGGGGGGGGGGGGGGTGTTGCACGCACCGTACATAACCGAGTACGCAGCCAAAGGCAATGGCGTGAAGCCAGCCCCTCCACCAAAGAAAAAGGGGAGCACTCGCTGCGTCTCCTCCTCCGTGCTGGAGACGGGCGTCACAAGGAGGTTCGGGAAGGCGACGCTCGCGGTCCCGAGGTGCGCTTCGTAAATGAAGGCCGCGAGGAGGACCAGCACCATATTTTTGGTGAACATACGGGTGGTGGGGAGCCTAGCGACAGGTTCAAGTTTTGGCAGTGGAGACGGCAACTCCGGCTCGTCGAGGAAGGCCATTTCCTCGGATGCGTCGACGGGATCGTACAACGCTTGTTGGCTGATGCAGCTGCGGAGGAACTGAAGTCGACGGATGATGTAGCGTGACATGGCGATGCCGGGGTCGTATCTGTGCCGGACGAGCTTGGAGGTCTGGATCATGGTTGGATTCTGTCCCGGTGGGGGTGACGGGGGAGCGCATACCTCTTCAAGGAACAAAACAGCTGTCACTAGCACAACTAGTAAAAAGCTGGCGTTGAGAAGGGCGGGCAGTGCGTACGGATACCGAGCCAGCAACCCGCTGCCGTGGGCTTTGGGCGTCAGCTCAACCGTGCCGGCTGCGACGAGGGCGCTGAGGATGATGGCGAAGCTAGTGCTGATGTTGAGGAGGACGAAGGCTCGTGCCTGGTATCTGATGTTGTCAGCCGAGAAGTGGCCGCAGAAATAACTGCAAAGACAGACGTACTTTTTTTCTTGCACAACCTCTGCCGTCATAGTCCGCACCATGGCAACAGTACCATTGGTCAGACCCTCGACAAAGCGCAGTACGAGGGCCTGTTTGAAATTGGCGACGAAGCCGAACAGCGAGCAAGCGACAACTATTATCTAGTGTCAGCGCCACCTCTACGCACACATACCGCGCCACTATATCAAAAATGACATACAAGACCCCAACAGACTTATCACAACAACACCTTTCCTCCCGCCCCAGGACGAGTCCGCGATGCTCCCCAAAAGCATGCTCGCGAGACACTGCGCAATGGTGTAGGCGGCCTGCAGCAGCGTGGTCTGCTGCACGACGGCGGCGCTGTTGAGTGACCGGTCCAGAGATTGCAGCTGGAAGTAGACATAGGAGGATATGGAGACTTTGACAATGGGCTCGCAGAAACGGACGAGAAAGAGAATGACCAGCTGGTCTTTTCGCGGGAGGGAGGCCCAAGTTACTTTGGATTCTGCCATATCGGGCTGTCTTGCTGTCTTGTTGTCCTGCTGTGTTTGGAGCCTTTAGAGCAGCCATAAACAGCATTCCATTTGCTTTAGAAGGGCCAGGTGTCGAGGTGACGGTGAGTAGTTTTGTTAACTGCATTACCAGGCCTCGTGGAGGAATATCGGATAAGTGACTATTCTACGGTTGGAAATCCCGACATACCCACAAGCCGTCTAGACCCACAAAAGTAGCTCCCATTCCAGACGCCCGATTTCTGTTCACTGCACGCCCACTTACTGGGTGGGGGACACCGTAGGTGGGTGTGCAAATGTGACTTGGGGAAATGCTCGGGAAAACAAACCACGAATTTCCGAACCCGCTTGGCGTCGTGGGTCGAGACAGCACCGAGTAATGACCCAATCTGCTATTGCCGAGGTGTACTTTTTTCTTCTTATTTACTGCCCGCGAGAAAAGACTGTGGATCACCAACCCCAGCATCGCTCTTAGCATGTCCCTGTCGGTTGTAGAGAAACATGCTACCCAGTCTGGCGGTGAGGTTCCAGTTTATGGTCTCCAGAGCGGGCGGCAAGGCGCAGGCAAGAACCTTAACCCAAAGTAACCAACCCTGAGGTGAGAGCTCCAAGTGGATGTTGCGATGCGTGAATGACTTAGACTTTAGAAACACTTGGCTGGTGGTAGCATATACATAATGGGTGTCATCGACAGTGCGAGATTCGATATGTCTGACAACCCTACTATAGCGTTATAGGTAAGTCAAACTTCCTGGGCTGGTATCATAGGGACTGACAACCTATGGAAACTCTTAAATACTTCCTCAGTGGCTGCTCTTCCGCATGTAAACGATGTAACGCACAGCATTTACTTTAGCGTAGTACCATAATATTATAATAACAACCCCACCCACCCTAGAATATAAGTAGCGTATACTTTTTTTACATTTCTCTTATATAAGTTTCAAAACATTACGTTATCCTATAAGTATTATAACTATCTTACTCTTTTAATATAATATAAGTAATTAATTAAGGTTTTATTAAAGTAGTTTTATAAGTAGTATGTTTACTACTTTAAAGAACTCTACTTAAATCTTATTATACTTAACTTATCCCCCTTTATTAATATATTCTATTTATATAGTTAAAGTATTATATATCTAAGACTATTAAATTATAACTTTTCTTATTTCTAAAAAGTAGTACTAATAATTAATATTTTTAATAGTATTCTTAGTAGTCTTTATAATAAACTTTTATACTTTTAGCTATAACTCTTATTATTATAATAGTTACTCTAAAGTAAGTATTAATTATACTTATTAAGTTAAAGCTAAAAGTAAATTTAAAGCTACTATATTATAAACTTATCACTATATTCTTTAATAAATAGATATTATTAGCTACTTTTCTTAATATAACTTTCTCTATATAAAATAAAGTTTCTATAACTTCAGTGAGTAGAATTTCTATTATAGTAAAAGAGTTATTTATTTTTAAAGCAGTTTATTTCTATTTCTCTAATAATATTAATACCTTTTAGTGCTAAGTATTATCCTTATATATCTACATCTTAAGCTATATATATTATAATTATTTAGGCTTTTTCTATACTTATACCTTATTATATATCATGCCTCTGCGAATAGTAACAGCTGCTTTTCAGCCCTTAATCACTAACCTACAGCATCTATACAGACGGCACACTTGCAATGCATGGTTCATGCTCTCAGCCGAATTAAAAACCATTTTCACACATCTCCAGGACGCCTTTAAAGAAACCATATTACGCCTTTCACCACCTCATCGTTTTCAGCTTACCATTGTCCTTCACCCTAGCACTCTACCTCATATCACCATGGCACCAGAACCCATCGCTGTGATCGGCAGCGCCTGCCGCTTCCCAGGCGACCTGACTACCCCCTCCAAGCTGTGGACTTTTCTCGCCAAACCCCATGATGTTCAATCCCAAGTCCCGAAAGACCGCTTCAACATAGACGCCTTCCATCACCCCGACGGCAGTCACCATGGGCGCACCAACGCGAGGCACGGCTATTTTCTCCCGGACATCAAGACGTTCGACGCGCAGTTCTTTAATGTCCAGGCCAGCGAGGCTGACAGCATGGACCCGCAGCAGCGCCAGCTGCTGGAGGCTACATATGACGCGCTATGTGCTGCCGGGCAAACGCTTGTGGGACTGAAGGGGTCCAACACGGCGGTCTATGTCGGGATCATGACCCATGATTTTGAGCTGACCAAGGTTGGGGATTTGGACGCGATTCCGACGTATTTAGCGACGGGAGCAGCCACGAGCATCGCGAGTAATCGCTTGAGCTATTTCTATGATTGGCATGGGCCGAGTGTAAGTTTCTGCCGGTTGGGAGGGCGCGAGGGATGAGTTGGTGTGTAGGTGCTGACGGACGCAGATGACGATTGATACGGCGTGCAGCTCGTCGCTTGTTGCAGTACATCATGCCGTGCAGCAGCTGCGCAGCGGCACAAGCAAGGTCGCTGTTGCGGCGGGTGCGAATTTGATGCTGTCACCTTGTAAGTCCCATACCCCTTCAACCGTGACCAACAACTAAGCGGCTGCAGTAAACTTCATTACGGAGAGCAAGATGTCTATGCTCTCGCCGACGGGGCGGTCACGCATGTGGGATGCTGCGGCGGACGGATATGCAAGGGGAGTGACTGGCAGGTTCTTTCGTTGCGAACGAAAAACAGCTTACTGACACATGGTGATCCTCACAGGAGGGCGTAGCATGCGTCGTCCTCAAAACCCTCTCCCAGGCCCTTGCCGACGGCGATACAATCGAGTGTCTGATCCGCGAGACGGGCGTTGGCCAGGACGGCAGGACTGCGGGCATCACAATGCCGAGCAACGTGGCGCAGGCGGCGCTGATCCGCGCTACGTACGCCCGGGCCGGGCTGGATCTGAGGAAGCCTGAGGGACGGCCGCAGTTCTTCGAGGCGCATGGTGTGAAGCCCTGCTCCTTCTGCGTCCGCTCAGCATGTAACATACTGACTGAGAAACAGGAACCGGGACCCCGGCAGGCGATCCTCAGGAAGCCGAGGCCATATCGAAGGCCTTTTTCTCCAACACGATGGAGGACATGCAGGACCTGTATGTGGGGTCTATCAAGACGGTCGTCGGCCACACAGAGGGCACTGCTGGTATTGCAGGCCTGCTCAAGTGCAGTTTGGCTGTGCAAAAGGGTATAGTGCCACCGAACATGCTGCTCGAGAAGCTCAGCCCGCGCGTCGAGCCGTTCTGCGAGCATCTGCGTGTGCCCAAGGAGGCGACGCCGTGGCCAGCCGTTGCAGAAGGGCAGCCGAGGAGGGCCAGTGTCAACTCTTTTGGTACGCTTTTCTTGTTTTCCTGCTTTCATGGTATGATGAGGCTAACAGATGACAGGCTTCGGGGGCACAAACGCTCACGCCATCGTCGAGGAGTACATTCCCATCACACCCTCAACTCCCACCGACAGCAGCACCAGAACCAACGCCCTGCCGCTGGTGTTCTCAGCCCGGACGAAACGATCCCTCAAAGCCAACATGGAGGGCATCCTATCCCTCATTAAGACGACCCCAGGCATCAACATCACAGACCTCGCATGGACGCTTCTCCAGAAGCGCTCCGTCCTGCCCCTGCGCCACGCTGTCGCAGCCAGCAGCGTCGAGTCTCTCTGCGGGACCCTGGAAGCCGCCGTTCAAGACGACGTGGGGTTGGAGTACGTACCCAAATCCGCCGAGACAGCCCGCATTCTCGGCATTTTTACAGGCCAGGGCGCGCAGTGGCCCGCCATGCTGAAGCAGCTGGTCATCCGTGTCCAGTTCGTGGCGACCATTATTGATGAGCTGGACGCTGCGCTGCAGAACCTTCCCGAGCGGTACCGGCCTGACTGGACGCTCAAGGAACAGCTACTTCTGGAAGGCGACGCGTCCAACGTGCCCTTGGCTTCGTACTCGCAACCTCTCTGCGCAGCAGTCCAGATCGTTCTGGTCAGGCTACTGTTCGCAGCTGGTGTCAAGTTTGAAGCGATTGTAGGCCACAGCTCCGGCGAGATAGGCTGCGCGTTCGCGGCGGGGTTCATCAGTGCCAGTCAGGCTATCCGTATTGCGTACCTGCGCGGCTTGACGTCGTGCCACGCTGCCTCCCCCACCGGGCAGGAGGGTGCCATGTTGGCGGCGGGTGTATCCCTCGAAGATGCCCGGGAACTGGTCGAACTGGAAGCGTTCGCAGGCCGCGTGTGCATCGCGGCCTGCAACTCGCCCGACAGCGTCACGCTCTCCGGCGACAAGGATGCTTTGGAAGAGGTGCTCGAGATTCTCCAGGACGAGTCCAAGTTTGCGCGTCTGCTGCGCGTCGACAAGGCCTACCACTCCCACCACATGCTCCCCTGCTCGGATCCGTACATCACCGCTCTCAACGACTGCGGATGTGCGGTAGGCGACGGAACCGACACGGGCACCAAGTGGTACTCCTCTGTGCGTGAGGGCAAAACCATGAGGAAGGCCGATGTAACGGCGCAGTACTGGCGTGATAACCTCGTCTCGCCCGTGCTGTTCCGCCAAGCGCTGGAGCAGGCAGGGTTGGAAAACACGCTGGACGCTGCTGTGGAGGTCGGCCCGCACCCGACACTCAAAGCACCCGCGACAAACACGCTGGCTACTGTCATACCAGACGAGATCCCGTACACCGGATGTCTCCAGCGCGGCAGAGATGACGTGGCTGCGTTCGCTACGGGTCTGGGGTACATCTGGGAGCGCTTCGGTGCGCTGAATGCCATCAACGGAACCACATTCGTGGCGGCAGTGCAACCCACCCCGCCAGCCGACATCTCCAAGCGCCTCCCGCCCTACGCCTGGGATCACTCGCGCGTCTACTGGTCCGAGTCCCGCGCGGCAAAGGCAGCCCTGCACGGCCCGAGCCCGCACCTCATGCTCGGCTCGCTGCTGCCCAGCAGTACGGCCACCACCCTGCAATGGCGCAACTTCATCCGGCCAAGAGATCACGAGTGGATGCAAGGGCATGAGCTCCAGGGCCAGGCGGTGTTCCCCGCCTCAGGGTACGTAGTCATGGCGATGGAGGCGGCGTTGTGTCTTGCCGCGGGGAGGAGCGTGGGGTTGGTTGAGATGCTGGATCTGAGCATTGATAAGGCGGTCACATTTGATGATGCGGATAGCATGGCGGAACTGACGCTCACTGCGAGCGTTACGTGCGCCGATGATTCGCAGTTCGAGCTGGAGTTCGGCATCGCCTCTTGCCTGTCCCGTGAGTCGATACTGTCCCTGTCTGCGCAGGGCCGGATCGTCGTCACCTTCGGAGAGCCCGTGGCGCTCCCCGCCCCGGGCCCGGCACCGCCGCACGCCAACCCGGTCGACATCAAGCTGTTCTACAAGGAGCTTGACAGCATTGGCTATGACTACAGCAACAACTACCGCTGCGTGTACAGTATGTCGCGGAGCACATCACGGGCCTCTGGCCACATGGCACACCCGCGGCTGGTCGATGGCTCCAACACCGTTGTCCTGCACCCTGCTAATCTCGACCTGGCCTTCCAGACTGTCATGGGCGCGTACTCCTCCCCCGGCGACAAGCGGCTGCGGTCGCTGTACGTCCCGACGCGGGTGGGGCGGATCGCGCTGGTGCCCGGTGTGTGCGCGAGCACGCTGGACTCGCTTGAGGGGGTGCGGTACAACGCGGCCAACACGTACGATGGTGGTGACTACCTCTCCGGTGACATCGAGGTGTTCGACAAGGAGACGAATGCGGTGCTGTACAGCGTTGAAGACATGCACCTGAAACCGCTAACGCCGCCGTCTGCATCCGAAGACCACAGGCCGTTTACCAAAACTGTGTGGGGTCCGCTGAATCCCGACAAGATGCTTGATATTGAAAGGTTGTGGGCCACGGAGCAGGATAAGGAGGTCATTCCGGTCATCGAGCGCGCGGTGTACTATTTTGTCCGCAAGTTTTTGGCGGAACTGACGGATGAAGATAGAAAAAACGCGAGTGTGGGCAATCAGCGCTATATCTACTGGCATGAGCATGTTCTCAAGCTTGCTAGGGACGGGAAGCATTTGTTTTACAAGCCTGAGTGGGAGGAGGATTCGGAGCAAAGCATCGATAAGCTGCTGCAGGAGTAAGTTATCCACAACAGCAACGACAACGACAACGACAACAACAACACCAACAACAACACCAACACACACAAATGTATGACCTACTAACATGCGGATGATAGGAACTGGTACCACCCTCACCTAAGACTAGCCAAGCTGGTCAGCGACAACAGTCTGTCAACGATCCGTGAGAATAAGAACCCGTTCATCTGGATGAACGAGAACGGGCTTTTGACAGAGTTCTACACGAGCTATCTGACCAGCGGCCCGACGTGGGAGTACGGACAGCATTTGATCGGGCAGATTACGCACCGGTACCAGAACATGGACATCTTAGAAATCGGTATGTCTCCTCCCCCCCCGCTTTCTATCTTGCACAGAACTGACACCACCCAAGGTGGCGGTACCGGCTCCGCAACAGCCTCCATCCTCGCGATCCCTGAGCTTGGCTTCAACAGCTACACTTTCACAGACATCTCGGCCGCGTTCTTCGAAAAAGCAAAGGAGAAATTTGCTACGTTCCTCGAGCGCATGGAGTTCCGCAAGCTAGACATCACACAACCGCCCGCGGAGCAGGGCTTCAAGACCCACGCGTATGACATGATCATCGCGAGCTCCGTGCTGCACGCCACGCCCAACCTGACCGAGACCATGGCTAACGCCCGCACGCTCCTGAAGCCTGGTGGCCACGTGGTCATTTGTGAAGCTACAAACAAGGATCATATGCGTGTCGGATACCTGTTTGGTTTGTTCGCGGACTGGTGGGCCGGTATTGACGAGGGCCGCACGCTGGATCCATTTGCTACCCGCGAAGAGTGGGATGCTATTTTCAAGAAGACAGGCTTCTCAGGCATTGACAGCGTCACCACCGACCGCGAGAGCCACCTCTTCCCCAACACCCTTCTCAGCACGCATGCCATCACCCCCGAGCAGCTTCGCCTCGACGAGCCCCTCTCCGCCCCGTCCAAGCCGCAGCACCCACAACTCGTCATAGTGGGTGGTGGCGTGTCATCTGCACCCATCCTGGAGGAAATCCGCGAGCTGCTACCCAGCCGCAACCCGCTCGTCGTGCCCAGCTTGGTTGAGTTGATGGCCACAGAGGTCCAGCCCAAGGCGACGTACGTGGTCCTCTCGGAGATTGACAGCCCTGTGTTTGAGGAGTTCACCGAGGAGAAGCTCGCTGCCGTTCAGAAGTTATTCTTCCGGTCGAATGCGGGCGGGGTACTCTGGCTGACGGAGGATGCCTGGGTTTCGAACCCGCGCCAGGCGATGGGGATCGGCATGTTAAGGTCTGCGAGGTTGGAGAACCCGGATGTTGCGTTTCAGTGTCTCGACGTCGACCGGCTCGAGGACCTCAACGCCAGATTCCTGGTCGAGCAGATCCTGCGCCTGGAGGAGGGTACGCCAGAGAACACTGTCTGGACGCTTGAGCCGGAGATCTGCGTCGTGAACGGCCGGCCGCACGTGCCGCGCATCAAGCAGGATACGGCACGGAATAACCGGCTCAACTCTGTGCGCCGCCCAATCTTTGACAAGGTCGACGTAAGCACTGTCCCCGTGGTGCTGCAGAGCACGCCACCGCCAGTCCTGGTCACGACGCAGACCTCCCAGCCCCTGGGTACAGCACCCGACGCAGCCAGCCAAACGATCTGCGTGCACCACGCCACTGTCAAGGCTATTCGTGTGTACCATCTAGGGTACTTCTACATCGTCACCGGCACGACGGACAATGGCGCTGTGCTGGCGTTGGCGGAGACGAACGCGTCTGTTGTCATCGTGCCGGTCAAGCACATCTTCCCTGTGAAAGATACCTCCGTAAACACACTGTTGTCTGCCGTTGCAAACCTGATTGCGCAGGTTGTGGTCGATACGCCGCCGGGCTCGTCGGCACTGGTGTATGCCCCGCCAAGGTTCTGCGTGCATGCGATTGAGCAAGCCGCACAGGCAAGAAAGGTGCGTGTGTACTTTGCTACCCCGGATGCCTCAGTTTCCCAGGGCATCGTACTCCATCCTCGCAGCACAGAAAAGGCACTGAAGCAGAAGATACCGAGTGGTATTGCGACTCAGTACGACCTTTCCTCCGACAAGCACGCCACGTCTCTCGGCCCACGACTCGCGCGTATGTCTGGTTGCATTGTTCGGGATTTAAGCTACATCTGCCGCGCCGAAGCAACCTCTATCGCTTACTCAGACACCCTGGAATCGAGCCAGCTGCGACTCGTCGCCGAGTCCATATCCACCCCACCTTTGGGCGTAGACAACATCGCTTCTTGCCCCGTTACCAAGCCCGCCGACGCCCACGATGCCTTAGACGCGATAATTGACTGGCAGGCCGAGGCCATGGTCGACGCACGCGTCAGTCCCGTGGATTCCGGCATCCTCTTCGTCAAAGACAAGACGTACCTCCTCGTGGGGCTTTCGCAGTCCATGGGACGTTCAATCGCGGCGTGGATCATCAAGCATGGCGGGCGGCATGTTGTGCTCTCTAGCCGGAATCCCGAGACGCCAGAGGCTGGGTGGCTTGAGGATATGGAGAGGTTGGGCGGGAAGATTACCGTGCTCGCCATGTAAGTCTCCTCGGCATCATGTTTGAGAATGATCATCATCTGACAAAAGCAAAACAAAATAGGGACGCATCCAACGCAGAATCCGTCGACGCCGGCCTCGCTGCTCTTTGCGACGTACACAAGCTGCCACCCGTGGGTGGTGTAGCGTACGGCCCGCTAGTGCTCAAGGACGCGCTGCTGGACAACATGGACCTGGAGACGATGAATATCGTCCTCAAGTCTAAAGTCCCCGGTGCCAAGATCTTCCACGACCGGTTCTGCGACCCGGAAAAGAACCCGCTTGATTTCTTCGTCATGTTTTCAAGTGCCGCATTGTTTGGTGGTAACCCGGGCCAGACGAATTACACCGCTGCCAACGCGTATCTACAGGCGCTGGGGCAGAATAGGCGGAGCAAGGGTCTTGCTGTAAGTGGTTTTGTTTCTTTTTCTTTTTCTGCTTTTCTTTCTTGGAGACAATGTTTGGTATATGTGGAGGCTGACAAGCTGACAAATTTAGGCCTCTACAATCCATATCGGCGCCGTGATGGGCATCGGCTACCTCACCCGGAACAGCCGTGAAGCCGAATTTCAAGAAAAGTCCGATGTCGATACCCTCGGTGAAGCCGAATTCCTGACCCTGTTCGCCGAGGCAGTGGTATCCGGCCGTCGGGTTGATGGCGTCAACGGCGTCCGCGCCAAGAAGGCCATCGACATGTCGGAGACGGAGATTGGCAGCGGTATTCCCGCGCTGGAATCGCGGCACAAGGAGACTATCAAATTCTATCATGATCCACGATTCGGGAATCTGAAGACGCCGGAGAATAGGGGCGATGTCGCTGATGCGGGCGGGAGCAAGGTGAGTGTGAAGGAGATGTTGGCAACGGCGACGACGATGGAGGAGGTCAGGGCAGCTATTAGTGGTAAGTTGCCTTTGACGGTTTGGCATGATGGGTTGGAGCTGACTGTGCAATGATACAACAGAGAGCCTCTCCGACAAGATGCGTGGCGTGCTTCACATCCCGCCGGAAGAGAGCGTCAACGCGGTTGCTCCCCTCCTGGACCAGGGCATCGATTCGCTCGGGGCCATCACCGTCGCCTCATGGTACGCAACACCCCCATCAATTCCCCACCAATAACACAGTCTACTAACAAGTCTCACACCCTCAGGTTTTCTAAACAACTCCTAGTCGACATCCCAATTCTGCGTGTCCTCTCGGGAGCGTCAATCGACGACCTAGCAGCAGAAGGCGCCTCACGCCTCCCCCCCACCTCCATTCCCCTGGTCGTCGATGCCCGAGACCCTGCAACACACTCTTCCACCGACACTTCCACCCAGGCATCCTTCGACGGCGCCTCAACCCCGCTGTCCACCCCCGACGAGGCTACAATGTCCGTTCTGGGCGTGATACGAAAAGCCCCCATGTCGCTGATCCAGGAGTACTCCTACACGCGGCAGGCTTCCCTTTCCGACGTTACAATCTCCCACAACACCATCGGAGTGATTATGGATGGCAGTCTCAGCATCGACAAGCTTTCACAGGCCGTGACGGCAGCCATTACACGCCACGAAACCTTCCGCACGGCCTTCCGTCCCTCGGAATCCTCCCCCACACCGATGCTGCACGTCCTCTCCACCCCAACCTGGGGCCTGCGCGCCGTCTCCGTAGCATCCCGCGCCGAAGCGGAAGCCGAGCTGGCCAAGCTGCAGAAGGAGCCCTACGACTTGGAGAGCGGCGAAACCTTCAAAATCGCCATCTTCACCTGGTCGTCCACATCCCACCTCCTCGTGCTCGCCTACCACCGCCTGGCCGGCGACGGCTCCACGACCGAAAATCTCGTCGCCGAGCTTTCTCAGCTCTACTCCGGCACCAACCTTCCCCCTGCATCACAGTACACCGACTTCGCGGTCAAACAACGCATGCTGCTCTTCTCGGGGGGTATGGACGCGTCCATCACGTACTGGACGAATCTCTACACACCTCTCCCCGCACCACTTGCCCTGCTTCCCCTCCCCAGCGCGAAGAGCGTGCGTGGGCCCGTGAGCTGGGATCAGCATACGGCCATGTCCCGCTTGTCTGCTGTGCTTGCGTTCAGAATCAAAGAGCGCACCAAGAAACTCGGCACGACGCCCATGACGTTCTACCTTGCTGTGTACGCCACGCTTCTTTCTGATTTATCCAAGCAGAAGCAGGTGTCCATTGGCTTGGCAGACACGAACCGCTCGTCTGTGGCTGACCTGTCCACCATGGGGTATTTTGCAAACTTGCTGCCCTTGCGACTCACCTCCTCCGATACCTTAACAGCCATCATTAAATCCGTCAAGGAGTCTGTGCGGCAGGCCATGTCACACTCCATCGTGCCACACGAGCTGATCTCTCTCCGTCTGGGTCTTAATAAGGTCTCGCCGCGGGAAATGACGCACGCCCCGCTGTTTCAGGCGGTTTTCGACTATCGTCAGGGGGCTGCGGAGTCCGGCGCTGTTGGGGGTGCGAGTATCATCGAGGTGTTGGCGAGCCGGGAGCGCACGCCGTACGACGTTGTGTTGGAGATGAGTGACGATCCGACCAAGGATCCTCTTGTTACCGTTAAGTTGCAAAGCAGTCTGTACGCAGATAGTGATGCAGCAGTGCTGCTCGCGAGGTACGTTGACTTGTTAACGAGGTTGAGCAAGGAGGAGGCTGTGTGATTTGTTTTGACTAGGTAATGGTTTTGATGTGGTGGGATCTAGCTTTGTTTAGACTGCTTTGTCTGGTTGATGTTTTCTTTTTGCTTTCTAGTTAGCTCCAATCTTCTGGGGCTTTGATGTCGCTTTTAAGCTGAATGCTGTGCCGAGCATACGTTTGAATAGACTATCAATGTGTCCGCGCTCATAGAGACACAAAAGTCTCGGCGCAGGATGTTTGGTTGATGAGTGGTGCGTACTTCCTTGATATGCTGTGCTTCTATGTCTTTGTTTGTTGTAATCCAATTCAGGACCCTTTTCCCTAATGATAGATCTAAAATAATAAGATTCTAGTTAAATAATCTATCTATATTTGAAATACTGTAAATGCCTTTCAACTATACCTCTAATATCAAATTAGATATATTCTCTAGAGATTTAATTAGGCTTAGGATTACAGAGATTAATTTGCCAGTGTTTACCATTAGTATTCTATATAATATCACTAGGAGAACTTGAGTAGATGTAATATGTTGCTATAGGTATGGTGCAGCAACTCTAACGGTTCTCTCTATATATCTGCTGAATAGAAACGTAACTCTCTTAATCAAGAGATGTTTTTAGTCCTAGCCATACAGCTAAATACCTTCTTTTGCCGACTTCTGTGCCTCAAGCTGCCTTTGAGAATGTTACTTCGGACAGCAGATGACTCGACAAACCTGCTGCAAATGTAAAGACTACTGATGAATTATTGAAAGCTCAGTGAAGCAACCATTGACGCATGTATTTCATTCATCATCACTATGACTTCTTGCACCCAATGTGCACAATGGCTGCTTTTGACATTATTGATTTCAAGAGTACACAGCCAATTGTCATCAAAGAATGCCAGCAGAGATCAATCAATGGGGGCCTTTTCGTCTTCTTTCTGGGCCTTAACATTGGTACTGAGTCACCCTTGTGATGCGACGCAGCTGAAAGTATCGCTTGGCCCCGACCTTCTCCACGAGTATGGATGGCCACGATGGTCTTGGACACTTGTCTCGCTGTGATACCTAGCCCTAGGGACATAGAAACATGGACGCAATTAGCACAGGAATTAATGAAAGTATGAAGGATAGCGTCGCAGGCTGCGATGGATGCGTTGAAAACACTACAAGCAAGGAGTCCGAGGTCAATATCCATACAGTCCCATGTATCTAATGAAATAATACATAGAAACGCTAGGTAAATCGTAACGTCTCCGCAGCATTCAACGCTTCCAGCATCAAGCGCCAGCTGGCGAGCCAAGTTCAACCATCATGCCCAACCATGAATTCCATCACCACCTCAGTGCAAGATCGCGAAACCACGGCATTCCATTCGCGACTGCCGGAACGATCAGCCTGAGATCTAGAAACCTGCGCCTTTTCCTTCTCACGGCGCATTCTCCTCCTTGCCCCTGACGGAATGCGTGCCGGCCTCCATACATGGGGCCTACCCTTTGCCTGGGGCTTGCGATGACTTCTATTTGTGCGTGCTTCCGCTTCTCGGATTTTGTGTATCTCCGAGGCGCGCCGGTAGTGAAACTCCGTCGGTGGACTCCACGGGTCGTCGTCGTAGTTGTCGCGTGGCACCAGCCTTGTTTCCCAGTCGACGGGGACGGGATCGGACGCAGCGTCGCTCTCCGCACCCTTCTGTGCATCGCCTGGCACAGAGTCCGTATCGCTGGATGCGTGGATGCAGTTCATACTATCGTCGACTTTGGCGTCGTGCGCGTTTCGAGACATTGTGAATACTTGATTGCATTTCTTGCAAAGCATATCTGCCTTTGAGATCGCGGCGGAGGGGGTCATGGCCGTCTGGGTAAGGGGCTCGGCGGTCTGCATCTGGAATAGTTACGTGTCAGCCCAAGTCGAAGGATGAAGGGGTGGTCGGAGCCTACCTCTGAGCGGAGGAGATTTCGTGAGACTTTGTGCCACTCCTTCGATGCACGGGTCAGGTAGGGACCACTGTATCGAAGTTGCAATGCTTCGTGGACATTGCGACCGAATCGTTAGAGTCGTCGGTCTTGTATTCTCCGGATTGGAGTCGTCTCGGGGGCGTCACGGATCTTTCAGGGAGCGCAATGTTTGCTTGCAATATTTGCCTTCTCAAAAAGGCAGGACCCCTGTTCTTTGCTGACAAAAAGCCTTGTTGGAAGACGGTTCCGTTGTGTTGTTGGTCCTCATGATGACCTCAGAGGTGGGGTTCTTATTGTTGGTTCAGGGCCCACTCCTGGCTTGTCGTTGTGTACATACTGGACCTTTTTCTTCTGTGTATGTCTTTTCTGGCCCATTTGACGCGAAGGAATTCTTGCGTAGATGCTCATAATAGTCAGATTCCAGATTTCGCCTGTTTTATCTTAAATCTGACTGAGTTTGGGAGCGCAGCTCAGCCGCTTGAGCATTGAAAATGACTGGCTTGTTGGTGTGCATCGCAAGATCCCTGCACATGTGAAATGAAGGATGTGATTGAGCAAGGGGCATGCCCTTGGCGCTTTGCGGGGTCACCATGTGATTGTTGTTTACATTGGCATTCTCCATCCGTTTGGCTACTCATACCAACAACCGACATGCCTTACCGCAGCTGCCTGTGTAATTGCGTCCGTTCAGCCACCGAAGTGACGGCTCCTAGACCCATTTATCCGGCCCTGGAAGACCCACTCTGAATGCGGGCGGTGCGCCGATCCCGGTCACTGCGAGCCGATGGAGTGAGTTGGGGGAAGACACAGCTCTGCTTCTTGGAAGAGCGCAAAGTTCACTAGTGAATATGATTGGGACACGTTGCCCAAGTATGAGATTTGTTAGATGAGTCAAACCTGGCCTTCGCGATTTACATGGCCATTGACTTTGATCATTCCCACGATAACTCAGCAGGCGGCAACCGCAAAGTCTGCGACCTTTGGCCCGATGCCCGAGGTGTCGTTACGTGTGCTTCATGGCCTTGCAATTTTAAAGGGACCATGAGCCTAAACACATGTCAAAGTCGCTTCGAAAATTCGCTCGCCGTCACCCCTCAGGCTCTCGGATTCTGTAGCACCGCTGTACTTTGCCTTGCAGATAATCTCTCCGCCCTGACCACATTTATTGGGTTCTACTAGCTCTATGATGACCATCCGCCTAGTTCCCTGGCGCAAGGCAATCGCACAAACATCCACAGTCTTTGAAAGCCCTCGTATTTGATTGATGACTGAAGATGACTTTTGCCAAGTTTTGAGTAGCTGAAGTACCAACAGCGTACACACATACCGTCTCAAAATCCCGCTCAACCTCATGCGCTGCGTTGAAAGCCGTTACTCCATGCAAATTTCTAAGATGTCTTCACAGAAACCCACCAGCCTTCCCAGAGCACCTATTTATGCGTTATCCTTCAACAATCCATCCCTCAAACATCGCACCTCTTTGAAGGCTAGGCTTCGTCGAGCTTTCAGCAGCACTACATGCAACAACAACATGTTCATCTCCAGCCTCATAAGAGAAAGAAGGGCACTTTGCTCATCTCCAGGTATTGAGGGAGAAGAACCATCACTAATTGCTGCGCAAGATTCCTGGACAGGTTGGATCTCTTAGAAGCCAAAAGCTGCGATGAAGACCTTTGAGAAGGGGCATGGCTATCAAAGAGAAATGAGCCTGCTACCGCTATCATACAAGGAGGCGTTAGGATGTAAACTGGATTTCTGTGATTGAGATGGCTGACTTTGCGTGAAAATCAACTTATCCGCAAATATTAACATGCCTCCTCGTCTCCAAGACAACGGTATAGCTGGCTGTCATACTTTACGTAAGAAGTTAGACGTCACCAGCCGCCATATCAACAAGTTCATTGGGGTACACCACGTCAGCAGCTTGGAGGATGAATGTGCTTTGCCGAAACGCATTTGATGTCAGGATCGAGTACCTGGGCAAAGATGAATACATGACGACTTTCTGCGACCTAATTGAGACCTTTGGAATACCAGCTTCATGATACGGGCCATGATAGATCCTGCGTTCTTTCAATTTCTCCCTTCAATGAGAACAGGACATGATGGCAGCCGACTGAGTGTCGAGAAATGAATTCTTTGGTTTCTGGTCTGTTCATTAGGGGTTTCATGGCGTGGCAGAACATTTTCTCAACATAAGGTGAATCATTTGGGTAAGTTTTCAGATGAGCTTTTATTACTCTGACCTATTTCCTGACGCATTCTGTTCACTATGATTGCGGTATTCAACTTGAAATGGAATTCTTTCAAGTTTCTGCCAGAGATTTATGATATTCTTTCGTCTGGTATTCTGGTTCAAGTAAGTGAGTGAGGTAGCTCTCTTGAATAAGTCGGGAAGCGCTGCTGATGTTATAACACCACCTTGGTTTCAAGCTTCACTTACATCATCGGGAGTCATGAGCACATCAGGACGCGGATGACGGGAAAGTCAATGCGGATAACGAGTAAAATGCAGCGCAGCGCCAGAGTGACGACCAGGAAAGCTCAAGACTCCCATTTGGAAAGAATTAAAAAACAAGAGCGACCAAACAGACAACAACAAACGAACCGACAGCAAAGCACCACCGCAACAAAAGCGAATCTCAAACAAGCCCGAGAGGCAAAGACGAACCACAAAACGAAAATGAGAAACGGCCTCAATGGCGTCAATAAACACAAGCAAACAGAACACGAAACACACCAAACACCCTTACTCGTCGTCTGAATCGAAGACTAAGCTGGTGAACATGGTTCCAGCCCGACGCACCGGCGGCGTTGGCACCAACTCCTCATCGTACTCTGAGCTCAACTCATTCTCAAAGGCCCGACCGGCGCGAGGTTCGATGTTGGGCTCGGCAATGCCCTCCACCTGGGCGACAGCAGTGTCGAGAACAGCAGCTCGTGCGTGCCATGCGATGTCCTGACGATCGGCAAGCCGCATGCGGGATGTGAAAGTGCCTTGCCTAAGCTGTGACATGGTGGTGTCGTATACGCGCTGGGCAATCCTGTCAAGCTCCTCTTCCTGGTTCGCAGGGGGTGCCCTAGGGCGGCGAACACGGCGTGCGGGCGGAGGTGGGGCAGCCTCTTCGGAGTCGGAGTCTGAGTCGCGGTCAGAAGAGACGGAAATGGTGCGGCGGCGTTGGCGGGGGGGCGCATCGGACTCTGAGCCGGATTCGGGCCGGGATCGGACGGCGCCGGGAGCAGACCGGACGGCAGGGCGGGCGGGCGAGCTCCTGAAAGGGTCATCGTGGGAACCTGGGGCAGGGGGGCCATGGGGCTCGTCATCAACGAGGGGGATGTTGTGGTCCCGCAAGGGGACATCATTGTCATCGCCGAAAAGGGGATTGTAGTCGTCGCGCGCGTCGTAGCGGAAGTCGAGAAAAGCGTCATTGTTCGACGAGAAGCTTCAGTCTCTTCCTCTTCCTTATCCCCATATTGCTGCTGCTGTTTTTGATGGCGCTCCTCCGCATCCTGCATTAGGCCCATGGCTTCTGCTTCTGCTGCGGCCTCCTCCACCTCAGCCTCGTGGAGAGCGAGCATGCGCTGTGCGGCGGCTTCTTCCTGGTGGAGGAGCTCCAGCTCGGCCCAGTCTCGTTCTTCGGCAGCTTGTTCGTGCAGGCGCTGGACCCTCACAGCCTCAGCATAGGCGACGGCAAGCTCAGCAGCGAGCATCTTGGCGGCTTGTGTAGCTACGGCCTTGGTGAGGTTAGAGGCTCCGGAGGTGATGACAGCCCGAAGCAGCAGCCCAGCATTCTCAGGGTCTTGTGGCGAGCCGGCCCAGAGAGCGGCCAAATCGTTGGTGGTGGCGCCGGGGCGGGAAAGCACTTTGTCGGTGATCCAGACCATCTTGCGGATGATGAGGGGGGCGATGGGCGGTCTAGGAGCATAGACAGCAGGAACCCAGGGGTGAGCTCCCCAACGGTGCTGGAGAGTCGCAAGGCCTCTCTCTGCGCTGATGTCTTTGGCGGCAACGGACGGATTCTCGCGGAGGTGTTGGTGAAGCTGTCGTCCATGGCCTTCGACAGAGGCGAGCAGCGAAGCCGCAGCGCGAGAGGCAGCTTGCGGGCGAACAGCGGCGGCGGGCGTGATGGTGTCGTTGATGAAGGCAGGCACGACATCAGCGGTGGGGGCGGCGGTATGGGGATAGGCATCAATGAAGTTCTACATTATTGGCAATATTAGTATCGGAGTTATGTGAGACGATACATGATCCAGAGATGATTGATGTAAGACAGGTTGGTCTAGCCAGGCTCCGCAATGTATTTGGAGTGAAAGTGAAAATCATAGGAGGCTTTTCTGTAGAAAGGGGTTGGACAATACAGAAACACATACGAGTCGTCCGCGGTTCGCGCCAGACTGGTTGTCGCGGTTGGCCATGGTGGTTGAGGTCGAGTCGGGTAAGGTGAGGTGAGGTGAGGTGAGGGGCGGTGAAGTCAGGCACAAGACAGGAAAAGACCACACAGAACAGAACTCAACATTGGCCGAAGCCGAGAAACCGAACAAACGAACGACAAACAGACAACACCAAGACGTGAGGATGATGATGGCTGTAGAAGGGAAAGGGAAAAGAGGGGTAGGGCATGAGGCGGTGGTATGGCCTTGCAAACTCTGCCCGCAGGCACCTGAGATGCAGGTGCTCTCCTTCACTGTGGCTTCCATGTCGGTTGGCACCTGTCAATGGGCATCGCACTTGCCATGTCCACATCGCGCCTGCTCACACTCGCACATCACTGAGAGGCGCTGTGGGCGGACCTTCAGTTTGAAAGGAAAGAACGCACCGACAGCAAGACCACACGAGAGAAAGACACGAGAGTCGATGCCGAAGCAAAAGGTAAAGGAAAGATGGTGATTCTCCTATCTGTCGATTTGACTAGACGTAAGTGCCTACTTCGCCTTCCGAAAAGTCCCTGTTTGTCCAGTGCGTCTCTGCTCCCACCCCCATACACCCGGCCGTTCAGTATTCTGCGTCACTGACAATTGCCTGTGGCGCCTACCTTGACTGCCCCAAAGAGAAGACACAACAATGCGCCTGCTCCCCTGAGCGTCCCCCGGCCACTTGGCCTCGCTCTCAGCATTGGATGTCGTCATTGGGAGTGCTCCACTTTCGTCTCTGCCAAATGCCCAAGAGTGGAGTCCACGAAAGCACACTGCCATCTTCCACGAGTGTCACCTCCCTTTCTCGTTCGTTCTGTGTGTCCCAACCACCCGCCCGCCGTGTTTCCGCTAAAATGTCGACGAAGCTTTGTGCCCATTAGTGAGGTGTCCCCCGGGGCATCTTGCGACAACACTGAGCGAGAGCTGCCGGCACCATAAGCCATGCCATCCAGATGCCTTCTTCAGACAGACCCCGCCCTGTAGATTATCCATGCAAGTCGCCATCGATTGCGCTGTGCTGCAAACACTGCCGGCTTGGGCATCGGAATCTCGTGATGCTTCCAATCTTCAATGCGCTGCGCCCACTCAATGTCAGCGCTGTTGTCAAACTTCCAGTGCGGCTTGGGGCCTTCCTCGATCCGTTTTCTCTCGTCCGACACGCGCTGTGCTATTTGAGCGCGGTCCGTCGTATCGACCAACGCGCCCAGCCTTACGAGTCTGGACACCATGTGCACAGCTGAAGGTTCGCCTTCCTCTCCGTCCTGACTTCTCCCCTTGACATCCTCCGAGAAGCAAGCGTAGTGAAGGCTCCAACACCCAGCCTCGTCTGGCCAGTCGTGAACTGGTCCATTGCGTGCAATCGTATCTCGGAGCGGGCCGTGGCATTGGTCGATGGTCCACTCCATCATTTCCACCATGCGGCCCGCAGCCATCACATGCAGCCCCGTGAGACCTCCACAGCTGCTATGCGGCCGGTCCCATATGGCTCCCTTGCTGATCAGAAGTTTGGCTATCGCCTCGTTCCCGTGTGCGAGCGCTAAGTGTAGGGATGTTGGCTCGACGCCACCTCCGGCAGACCACATGCCTGTCGTGCAAATAGCATTCATGTAGGGCGATGGGCAGAGACAATCCAGCAACGCGCTGGGGTCAATCGATACTCGCCGTTTGAGAAGCCAGCGGGCCATGTCCTCGTCGCCTCGCATTGCGGCTGCATGGAGGAGAGTGGCATACGGCTGGCCATCTTCGGAGTCCATGTGGAGCTTGGTCGGGCACCGCCAGGGGACGTAGAATGCAGCGGACAAGACTCGTGCGGTGTCAAGAGGTCGGAGGACGTGCGGAATGTGGGCAACCAGACGAGACAGGAGAACGAGATCGCCGGAGAGCGCAGCGGCCATGAGAACACCTACCCGATTGGCTGGAAGTTTTCTGCCATCGTCAGAAACGCGCGGGGGAGTTTGAGGAGAGAGAAGGTTGCTCACTTTGGCATTGGAGGCCCAAAGAGCCGTCGATAGTCTGGGGGGCTTATGGCCCGACTGCCATGCAGAAACCGCCTGGCGCCGTTAGCAACGGAGTTTGTTGGGTGGATGGAAACTGACATCCAGGACCTGCCGGGACAGAGCATATACCAGTCCCACAGGATGGCATGCTTGTAGAGAACGGGGTTCGCGACGCCGTGCAGCATGCGCGAGACGAGAGCCAGGTGAGCCAGGCTGCGCAGGTCGAGATTGGCGTTGTGATCAGGAAAGGCAAGGGCTTCGGCGATGCCGGAGAGTATCTCAGGAGGGAGATTCGAGAGGCAATCCATCGTGGTGCTCAGGCAGGCAATTTTCAGTTGGCTTTGTTTCTTTGTGGAATGAATGCAGATGGTGGTGGATGTTTGAGGACATTCCTTGGTGTTTCGGGTGGCAGCAGGTGCTCTCTCTGTGGTAGTTAGCGATCGGAATGCCTCGGGAAGATGTTGTCAGGAGGCGTGGGAGTTGAAATAAGGTGTTCAGTACCCAGCGTGCACTGTTTTTTTTTTTCCTTTTTTTCTTGCGCCTGCAGATGACAGCGGCCCGGCCCGGCCTGGCCTGTGAGACAGGGATGCCTTGCGACTCAGCGGCTCTCGGGGCAATCGTTCTGCAGAGCCGGTAGTCAGTGGTGTACGGTGCGCCAGAACACTAGCTGGAGTTGGTGAGATCGGCTGGTTCGGCAATGAACCAAAATGGATGACTTTGTCCGAACACGCGCCTGACTTTTTTTGTTTCTTTTGGCGAGGCAGATGCGCTCTCAACACCTTCCAGTGGAGATGAGATTCAGCGGTCGCGACGGTGCAATGGAAGGACACTGGAGGTGCCTGTCCAACG
Source organism: Colletotrichum siamense (assembly GCF_013390195.1). NCBI lineage: Eukaryota > Fungi > Ascomycota > Sordariomycetes > Glomerellales > Glomerellaceae > Colletotrichum > Colletotrichum siamense. The sequence goes on along the minus strand of NW_023501029.1, from coordinate 322,342 downwards.
TACCGGCGTGACGTCACTCCACCTTCCCCGCCTAAATCTTCTTTTCCCTTTGGGAGCCTTGACCGCCCGCGCTCAAGTGCTGGCGCCCTGGAATTGGGCAGTCGTGGTTTGCAAGCCATCACCAACCGACAAGCAAGACGGGCGATGGGCTTTGGAGGCGCCCAAGGCTCTGTCAATTGCTAGAGCAGCACATTGGCCAGCATGGGCGGAAGTGGTGTTCTACTGGGTTATTCAGCGCTCCAACGCGACGCGTCACGTTAGTTATCCGTGAGGCCCGCAGAGGTAGGTACTGAGTGCACGGCGAAAAACTGCCCGGGCCCCTAAACCAAATCCATACCTCCCGATTTCCCGGTGCGAAATTGGTAGGTACCAATCCTTTCAGTGGGCCATCCGCTGGGAGCCCCCCTGTCAAGGTTGCCTTCTGCGCTAGGGCAGTACCTACTCACCAACGCAACCCCCTGAGGCCAGAAACCCTACCTGACGCTCCGCTTTGACGACAATCACGAATGCGGATTCTGCGACAATTGCAAACAAGACAGCGTTGACAATGCCTCCACGGGAAATTGCCCACGAAACTACGGATCCAGCTCATGCCTTGTCCAAGTTCCCAACCTCCTGAGTACTTCGACCGATACAATAATTTATTACTCGCTGCATCATGGATTTCGAATTCCGCCCAGCAGTATAGCCTACAGGTTGCCATTGCTCAATGCAGACCTAATCCTCATTACATCGTGCCGATCTGTGCCACGACCGAGGATCGAACCACGCTGGGACATGGAACGGACGACGAAGTAAAGCCGCAAGGGAAAGTTCAGAGAATGACAACAGCTCCGTTCCACACTCTCGGTTCCGCAAGATCAAGATGTCAGGTCTTCACCCGTGACCTCCAAAGGAGACGCGCCGCGGCATTCGACGAAGTTGCCGGTTAATCAACGGGCTAAATCCACGGGCTACTTAACCGTGCCCTTGGTACTCAAATATCCTTCTAATTTGATGCCTCTTGCATTACCTGCCCACCAAGACCTCAATGTGACACTGATCCAATGCGATGGGCTAAAGACTGTCGTTGCTAACCTGGCACATAGGCACCGGTAGAGTGATGATCGTCCCAGCTCACTTACCCCACGCCTCATCCAGCTGTGATTCATCATCATCGCTTAACTTGAGGTTCCGAGCGTCCTCTTGATTGAAGCTGAAGGACACTGCGGAAACTTGCTTGCCCTTTTCATCGTCCATGTGACGGCTGCTGGTGACAGACCCCTCGTCGAAAAGCGGAACTCAAGCCCTCTGCTTGTCTTTGTCTCGGCCACGGCCAGACTCAGGCTGCTTATCCTCTTCCTCTTTATCATCATCAAAGGCAGAGGTTCAGGAAGTGGGCGCGCTTGGAAATAGAGGGCTTGTAGCTGAGATCCTCGCGGAGACGCTCGTGGTGATGAAGAGGCCTGAGCAGAGCTTGACACGACGTAGAGAGAGGTGAAGACCCTGTGAGCAATCTCAAGTGTATATTGTAGACAGGTCCAGAAGAGTTGGGTTGAAAAAGAGTGCTTTATTGACAGGTGGTTGCGGGAATCGCCTATTGACTGCAACTACCTCGGCATTGTCGGAGCTTGTGCGACTCGTAGCAGCTGCAGCGTTCATGACGATGCAGGCTTGGGAGTCGGGCTTGCTCCTGGCTTTCGCTTCGGACTTGGCGAGGGTGTTAGTATTCCTGAGGGCCGCATGTTGGCGGTTCCCAGACCAAAAGGAAGAACATGGACTTGACAGAATAGTAGCCTGGGCTGACCCTGACGGCGTCAAAGTCCTTGCGGTATGGCATGTATTGGAGTCGATCGACCGGAATCAGTCCTTTGGTGTTGGCGAATCCTCGAAGCTGGGAAAACTTGGCGTCCCCATTTGTCTTGGTCCCTAGGTATCCTTTTGCGTGGGACGGCGGGGACGGCGGGGATGTTGGTGATCGCTGGAATCCCTGGCGGGTTGAGATCTGAGAACGCACAGGTGAATAGGGGAGGACGACAGCAGAACAAAGAAACTCAAGGCGAGACAAGGCAAGATGAGGTGATCCGACGCGAAATAGCGACAAAGGCAATGTGTCCTGTCAATCTTGGTGGCACCTCCGGCGACACCTGAGAGAAATGTCGGCTGGCCACCTCTGTCTGGGTGATGCCGGCAAAGCTTCGCTCCTGCCGTTTGTAAAGTGGTTTACGTCTGGCGCTGACGGTGCCTACTTTAAAGGGGAGAGCGGCTCCTGCCCGCTGACAATGCCCTTTCACCTGCTGAAGCCTCCCAGTGAGTGCTTTGCGACTTCTCCTTCGCTGGTATTCTTTCCTCCGCGCAACGTGAATCCACAAGAGTCATTCACAAACAGGCGCCACATTTATTATCAACCCAACTTCTCTCGGAACGACAAAACACTCGAACACTCCACTGCAAGCCCCAAAAGCGGCCCCGTAGTCAACACACCACCGACCCATAGCGTCGCTTCAGCGAGACCATCGGGTGACGGGTGCTCAACAGATACCGACAGATCATGGCCCTCGGTGCTCCAACAATCAAGAAACCGACTACCTCGAGCGCGAAAACCGGCATGCTTCACCCTCTCCCGCCGACCTCCCCACTGTCGGCGCAGTGGACAACCTAGCCAAAGCTGCCGTCACCCCACCGAGACCGTAGCCTGCAAGACTCCGAACCTCGCAATCCGGCCTATCCTGCTGCCTCGACAAGCACGCTAGGTTGGTTGGAGAATTGATAAGAGGCAGACTGTGCAGACAGTGCCTGGAGCTTGGAAATGGTGGGAGCTAGCGGGTGGATGTATCGAGGAGGGTCGGCACCAATTTGATCAGCGGTATCATCAGGGCAGTCCGTCACAAAGGGATCACGCGTATTCATCTATTGGTTTCACGTTTCTTTACCACGATCAAGTGCTCAGGTTTGGAAATGCTGGGTTTTGGTCAGTATCAGACCCCCAAGTCTTGACGTCTTCTGCTGGATCACTTCGTTGTGATGCACACGGCTTGCAAACCTGTAGCTACCTCCGATACCTTGGTCGATGCTGGCATACTCCCTTCCAACTACTCTTCATCCACATCTTGCATCCGTCTCCTTCGTGAAGAACGCGAACCTCCTCCTCCCTTCCCCCCCGGCCATCCTCTGACCCCCGGTGCCGCTCGAATACCGCCACCTCGGTGCGACTGCGTCATCCTTCCGACCCTCCTCACAACCCATCTACCCGTCTACCCGGCTGTCCAGCTAGCCAGCTCAAGCCTCGCCTTTTGTCCCTGCGCCGTCAGCGGTGACCAGCTCCCGGAAGCACGGCATTCAATTCCCCGTCCAATCCAATTGCTGCCGCGTCTGGCCGTCGTGGAATCCAAGCTAGTCTTGGAACCCAAGTACTGTTTGCGTCGTCTTTCACCCGTAACTGACTATTTCTACTCGCCGTCATCGTCGTTGTCTGCATCACCAGCTTGGTTTTATCACGCTTGTACAGGAGGTTGCCCGAAACTGCCCGCAAAGCGCACCACAGCGTCGCTCCCCGGAAGCACCGAACTTGACATAGCTTGCCACTGGATGGATGTCATGCAGCTCACAAACACGAGTGATTCGGAAATGTGAGGCCTTCGGCAAGCAGCTTTAAAATAGCTGGCTATTTGCTCCATCGTATCCATCTTTCAACCACCAAGTATCCATCGAAGCGTTGTCCGCCAACTACGCCATCGGCACTGCATCACGCTTCCTGCCACCTCTCCCGTCGATTTTCTTCGTGGCAGTCAAGTGGCGATGTCATGTCCACCAGAGGTGGGGACAGATCTGCCTTCAACACCATCTGTGGTACTCAGCAGCAGACGCTAGTGACGACAACGAGACGCGTCTTCAAGCACTTCCTTGTCGCCGACAAGCTTTGCAGCCAAGATGTCTTGCGCCCCAAGGCAAAAAAGCCCCAAGTCTGAACTCCTTCACCGTATTGATGTTCGTGATAGCTCGTTCGCTACCGAAGCCGTGAGCCGGGGAGAAAGCGTTACTCATACAGCAGAGCAAAAAGATGAATCAGACAAAAAACATACAACACCGGGTATTCGCTGGTCGTCACCGACCCAACTACTAATCCAGCCCTCACTGGCTTATCTATGGGAGAGCGGACGGGATCCCGAGTTTTCCAGTGGGTATGGTCGTATGTGACAGGTCTACCGATTGATGCTGACCATGTAGCCAGAATCGCAAGTCCGTTTCCGAACTTCTGTCGGGCTTGGAAGCGCACCTTCGCGGGATTGCACCCCAAGGATCCTCGCTCCGGAAATCTCAAGGGGCGGGAGCAAGACCCGATACAGCTAGCCGAGTGGGTCAAGACAAGGATACCACTTCGCCGTGAGGTGGAGGCATTTGACAGACCAGGGTCCAAGCCTGAAGTCCATGACACACCGGAAGTCGAGAAAGGCATCACCCAAGGCCCAAGCTGAGGTTTACATCTAGACTGACATGAATGGCCTGTTGAGGAAACGGCCGGCAGCTTATTGACCACACAGTTCAAACGAACGGCTGCTCTCCTGATTGATGGAGCGATTATCTGTTGGCGGGATGGCGGGCTCGAAGATGTCTGTTAGACGTTTTCATTAGAAGAACACTGATCAAGCCATCTCTTAGGTGTTATATGTTGACTTGAAATGATACTTGCGCAAGTGGAAAGGGTCATTTAATGCAATTTCGTCAGCATGTCCAACATATCGGGTTAATGTTGGGCAAACAGTGTTTGGAGCGTGTCAGTCAGGGTAGTCTGCTGTTCGGGCTCCCAACTGTCCTGCATGAGTCTCCAGATCTTTCTCGTCGTGTTGTAAATGCGTCATGAAGGGGCAAAAAGATGCCTTCCTTCCGCAAGGAACTTGCTCTCGGCCGGAGGCGCACTAGGCTATCATGATCGCGATTTCCACCTCTTTAAAACAGGGATGCGCAGCTACGGTTGTTTCGCGGGTGTACTCATCATTAATATCGCAGATTTCAATCACGCTCGTCCTGGGACCATGCCGTGTCCTCGGTGACTTGCACCCGGTGTTCCTCCCCCGTCGTTCCTGTCCACATCTATTTGTTCTGCCGTGCAGATCGAATGTCTCGGCATCTGTACAAGTTACGCAGTCCAGAACAGGTGCTGCGGGACCACGGACTAGCTTACAAGCGTACTAGAATGGACAATATCTGCCATATAGGTCGGGTCAGTACTGTGTAGCTAGGTGAGATGCAGCGAGGGGCATAGCTCGGGTGGTGCTTCATGTGTCCATCATCACTCGCTGCAAGAACGAGCTGGGTCGCCCGTGGTGTGTCCATCGTGCTATTCATTCCCCTGACGGTGCAGTCTGTCGGTGTTGCGCAATAATGAACAGATGAAGAAGACCAGACAGTCAAGTTTGGCGCGCTCCTCTGTATTACGACGAGCAAGTCCATCGTGGCAGCTATGGGTGGCTGTCAAGATCATATATTGTCTCAAAGCCGGAGCTGATCCTTGAATTGCTACCTCTTTCGCGCAAAAGCATAGTTTGCGCCTGCTCATTTGACCCGCGCGGCTTTGACGGCTTTCTAAACCATTGGCTTTTGAGTACCGACGACATTTCGGGTCTTTCAGGACTTGCGAGAGCAGGATAAACAATATCTGGAGTTACCAATACCTGAAGGTCGATTATCTTTCCGATCGCAAGAACCATGATGCACGTTGGGGCTCGGGAGGTCTGTGAGGAATCGACCAGCCTGTCATGGGACGTGGCGGGGATATTTGTCTCGTGTACATGGAGGCGTACGTCTTTTGGCATATCCAAGAAGGAAGCGAACCTGTCCGGAAGTGAGTCTTGCGCGGCCGGGGCTGATTATGGTTCAAATTTCGTGCGCACCCGGAAACTCCACGTTTTTCGGCGGCAGGGCCGCCTGCACGCATGAGCTTTTGTCGCTGCGGCCGGGCGGGGGCCACCAGGAGGGTGAAGACGTGGGGATCGCAGATATTGGCTCGCATGATACGAAGAAGGTGAGCGTAACATCGACAAGCCCTTGGTCTAATAGGACACCTGGTTGAGCGTGAAATGCGCCTGTGGCCGTCGGAGGCTTTGCAATCGTAATTCAGGCTGTCTTGGCCCAGCTAGGATATTTTGCGAACGGAAGGAGAAGCAGGAGAGAAAGTTGGTTAGCTGAAGATGATGTCGCAAGGCATGTGGTCCCTTGTCCATGCTGGGGTCTTTGGTAGGGCTGTAATTGAGATGGATGGGTGTGTGGCGTTGACTGATGCTGAGGATAGGAAAGGAATTGGATTTCCGAACCGACCTCTGTCTCCTTTGTTAGATACGTCAATATGATACGACTAGGACGGAAAGACACAAGATATGGGAATCTGCAACACAACCGTCTCTCGGAGGCGTCAGTCAATGGCAAGGGGGGCTGGCTGAGATCCAAATTCATTCGCTAGTTCTCCCACTTCAATTACCCCTTTCCTCCTCGCCCACGTCGTACCTGGAAGGCCTTTGCCGTGATCATCGCCATCACCATCACAATGCCGCCTACAACGGAATCAACACCACAGTTATTCGCAGCCGTCACAGTCAAATACAACGAAAGCACGTTGTACCATCTCGGGTGCAAGGTGGGAAGAGGCGACTACTAGAGGTTCCCGTCACAGTGTTGACCAGCTTCCCTGCAGACAGACAAAGTCATACAGGAGGTCAATGAGTGCTGCCGATCGCCAACCAATGCCGCCACATCATCTCCAGCGGCGAATTGCACAGCCCCTGCAAAAGCCCTGACACCTAGAGCCTCTCGTCTTGCAAGCCAATCCAGGCGCTCGCTCGGCATTGTCTGGGCTGCCGTCCGTCGGGCCAAGAACATCACCCCTGTAGCGGACACTCCAATTGTCAGTCCCCCACCAGAGCATCTAGGATTCATACGGCGACCAACACAGCCTCCCGTGCCGCAAACGTCTCGGGCATCTCGGTCGCTGCAGACACCTACCCCCATCATCACCACGAAACAGCAAATTTTGCTGCTCCATCTCACTGGCACGCCACTTTCAGGCTTCTTGAGGAATCCGACATCAGACCGCGCATTCAATCTACCCTGGAAACCTGGGTACATATCCTCCGCCGTCCAGCAAATTCACATATTGAGCTTCAACCGCCGATCCTTCGTTTCACCTTTTTCCCTGTCTTCTCTGCAAATCGCAAACCGGAACGTCTCGATCAATCGGGGTAGCTTGCCCGGGCAGCTGGAAATCCAACTGATTCGTCGATGTTTGCTACTGATAGCCGCCCGCCGTGGCAACGACGCGGGGTACTGACCGTCCACAACATCTTTGTATTGCAGATCACGCGGACAAGACCACCATTTTGACACCGAGGTACGAAGATTCTCGCGTCGGATGATATTCGCTGCCGACGTCGTTCACCTTTGATCTGGTTCGTGGTGGTCCGTCCCATGCTCTGCGTTTGGGCGCGCAATCTCGCATCGACTGGCTGAATAGACATCCTCTACTGCGGCTCTGCTTGCTCAAGGAAAGACCCATTTGCAACCTACCATGCTTGTTTGAGGTACATCGGCAAGAATGGCAATGCCTCAAAAAGGTAACTTGCCGAGGCCATGGCTTCCCTGAATGCGACAGTCCTCGATGATCAGCCTGATCGATGGAGGGTGGGTTTGCTCCTCCGCAGGTCAAAACGGGAAGTTTCAAGCGTTCGGAGACGTACCTGTAATGGCCGGAAATACCTCAATACCTCACGCACAAAACCGACATGTTGTTCCCTCATGGCGCATTTTGGTCAAGATGGAGCAGCTGAACCCAAAGACTTTTTTGTCAACCGGGCCGAGGATTGCCTGCTCCGTACTTTCGCTTGATGCAACCGCGATGCTGCTTCATCTTCGGACTTAACGCGGCGTCGAAGGTTTCAGCGGCAGCTTGTTAGTGCAAATCACGATTGTAGCCTCCAGGCAGAGCTCCAAAAAGCGAGATATCAAGGCTTGTAGGGTGTATGTGCTCGACGTGTTCACAAGCAATCTCTTTCTTGCGAGACGCTGATTCTGTCGTGGCGTGGTTGTTTAGATGGTTGAATCGGGTATTTTGAGAAGGTCATCGCGGGTGTTGGGATCTTGATGGCAACAGGGCAGCGGGCAAACCACGTAGAGACGGGCAACTCTTTAAAAATTTAGCCGAGTACTTGACGTGTTCCGAGTCGGATGGCAAGGCCTGAAGCGGACCGACAATGGAAATCTGGGACGTGCCGTTCCACGGTTGCGTTCTTGGGCGACCGCGGGTGGCTTGTATAGCTATTCGACTGCATGTTGCGCGGTGTTCTCTAGAATCGCATCCGTATGACTGGATTCGCGATCGATCTTGTGTTGGCGGACACGATTGTTGGAAGTTTGGTCGTCATGGTATCTGGGTCTTGTGTTCTTTGTTCGCGGCGATCGTTATTCGGAGGGGCAAAGTACTTCAACTGGTGCACGTCAGAATCTCGTTGCAACATCCAAAGGGTATTGGCTGCGGCCTACACGATGAAAGACTGCATTGAGTATTGCTGCCTCCTGAGGAACTAATCGATTGCAGGAGGCGATGGAAGTGTTGTTGACGAAGGGAAACGTTGATTCGGGTTGGAGGCGCAGATGCATTCAATCAAGTTGGTCGCCTTGCCGGGTCTCTCGCAAAACGCAGTCATCAGCTTCTCCAGCCTGGGTGGGATTCTGGTCTGAAATAAAGGCTCTTTTGTCTCGCGGCCGCTCAGCGACACCCGTGGACAGCGTCGAAGGATGCGGCGCGGATCATAGAGTCGACCGGCAACCGTTTTGGCGCTGCTTGGGAGAATGTTAGTGGATGGTTATTCGAGGCAGCCCCGCGGCCGCGGAACTAGTTGAGCGGCGCCTGAGAGCCTGGCGTTGCTTACCTACCTAGCCTTCAGTGGATGGAACCTACCTAGGTACATACCGATTCTCGGGTGTGGAATCGGTAGGTACCATTCAACTCCGGCGAGTGGATGGGAGTACCTACCGATCTCTAGGTTGGAAATCGGTTGGTATCAATCTTCTTTAGTGGGTCTAGCACTGCTGCCGTTCATGTCTGAGTGCCTGTTGGTTTCCCCTCCCTTGCGGACACCTTCTTGACTGCCGGACGACTGCAACGACCATGTGCAAGGGCCGGGGTGGATCACAGACAAACCTCTATGGTAAAGGTCCACCGGGTACATACCGATTTCCAGGCGTGGAATCGGTAGGTACCTAGGTAAGGTGGGAGGAAAGTCCTTCCTCCCGATTGCACCCCACAAACGGGGGGGTACCTACACCGTCACTGTACTTACAGAAGATACCTCCCGATTTTAGCGCACAAATTGGGAGCTAAGGTAGGCATGCACTAACCGCACTGGACCATTCACACATGCCGACATGAACGCCACCCTGCACTCTTCTAAAGCTTCTGCTGGAAACCCTCAGTGGAGCAGCACTTGGCAGGAACCTGCTATCCACGGAGGCTCACTTCCGTCCCGCCAAGTGGGCCCCCACTCGTAGGACCAGCGGAGGGCCAAGAAGGCCTCGCGGACTTGTGCTTGTTCTCTTGATGTGGAGGCAGCGGTCAGCCGGGCGACCTTGCTGGACCGCGAGGTGGTGCAGGACGTGCTGGGGTGTGAGTCCCTTGGGGAGGCTCCAATCCACCAGTGACGTCGTTGCCTGCAGGTGCCTGCCTGCCTTATGTAATCAGCAGCAAAATGTACCACAAATGTGGTACATTTTGAAGTAGTGGGGCCAAGACTTGGGTTCCCGTCCATTCACAGCCACGCATTGCACCGTTGCCAACCGGTGGGTCAGAGACCCTTTGCGTTCCACGCCTCGACCCGATCGGCGCAGGGATCTGCAAGTGCCGATGGTCCTCCGCAGGCTGCTTAATCTGACGACCATCAATTACTCGGGAATGTCACCTGAGGCAGGTCGGTCGACTGCGGGCAGCCATGTTCCTAAACGTCGGGAGATGAGGAAGGCTTCGTGGCCAACGCCGGTGATTGAAGCCGATACCTCCCGAATCCGCAGCTAGAAATCGGTACCTTGGCAGGTTGGACCAGTGGAACCTGCCTTGTCGAGTGCACTTCGCTGGTCGATTGACCGACTGCCTGATGGCGCCACCAGATCTTTGCTGACCGGGAGGCACAACCAATCCCAAGTGTCACCTACCTCCCCTAAGCCAGTTGGGCACCGCAACCCGCACCACACACAAGCCTCCATTTGAGTGAGTGAGTGTCCTTCCCATTGCTGGTGTCACTGCAACACAGTGCCGTGCGCAAACACAACGAGGACGACAGACGATCGCCCCGCCTGAACTGTTCTCCAACATGCCTGCATCTCTGCCTGATCCCGTGTCTGACTTTGAAGAATCTGACTACATGTGTTTCCGTGGTTCCTCGTGCGTTTACAGTGGAGCTCCAAGCAAGCTTTGGAGGCCCGCTCTAGCCAGTGGACCGCTCGCAAGGTCACCGTTGAAGGTCAGTCATGATCCACGCATTCACCACCGCTACCTTGGCACGCGTCCATCAGTCGACCGTTTCGTCGCCACGAGTCCCTTTCTTAAGGTATGCAGATGCATGTCGCCAGTCATTCAGCTCTCCACCGAACCAATGTCCAAACCCTGATGGACACTTGAGCATTGCATTCTGAAGAAATGGCTTCCCCACTTTGAGTGCCAAAGATCGGGAGGTATCCACTGCACTGACGGTACCTCCCGATTTCAGCGCTAAAATCGGGAGGTATCTACTGTACTGTCGCTGTACTCAGAGGGCACCTCCCGATTTCAGCCCTGGAATCGGGAGGTAGCAACATCACAACGATAACGGCAACTGTGCGACTTGAGGTTTCTCGTAAGGTTCATGGAGTGTGGTTCGATGGAAATTTGCAGCTTGTCGCGTCACACGGTACGATCCCACACCTATGGCACGGAGTATTGCGAAAGCGCTTTCCGCACATCACAACGTTTCCAGAGGCGATAAGGTCTCACCTCCATGGCTCGCAACTCTGAGCAAGCGGAGTATTCGACTGAACCCGACCGCCAATCTCTCATCATTGCCGTCACAGTCCGATATCCCCACCTTGCCCTTTTATGGCCGAGCCCGCCGTCGACAGACCGCCGGCGATGTTCTGCCCCGCTTGATCTGTATCGTGTCAGAACCGCCCAAATCTCCGAGCACACAACTTCGCATGTCGCACGGTCAAAATCAACTTCGATCTCGACTGCAAACCTCACCCGATCGAAGCCTTGATGAGCTTATCTAGCAATGATCTCCCCACCGCCACCTGAAACATGAAGAATCACAGAACGACAGCTCCGTGACTTGTGCGGCACGACTCTCAATCGCTCTCATACCTTCAGTCTCCCAATGCTCGGCTGCCGTTGCTTCACCAGTCTCCATTGAGATTCTAGCTCCCGGTCGCTCTGCTTGCCACCGTACACATTCTTTCGGCCCGCTATCTCGACCCAAAAAGCCATGAAGACAGCATCGAAAACTGCACCACAGCTTCCTAGTTCATCATTTACGTTGGAAATGTGATTGTACCTCTCGAGTTTCCAGATATTTACTAGCATGGACTTCGGCACTGGATTGGTGCTTTGATTTGGTCAATTTGAACGGACGGCCCCGTGAGAAGTTGGCATCCAATGATGTGGCCCGAAAGACACGCACCAAGTCGGGCGTCGGGTAGTGGTCTGTGCGGACATCCTTGGGGACTCTGCCGCACCCATCCTCACAACCGCGCATGCTTTTTGGAGAGAAACACTAGGAAGAACAGCGACGGCAAAAATTCGAGTTCATGGAATCCAAAATTGAAACTCATATATCGGGACGGGCATTCAGTAGCTTGGTGGTCCCCCACGATGGTGAATGGTCGAGTAACACCTTTATTGCTGCCCTGCATCATCTCCAAGCATAGTCAGCCAGAATGCCCAAATCGTCCGAGATCCGAGACACCTCGCAGGTGCCACCGTTCAACACATAACAATCGCACATTTGCTCTGCGGCCGGATGTCTGGATGAATCTAGGGCTCGATTGCTTTGCTTTGATGCTACGTGCAGGTTTAAGGACACGCGGATTGAAGCGACTGCCGTGGTGCAGCGTGCGGCTGGCGGATGGGCGGGTCTACATCACCATCAATCGCCACAAGCCCCCAAGACCTCCCCTCAGCACTACGGCAACGTGCACAAGTGACTCTCCTAGCCGCCAAGGCCAATTGCGTCTGCATGAAGATTCCAAGTCCAAAGTTGCGGCAATGGTAAACAGGTGGTTTTAGAGGATGGTGCACTCAAACTCAAAACGGACCTGGTCGTTGACGCTGATCCAGAGGGGTCGCATGGGTGACGCAGAGCCACCTGGTGCCAACCCAATCAGCGCGGTGGCTAAGAGGGTACATACCAATTTCACGCCTGAGAAATGGTAGGTATCATTACCTCATCAAGGGTATACCACGGTAGGTACCTAGATACATACCGATTTCGCGCCTGGAAATCGGTAGGTATCATCCATCACCGCAAGGGGGGCAGTTGGTCAAACACGGTGCAGTCAGCGGCAACACCGCCCCTTGCAGTTCGTGCGCGCCCGTAGATTAGCTACCAAACGAGAATATCGCTCTCTCCATTGAGATGTTCTTAGCGTCTTGCCCAAACAATGAACGACCTTGTTGTTAATCGCATATTGCCTCTCATGGGTCCCTTGGTGTGGATTGCTCCTTGCATCCAGTGACGAACGGGCCAATGAGTGGTGTGGGATCCCGGTCTGGGTAGCCGACTTTCAGCTACCTTACCCACAGGCTGTAGGTAGTGCACTACCCACTAAAGCCCCGAACAGGCACATACCTGGCCGGGCGTGCATCACTTTTGGCACATCAGGTACACCGCGTGTTCTCGGAAGCGACAAGTCGCCCAATTGAACTGCCTTGACAAGTGTCATTGCGCCCTGGGGATTGGCTTTGTCTGGAAAATGCCGAGTACAGATGAACTGGCTCGCTGGCCTTGCAAATCGTTTCGTTTACAGGCGCGTACCTCCGTCTGCAGGTTTTCGTTTGCCGCCCACAACCAATTTAGCAGATGTTGCCCAGCCCGAACCTGAGCAAGGCTTGGGGGAAATGTCACCGGGCGTTGCTGATTGGCTCGCGAGGTGCGAGAACCAACAGTCCTAGACTCCTGGAGTAAGGTACCTGAATTCCAGCATGTACCCAAGAGTACTACGAGACAGCGCACCATACACGAGTGTGGACTGGGTTCAAAACCTTGCAAGATCGCGACAAACTCGGAAGATGGAAATCTGCTCCAGGGACAGGGCCGGAAGCATTTCCCGCTGCTGCATCCCCTCCACAGTCGGGAGCCCAGGCACTGGACCCCTACAAATGGGAAGATACCTCCCGATTTTAGCGCCAAAATCGGGAGGTACCCTCTGTAAGCTCAGCGATGGTGCAGGGGATACCTCCCGATTTCTTGGTGCGAAATCGGGAGGTACCTAGTAGCCCTGTAGCGGGTGGTCCCCGCAAGGTACGTACTGGGTTAGGCGTGCACTCGGACTTTGTCACCATCGGCACCTCGCGATGCCAACCTGGCCTCAGGCGATGCTGACGAAAACAGCAAAAGAGGCCGTCTCTCGGTGAAGCCATTGAGCGGAAGGTTCTCGTTTCAGCGGCTCTATCGACGGTCACCGGTTGAGTGAGTTCATGTACTTACTTCGCTTCAAATAGATCCACGACCCGACTGACACGTTAAGAGCCGGGTGCCTTCCGGGTGCCTTACGGATACCTGGATGGATTGCAAGCGCCAGGCAGTACCCACCGAGCTGCGAGCACCCGAATCAACATTCCCCCTGTCAATGCCTCAGTCATCCCAAATCAAGTTTTCGTCACACCGCCAACAGCAAGGACTGGCGACGCAGCAGACCGCACTGTCGTCCAAACCGGCAAAACCAAGATCAGCCTTGGTCTTCAGCAGCCCCGTGGCCCAAGAGCTCCCTTGGGGCTGCATTGGTGCTGCCTGGTCTGAAGAACGTCGTTGATGTGCATGTCCAAGTGCTGTTCTTGGATCGGCGGTTGTCTTGATCGCATCATGGGTCCACAAAACCACCCGACCAAGGTTCACCTTGACGATGATCTCGTTCTGAGTATCCCAAAGGTCTGTGTCATCTCCTGGGCTTGCTCCCCAAGCCTCAGACGAAAGGCAGCATCAACTCACCTCAGTTCGCAACAGATGGTCCGCGACCTTTTCCAGCGCATTTGTCGGCTATTACCTCGTCCATCCATCCCTTCCAACGTCACGACCGATCCTTGTCGCGTCCTCGTCACCGCATTCCAGCCACAGAGCCCCGCGCGATCACCCCGACGAAAAGCTTGCGAGTCCCAATTCCCAAACTATGGCAGCGCTGCCTATGATATCCAAATCACCTGGCACTACATGCACGGCCGCAGGTCCGCCGGCGCAGGCACCGAATTCCGACAAGCAGCGTCTCGCTCAACACAAAGTCCCTGGTATTGCACACCTGCGAGCCCATACGGATCAACCATGCCGAGCCGTTCAGCCCGAACGGCAGCCCCCTTTGCCAAGAAGAGCAAACCAGCGTTGTTTGCGACGTCGGTCAACGCACACCATGGGCTGGCATTGCGTAGAGATCCAGCTAGAGCTACCCACAAACCCGGTGGATTATTGGCGTATGCTATTCCAGATACCTTTCCCGCCAGGTGGGAGCGCTCTCTGAAGGCCGTGATAGATGAATTTGCTGCCAAGACCAAACTTGGCTGCAGATGCAAGACGTCCCACCAACTTGAGGTCAGATCGATCTAGGCGCATGCTTTCGCGCCGTCGTTGCGTCTGACCATAATTGTGAAGCTCTCCATAGCTGCCGAGAATCATGGTGTCGGCAGAGAAAGTGCGAAGTCGACATCAAGGAGGTCGGGCGCATTTGCAGGGAGCTTGCACATGCGCATGGCGAAGTCTTCAATCGTTCCGCCCATCCCTCGCTGTCTTGGGTGCAATCGTAGCACCCATCCCGGCAGCCTCGCACATTGAAGTTGAAGTAGTTTGGCTAGCTGGTGCTTATCCCACGATCCTTCCATCTAGATAAACCGCCATGTCCACACCTTCGTTTTCTTCCCAAGCCCCTGATCTAGCTGTCCGGGTTGCTTCCGGTGAGCCTGCTCTTGCCCCGCGGCCCTTGGTCGACGACCGCACCTCGCACAGATCCAGCGCAGAGGCTCCACACGTTGGATGCTGCCTGATGGCTGCCAGCGGCACGTCGTAAGGCGAATGCTCAGTGGCAAACTCTGTTGCCCGAATTTACATCAATCGAACGGTTGGTTTGCGAGTCTCGTACAACAAGGCTTTCCGAGTTGCATATCAACGCAATTCCTTCTCACCAGCCCAGCCGGCACGGCCTGCAACATGGGGCATGTAAAAAGCTCTCCAAGCAGAAGATTATTGTCTTGGAAAGCTCACAGCACTTGATCCATCTCCCATGGTGCCTACTCCTACATCTTCCTTCCCGAACGGGTTCCCGCCGCTCGCCGCACCCGGCATAAACAAAAGCTTTCCTACTTCTCCCTGGCGGAACGATCAAGGCGGCGGGCTTCCAGACCTTCACGAAAGCGAGTTTCTGTGCAGCTACCCACATTTTCCTGGGTATGCTGAAGATCAAGGCATGCTGTGACGGGCTGCAGGCGGCAGGGCATGACTCTGGTGGTCAACAGTGTCATGGTCCAGCATGCGTGGCGGCCAAGTTCTCAATGGCCTCTTGGGGACTTCGTGACTCGACGTACTGCGAAGAGGACAGCTAGGAGAGGCCCGTTTGTTAAGAAAACCTATTGGGTGGCGATGGGACGTGAGGAAGGGGTGGGTGCAGCATCAATAATCGGGCCAAAGACTGCAAGGTTCGTAGCTGGTCGGTAAGATGTGTGCCCCTGAAATCTCCCCATTTTTCGGTGTAGGATCGGGAGGTACCTAAGGTATCTACCAATTTTTGGGTGTGGGATCGGGAGGTACCAAAAGGTTCCAGCAAGCAGTCGGCCTGACTAACTGGGAATTGTGCAGTTCCGTGTCGTGCTGGGACGTTTCCCATGAACCTGGAAGGCGTCAGCAATGTCCTTCCTCCCGATTCACTGCTAAGAATCGGGAGGTTTCCACTGTATTTACAGAAGGCATCTCCCGATTTTACCGCTGTAAATCGGGATGTATGTCGGATGTCCCCGACTGGGCAATGCCATGCCGCATACCGGTCCCGTAATAACTACCGATTTTTGGCTGTGAAATCGGGAGGTACGAACTTCATTCTTTGCTACTTCAACCACACTACTGGGTCCTCCATTGTAATACATCTGACTGCCCTCTAAGTACTTCTGGTTCTTCACTTGCCTGACGATAAAAAATGCATGACTCGTCTCGGAGAGAACCATCGCATCCTTTCCGCCAAATGCTTCGGTCGCCCGCCCATACAAATGCAATTGAATGTGGCCGTCTGGCATCGGGGTTCTGCTTCATCACGGGCACGTCATGGGGGGGAGCCCGTGCAACAGAGAAGGGCGCTTTCCCTGCGGTTCACAGTGGTTGCTGGCTGAAGAAGGGTCTCAGGAGGTTCGGGCAGGCACAACCCAGGTGCACTCATTCTCGATAATCTTCAAGCAAGTGTGCGGCCCAAAACGGCAAGCATCGTCACCGCAGTCGGGCAACAACCCACCTGCCACTTCCGTTGCTTCGGCTTTTGACTTCGCAGGTTTTCTTGGGCAGCCGTTCCAGAAAATTTCGCATCAGGAGCTCGACTGTACTGTCTGCAAGAACGATCCAGCCAAACTCGTTTCGTACCTCGCTTTTCTTTCGAACAGCCTTTTTTTCTCCACCTCCTCCCACAAGCCGGTCTCAATTCCAACCTCTTTCAGTCTGCTTGGTCGGCGGCTCTTCTACTGCTCGACATCTCGTCGGCTGATCTCTGGCCATCGAGACCGTCAATTTCGTCAATCCCGCCCACGATATCGACATCTTCCATCCCGACAGAACCGAACCACAACGATCATGGATGATTGTCGCCCAACCAAGCGCCGGCGAGAGAGTGTTTCCGATGCCGACCTTGGGAAGCCCGAGGCCACTGCGTCCAATTCCAAGGGTTGCTCGAAGAAGCTCGCAGGGCAGATTGATGAATACCATCGCGCGCACGACAACGTCCTGCGCAAGGTCACGTTGCTTCAACGTAACATCACCACGACCACCGGCAAGATACGCTCATCCCTCGTGCATGCTGTTGACTTGCATAACCAACTGGCCGAATGGCTGCAGTCACATGGCGAGCTTCTCAGCTCCCGATGCTGCAAGTGCGATGACCCCCAGTTCCGGTATCTGTTCGCCGACTGCAAGCATGTACGTTTTGCCCACACTGCTTTGTTGACTTTACTAATATGCCGTTTCAAGAAAGCTTGCGAAGCCTGCGTATCGGTCTCCGGCCGCTGCTGCGACACGAGCCAACACATTCTAAGGGTTTTCTTCGAGCCGTGTCCCATTTGCTTGAGCTCAGGCGCCGGCAACGACATGGTAGTGTTCACTTGTGGTAAGGGAAATTGGTCATGATTGCCTTCGACGGACCAAGCTGACATCTCTCGTGACCAGGCCATGTCGCATGCAAAGTATGCTTCGACGAACTGCCTTTGGAAATCAAGCCAACTTGTATCATTTGTCGAACCTCGATCGGTCGGGACCCTATCTGCTCGTACAAGTAGGCAACAACATGCTGGCGAACTCCATTTTTCCCATCTCTTCGTGGCAGGGGTCTCGAGATCGGCCGGTCCTGCAACACATCACCGTTTGGGAACCATACCTCCGCTTCGAGGCACACCATGTCTAGTAGTTCGAGTTTCCCCTACATTGTTTGCGCGTCTATATGTTACGATAGTTCTGAGGCATTCACACGGTTACTTGGGGACTGAGAGAACATGGAAGAAAGAAGGTAGCAGAATTTGAGCGTCGACTGTCATATCCTACGTAACTCTTGCGAGACCTAGACTGCCAGATGAGCCCGTCGAAAATACAATCGAATATTTCTACAAGGGCCATCAGACGAGCAGAAATTCCCCGCTTTCAACATCTTCGCTAGTGCAGGTCGAGTCTTGAGGACCCTGGGCACCACTGTGTCAATTGGATGTGTCAAAAGAAATCCTACGGACGCCAGTGTTCTGCAAAAGAATCTGGGTGCTCAAGAATGAGAGCAACCCAAAGGGGTCGTTTTCGACATTCCGTTGTCTTTGTCGTGTCCCTACTACGCAGTGGGCCAGCATCGATACCCACCGATTGCCCGGTGTGGAATCGGTAGGTATGGAACTTGCTTCAGTGGACTGTCCCCTGTAGCGTTGGCGGAGTTGTATTGATACCTCCCGATTTTTCGGTGTAGAATCGGTAGGTACCAACTTGCTCCAGTGGACCGTCCCCTGTAAGGTACCTGTGGGGACCTTGGTAGGTGGAATTACTGCCATCCATCCAATGCCAGACTCAGTCACTGCCAGACGACCGATTCAGTCGTTGCCTTGCGCTCCCGATTCTCCTTGGGGATGCGCACCGTCGGGAATCTTTTTCTGGATTTGGCGACATCTCCAGATTGAACGTGGAGATACGGTGCACGTAGCAGGTCGAGCAGTCGTTTGTTGCGCCACCGATCACGGGCTTGCGGAAGAGTGACCATCCATCGGGGGCCGCCAGGAAAGCCGCGACTGCTTGGCTTTGATGGGGGAGTGTGGTTACGTTTCTCTTTGGCTCAAGATATGGCTTCACAGGGCAATTCAATTCTGTGGTACTTACTGTTCGGCCAGCGCGTGCTCTTTCGTGCAAGTGTTTGGGTACCTAGATGAAACTCCGAATCAGCGGCCACAAGAAGACTGCCCGCACCGATGGGAAACACAGGGGGGAGGGGCACCTCCCCTGCCTGCTCCTAGTGGCGCATCCCCTGTGAGTGCGAGCACTCCGCTACCTAGAGGACAGTGGGTAGCTGAACGTCAGCTACCTTAGGTACCCACACCACGACCTCCGGTCTGATTGACTCCCCGCTGACAGACAGGAGACGCAAAGGTGCCTCGGTCCCTGCGCATGCGCTGTCACAGTCACATTCCACCGACGCCTCCATCCCGAGTGCTTTTTCAGCCTTCGTGCGTCGCCTGCACCATGCAGCCTGGTTCAACCCGTCTCAACCCCCCAGGGACCCAAGGTGTGCCATCCGAAGCCATATCAGCTGGGGCAAAGGTCGTGCTCAGGTCGGACATGTTGGATGCATGTCCCCGGACGAGTCGGTCTGAGCTTCCAGCCACCACCATTGCGAGCGCGGGTCGGGCCGGCCCGCGGAGGCGTCACGTTCTCCGCCTCTCTTTTCCCTCCTAGGTACCTCGATACTTTTTGTACAGCAGGTTACCACCTGCAGCCACACCTTGTTGACTGCCGCACTCACAGAAATCTACTTGCTCCCGCCAGCACGTTCAGGCACACCCTTCCCGCCTTGGGCAATCCAATAAGTGCCACCTTTTAGGGGTCCTGAGACCAATCAAGGTGTCACCTTGACGGACTGGCAAACTTTGGGTTCCCCAAGGAACGGCGAAAGCTTGCCACACCCTGTCATTTTCGGAATCATCGCAGCAGTGACACGATTGGCCTCCCATTTCTTCCTCTCTCATTTGTGCATGGACAGGGTGCAAGGCGATCATGTCACACGCCTTGAGGTATGAGGCCATTTGCAAGGACAAGACGCAGCGACAGGCTCGGACATGTCTCAAGAACCTTCAAGGTCAATCACAGAGGAACCTTCGCCCATGACCTTTGGAGCGTTGCACTCCGGTATAAGTTATCAAAATATTCCAAGCGTTGAATGTTTTCCATTACTTAGCATCTCACAATTCATCACAAAATCGGGCAGCGGTAATTGTCAACCACACACAAACATGACGAAGATTCTCAGAAAGCAACACGAGTCAGAAGGCAGTGGCAATGGGTCCTCTCCCCCAAAGCGCTCCCGTTCGTCTCCAAATGCCACCGCGCCGCGAACTCTGTCCCTCGCCAGTGATACTCCTCACCTTGCGAGGGTCAATCACACGCCTGTGCAGCCACCACCCACAGCCAACTGGGAAATGACCACGACAACTCATCCCTAGGGGGGGATAGGGTCTGCATCACTCGGTCAGCCGCAACAGCCATCAGCACCCTCTAATCAGAATGGCCATTCGGCTAGGCAGCCCCAGGCGTCCCTAGACCTCAGTGGCGACTACCGCGGCTATAGGGACATCTTCCCGCCACGGGACCATAGACATACTCAGACGGCTGCGCAACCCCAGGGGTCAGCACCCTCTAATGGGAATGATCATTCGGCTGTCCAGGAGACACATCCGCCGGGGAACAGGAGATCTGAGTCGCTCAATCATCCTCAACAGACGTCGCGAACCTCGAATACTGACAATCTCGGCTATGGGGGCACGTCTTTACCGCAGGCTCGTCCCAACAATCGTACGGCTGGCCAGCCCCAGGGGTCCCTAATCTTGAGTAACGACATTCTCCGCTGCAGTGACATCTCTTCACCACGGGGTCATAGAAATACTCAGACGGCTGCGCAACCCGAGGCATCGGCCATGTCAGTTACCGCTTCAGCAGGACCCCGGAACTCCAGCCAGACCATCGGCCCATCTCAGGCATCCTCAACCGAGGCTCCCACCCAGCTTCAGACCCAGCTTCAGAACCAGCTTCAGACCCAGCTTCAGACCCAGCTTCAAAATAACCGTTCCAATACATCTTCGCAAAGTACCCAACGCATACCCAAATCACGCCTTCACGTTTGTCCCCAGTGCTCTAAAGCCTTCACAAGAAACTATGATCTAAATCGGCATCAAAACACGCACCTGCGCTCGCGCTCATCAACCGGAGGGATTCCATGTCAGAGCTGCGACAAGCGATTTTCTCGGAAAGACGCGGTGAAGGTACGAAACGTCCCACTTTGTCTCCGTGGCTTACCGAGAAGGAACCCAGCTTACAAATACCGCAGAGACATCGTTCGACCACAGGATGTGGGTCTAAAAAGAAAACGAGCGTGAGAGGGAAGGATGAGAATGAGGGAGAGGAGGATGAGAACGAGGAGGGAGAGATGGATGAGGATGACGAGGCTTAGGTACAGGTTCAGAGGAGTATCACGCAGCCCGCCTCCTTCTAATAGAGCATGAGATACATGGTAGTTTCGAAGAGGGTGAAGAAACCAGGGCTGTGCAAGACCGTACGTTGAAGTTTATAATTAGCAGTCTGGGGACTCCAGCATTTGTATACGAGGAAAGGAGGAAGCAAAGTTCGCAATGAGTGTATCGTTAGGTTTGCTCTGAAATTGAAATGAGGCGCCATGCACCCTTTGGCGTGCACACGTCCAGCTTATTATCAATTTGTTGAAGGTGTATCGAACCATGAACCGAACAATAACAACGGCAAGCCATCGCCTCACTTAGTATTCTCTTGAGCGCGTGCCAGCACCGAAACTAACATATCTGCAGATCCAACCACGTCCCACGCCAGGCTTCAAGCTTTTGGGCTCTTTCGCAATCCCAGGAATGCTCATCCCCATGAGACAAATACCTCTTGAGCCGCATCATCCTTTGGCATTGCAATTGGCGAATGGATGGCAGAAACAGAAGTGTGAGTCCTCGGTATCAAGATCGGAACGTCTGGCCCCGGCTGAAATGCCTTTGGAGCCTCAAGTCCGCCAGAGTATCTTGCACGGAATCAGGATGTCTTGTTTGAACGCGGCAAAGCGGGCGAAAGGTAGAACCGGCCGTGGAAAAGACTGAGGCCGACATATCTAAGCGATACTCGTCATTCATAGAAACAATTTGATGAGTCGCATGGGCTTCTGCTGACGATGGGCCAGCGCAAGCAGGCACTTATGTACGAATGGGAAGAAACGACAACTGAACTGAGAAGGGCGAGATGAATGCCAAGAATATTTCACCATATTTTGCTGCATCATTCCAAGAAAAGACGCTTTAGTAAACGGCACTCTCGAAGGGTACTGATCTCGAGAGAATCTATCAAAGAGCCAGCTCGTGGGGAAGAGTTCTATGACACGGAACGAAACAGCTCTTGGACAGCTTTTGGAGGCAGAGTGACAGCAGCCTGGTACAAACACAACTTCCACCCGAGGCCACGAGGACGAAGGGTTTGGCATGGCGGTTAGCCCCATTTGGTGCAGTCACGTCCGGGGTTCGCATGAGCATTTGGGGCATTGAAGGAGGTGAAATGGCGTTCGTGAACGGCTAGCAGTGTCCGGAAAGTCCGGAAATCCACTGCTGCAAGCAGGGCCGTTGGCGACGGTGCCGGCATAATATCTTGGGAATGAAGTCCACCGAGCATGGTGACAAAGGTTGTGGCGACGACGGAGTACTGTTGGTGGTATTGGAAGAAGACGATGCTCGGAGCTGGTGACGCGAATTTTGAGGCGGACTTGGCGGAAGAAGACTAGTCTGTCATGAAGTCGATCACAGCATCAGGAATGCAGCCGATTTCTTTTGCTCTTGTGCGTCTCTCGAGAGTCCTCGCCACCATTCTCGGTTGCAACTATTGGGCCTCGTGGCACCCACCGAATGATGCAACACCCAGTGTCTGTTGAACGGACCTGCTCAGCCATCCACCTCCTGCGCCAACAAGTAGGAAACCAGACGGAAGGAGTGCCCACTGTTCTTTCCTTCCCTCACGCTCTGGAAGCCAGGCACTTGCTTTCCATACCAATGAGGGCCGGTCACAGGCACGGGCCTAAAGCAGGCAGGTTCCTTCCAAGTTGGGACCGAGAAGAATTTCACCAAACATCTTCACGATTTCCTTCGCGTCGCGGCAACCAGCAAACAGATAACAGAGGCTGGTTGATTGCAGCAACTTCGTCCAGCATCGACCGCGATTCATCCAGCAAGTCGACTTCTCGATAGAATCCTCGACCTGAAATCGATTCAATCACAACGCGACATCCGCCCGACGACCCCTATCGCAGCGTCCGACTGGCTGATTTTCAAGATCGAAATTCCTACAACTCCGCGCCTGTGCGAGCGTCCCTTTCGGCCGACGAAGCATGAGTCAAGCTCAACGAGATTCTCGAGAACGAGAGAAGACAGCAACAACCTCAACTGGCCAGTCGCAAGGTCCACCTCTCCGTGTAGTTTCTGGTTTGAACCGCGCCCGATCTCTGCATTCCCAGGCCACTGGGGGAGAAAACCAATGAATTGGAGGCCATGATTGCCCACGCAATGGCTTGGCATGATTGGGTCCGCTTTGGAAGCTCGTGCCTTCGTACTACTATCTCTCGGTCGAGACCGAACTTGAACCATCCGAAATCCAATTGACAGGACGTCAACAACACAGAATGTTCGAGGAATGCTCTACGATGTCTACAAGGAAGCTCATGGAAGGCAGGTATGGACGGATGCCGCGAAATCAATCAAGAAGGTCATGGACGTGGACAATACCCAAGATGCCCAGCTCATCAACCTTGACGACGAGGCCCTGGCCAATACGGTTATTCAAAAGTCCGTCGATTTTCCTTGCGGATTTCAGGAAGACGGCGCACCCCCTGGAGGCAGCCATTCAGCACCATGGGCAGCAGTCGAGGGGAGTGCGCCGAGACTTGGTAAACAACGAGCTGCACAGGAACGCATGTTGGCGGCCTACGACGCACAAAGTAGCCAACCTCTCCTTGACCAAGCAAGCGCGATCCACTCTGAGACAATCGAGCAGCTCATCAATGAAACGCGGCAGGAATCGTGGACTGGCAACCCGGAGGAGTAGATTTTATCCACGCATCGTGACTTCCGCCATCCGGGCCGCTTGACTGGGGACTGGCAGAGAACCCATCCATGCAGAAGGATTTCGAGCCCCCACGGCCGATCTGCGGTGGTTTTCGGCATTCCAGTCGCTTTCACACCGACGCCAACCCGAGAACTGCAATCGATCGAGCCCTTGAGCACTCTGCTGTCCACTGCCTGTTCTCCATAAGAGAGGCCTGCTCAATCTCAGCCGATGGGGATGCAAACGGCGGAGTCGCCAGCCCGGCAAGTCGCACAGCGCCCGTTTTGTTGCGAAGTAATGGCACTCAATGACTCAGAACGAAGCACATGCTGGAATATGCTAGATGCCAATGCTTGATAAGCATGGGCCTTGCAAGGTGCATTGTGATTCTCTCATGATCGCGGGCTCCTCTGATCCATTCGAGAGACCTATCGCAGTACGTACCCTACAGGGGATCACCCACTGAAAAATTTGATACCTACCGATCTCACACCGAGAAATCGGTAGGTACCGATCGGATTTAGTGGGCACGTACCTGAGGCAGGCGATAAGGGTCACCTGTCCGTGCTGCGCTCGCCCAAGTCCACCCCCTGAGTCCAGGCCCCTCCACTTGATCATCAATGACATGGGTAGCGAAAGACTTA
The DNA here is from genome assembly GCF_013390195.1 of Colletotrichum siamense. Lineage (NCBI taxonomy): Eukaryota > Fungi > Ascomycota > Sordariomycetes > Glomerellales > Glomerellaceae > Colletotrichum > Colletotrichum siamense. Next base: position 297,918 of record NW_023501029.1, on the reverse strand, counting down.
ACGTTGCCATCCAACTCAAGGTAGACATGTTCCCGACTGTGGGAGCGACTTAAAAGTGCAGGTGTACTTGCATGGGAGCTTTGCTCCAAGTTACCACGACCCCGGGAGCAAGCCATGGCGACAAACCCCACCATCACCCCACGCCACGGTGCCCTCCACGTCCCCACCAACCCAACAACACACTACCTACCTACGATTCTGGCGACTTCGGGCTGCATCCCTCCCGTTTCACAACACTGTTCCTCCACCCCTTCTTGAGACCAATCCGGTTCGCCAGCAAAGGACAGAACCTGTTGCGCTGGCAGCCGCAGGTTCTCTCCCGGACACATCGCCAACGCATGGTTTATCCCTCGGCTCGGTTCATCTGTTAGGTAACTTTACGCGTCCACTGCCTGTCGTCGAAGCGAATCCCCAAGATCGATACTGGTGTGTGCAATCCAAACACGAGACATCCGCTACATGCTCTGCAGCTTGGCTAACCACTGTTGACCCCTTTAGTTCTCGACTTTGTGTGTATTTGGGGTACCTCGGATGGTTTGCCCGCCCTCCAGGTAGTTCTCGACATCAACACCCCAACCGCGCGTGGTCTCATCTCGAAAGCGCTCCGTCCTGGCTTACTCGATTTTCACCGAGAGATTGACAACGCGAACGGCGACAAATACGCGGAGATGAAGACCCTATGCGACGATCCCGACGACCATCCGATCCGCGGTTGGTACAACGGCTCGGAGAAGGTCAAAGGTAGGGTTTTGGACCTCAAAGAGGACACGCAAGACCAAGTCAATGATGCTCTCGACGCTGAGGAGGATGGATACCACGAGCGTGGCCAGGAGGCAGAGCAAGATGGAAAGATTCAAAAATACAGGGACTCGAGTCTGGACTTCAACAAGAAAAGCTTTGCGTTTGTTCTGGTCGAGGAGGCGCCTACCTATGGATGGTGAGGTCAACGCCTCGTTCTTGTGAATGGCAGACAAGAATACATCATTGCTAGGGTCATTGCCAGCAAGTCAGCACCATGGACGACGGAATCCAATGTGTCCACATGGCTTGCAACCCAGCCGATGAGGAGGACGGTGATTCCGATTTTGACCAGGTCGAGACCGACTACGACGATCTATGGGCAAGAGGGGAGTGCAGGTCCGGACGGTTGTCAAACTGTCAACATTCCCGGCCTTTGGGCAGTGTTGTGTGCACCACACGCCCTGCCTTTTGGAACTCGGCGAGTAATACTCAGACCGTCGATGGCGAACCGTGTCCTTTTCCCCATCTTCTCTTCCCATCATTCATCCCTCTCAGCCTCTCTTTCCTCTGTCGTCCTTGGGTCCCTCATCGTGTCATCAGTCCATGCAAAAGCGACCATGCTTGCTCCCCAAGGTTTGTCGCTGATACCATGCTCTCAAGTGCAAATGCAAGCAGCGTCTTTGGTACCTCGTCTATGGAAATGCGCTCTTCGCTTGCCTTCACGCGGCACGATGCCGCCGCCACGCCCTGTTTCTTTTCTCTAGTGCGAGCAAAAGTCAATATGGACCCCGACGGCCGACGATACGCTCCAGCAGAGACGTACTCGTGATTTCCATTCTCTGTTTCCCTGTTTACGACCATCTCAGCCAATACGCTTCCCAACATCAGCCTGCTCCAAGTTCTTGTGGTTTCACATGTACTCGCATCCTCATCTGCGTCCTCCAATGGACGTCATCCGTCAGTGCGAGCTGCTGCCCGATTCTTGCCGCAGGATGGCAGTCTCATGGCATAGACTACACACTTTGATGCAGATCGAAAGTCGGCAAGACTTTGCTGCTCACACGGTTTGCGTTTGGCTCCGGCCTTTCGACCTTGCGCGTGCCAACAGAGCCTGCGAACAAGAGCCTTCTTCACTCACAGACCCTGTTCGTGGATACCTTCAGAACGTGTCAAATCCCAAGGGAACATGAGGATTGGTTTGGAGGAGTCTTCTCCGGTATTCTGATGGTACTCTTGATGGGCCAAAGAATGCCGAGGGCCCTCATCCCTTCAAAGGACCCTTTTGCTCTAGCACGAACCATCTGGCGGGCTATTTGGCAGGTCACGGCTCTGGCTAGCAACCAGACTACAACGCGACTCGAAGGCCAAATTCGACCGATGATGGAGGCTTGAGGGTTGGCAGCCTATACCGGAAGACAGGTTTGCGCCTGCTCTGCTCATTCTCCAGGCCCTTTGGCACCTTACTCTGGAAACAAGAAAGAAGCAAGCACTCAGAGCATAGATGCCTAGCATCAACCTGTTTTTTTTCGTGCTGTTTGGTTTGTTGGAGACTGACTTTTAAACACCTTCAACAGCTTGGAGCACTCAGTTAGAAAGGCACATGCTTGACAGTGTTCAATTAGCACACGCCTGTCTTTTCTCAACGATGTTGCTTGGTCCTATCTTGCTCAACGGTGACGGTCTCCTTGACAGTGTACGCGAATACCTTCGCGCTGAGCTCACGGCCGCCAAAGCTCTTTGCTTCACATGGGACTTGTACAGCATGGATCGCAAAGCGGATTTCCTTGTCTTTCTCGCATCTTTTCTTAAGATTTCTCCGTTCCTTTGAACTCTCCTTCACGCCCATCACCTCGCAAGAGACAAAAAAGCATCAAGTCTCAATTTTTATCCTTTTCCAAGCGACTGTTAGAACGGCCAGAATGTCTCAAAGCCCAGATCACATCCCTCCATTAAGCTTCAAATGTTCTTATTCTTTTTACAGACGTAATCCCTTTCAGCGTCATGTGGATCTCTGCTCCTGCGGCTCACTGGGTACTATGTGCCTCCGATCCCCAGCGATAAATTCAATACGCCGTGTCTCCCAAGACTGCCAAAGCTGATTCAGCAATGAGCAAGCATCGAGCCTTTGGACCTAACTGTTCCGCGAGCCTCCACTCGCGAACAGATTGGGCTCATGCGGAAGGGCGTAGCCTTGGACACATCAACAGAAGCTGGAGCTCATCATGCTACAGGCCACCTCAGCCGTCAAGGTTGCGCAAGTCAGACGGAGTCAGATTGTCTGCGAGTCTCATCATACAAGGCTGTTGTGGCGCACTTGAGGTCTCGAGACTTATAGCCTGAGACTGAATAGCTACGAGGCGGCTTCAGAGTGATTGTGCCGCATGCATAGCACTCACCGCATCATCTCTTCACACAATCGGCTTATTCACCGAATTCACTTAAGAATTACTCCCCAACATTGAGATCGCGCATACGCTTCGCAAGTAGAAAATATAATTGAGCCAGAGTTTTGGTGGTCGACCTGAGAAAAGGTGTCGGACGTCGTCATCTTTCAGGAAATACAATGAAGCCCATTCCACGTGGCTGACCTCGGCAACTTTCTTAGCAGCTGATAGGAGAGTATCATGGACAGTCCGAAAATAGCGCTTTCGCATTTAGCGCAGCGTAACCACTGGCGTCCGGCTCTCAAAGTCCGGACCTCCTGAAGCTGAACTCGCGCACACTTGGCGGTCGACTTTCTTCTCGCCTTTGAGAGCTGAGACTTACCCGATGCCTTATCCACATCTCCACTACGGTCTGCCAAGACTCCAAGACGTTACGAGCTCCCATCTGTCCTTTCATTGCCAACGACAGTACCACTCGCTTGCAGCAACAGGCAGGTACTCGCTATTAGGTCGAAATTGCGACTCACCCTTTCCTTCCTTTTCTGTCTTCCAAGTTAACTCGTCAGAGACCAGAATTTTCGCAAGCAGCGAATTTGAGCCTCACTCACGGTCCGACCGGTAACCCGATCGTCGCAAAATCTGGGTGCTCCAAACCTCTTGTTTGGAAGCTGCCTGCTTCCGCCCGACGATCGCGGTACGGTTTCTCACTTGCCCCAGACACTTCGTCACCATGACCAAAGCAGGAGTTCCAAGACGCCAAGGTGAGTTCTCAGTTTCACGCAAGCGATTTGAGATTTCCTGGCAAGGGCTAACCGCGACTGCCACTTTCCAGCGCAGCCCGACCGAGACGCCTCTCTTGGGACGATCATCCGACACGAAGCTTTCGGCCCCCGAAGTCGATTTTTCAAGTTTCGAGTTTCTAGCCCTAATGGCAACATTGCCTGGCTTCACGAGCGCGAAGCGCAGACCATTGACGCGGAAGCCGTCTTCGCCTTTTGGGAGAACGTCGGCTCGAGGGAGCGATGGGCCATCTCGACCGACAGCCCCCCACCTTGCAAGATTCTGTCTCTCAGAATTGATCTGCATCTCACCGCTGGCTTACCGGTCTCATACAACGTTCAGCTACTCGGTCAACGACGAGCCGTCGTCTGCAAGGAGTCTGCACTTCCAGTCTATGTTGTGAAGAAGTACTGGTCGAGTGTCAAAGCCCACACAAACATGACTAAGGAGCGCTTTCTGCGAGAAAGGCTGCCCGCTCTGATTCAGAGGCGTCTTGAGCTGGCTGCTCTGTCCCAAAGACCTGTCCAAAGACTTGCCACATGTCTTCCATCAGTCGTCAACTCCTCTATCTCAGATCTTACGGCCCCGTATGAGTCGCGAGAACTCGATGAAGTTGGAGTTTCTATGCCCATCGCTAAGCCAGATCGGGAGGTGATTGGAAGGTCCGTTGACGGGCAACCCGAGCAGAAGCATCGATGTCGGGTCTAGAGGTGGTGTCTGCAGAGAGCATTTTCTTTTTCCGTACGGCTACTCAGACTGATTTGAATTTCCAAAGGTCCGTGAGATGATCTGATTCGCTCTTTGAATTTGGTTCTTCGCTGACGATGTGGACTCGCAGGCTATCTCGCTCCCTAACAGTCTTGACCGCCGACTCGACTTTCTATTGGGCCTTGATGATCCGGACGTCAGCCTGAGCATCTTGCTCTATGACCATTATGTCTACAGGAAACCACCTGAAAACCGTGCTTCTGTTAGAACAAGAAGTGGAAGCTCCAGGGGCTTCACTGCAATGGCAACTTTCATATTCCACCAGATTGCTCTGGTTCCAAGATTTGCGGAAAGAGATTGAATGAGTCTATGCGAAGGGTAAATGGGCCATGACATAGGCACGATTGCGTCGGCAAAGCCCTGGGGGTTGTTCAGATGGGCCGTCCCGGGGACTGAAATCGTATGGCACCGTCGGCACGCGGTCGAGAACGGCACGGTTTGGAAGATTTCATTGACAGATTGACTTGCGCTGGAGCAAGCCCAAGCTGTGAACAGGGCATTGTTTGAGGTAGCCACGCAGCATAGGTGGTAATTGTATTGGTTTCTGAGCTGCTAGTTGTGTGAGTTTGATGATAGGAATCAGCAGCGAATCATACTAGAACATGTGAAAACTAGGGCGACAGCGACCAGTGGACCATAGTGGCAGAGGTAAATGTGGATGGCATGAGAAACAGCAAAACCCTCACTTCTCTTCCCCTGGTAATATCAATCTCTTCTGCAATAAACGGGGACACCTGTGACGACGAGCTATGACAAGTTGAGGCGCAAACAAATGCTGGGTGATCAGGAGCATAACTGTCTATTGAGGAGCCGCAAAGAGGCACAGTATGTCAGCTATGCCATGGTAAAGGCCCTAGTGGTCGCATGCTGGAGATGCTCTTGGCAGAGAGCTCGCTTGATGTCAATCAGAGCACCAGGAAGGCATTTTCAACTCATCGCCAGAAGCCACTTTCTTCAGGCGTCTGCAGGGGCGTCGGGATTTTGTTCGAAGTCAAAACGATTCCGGAAGCGTGTCAGCAGGTGAGCTGTTCTGATAATAGCGCCAAGCAATTGTTGCGGGCGGCGCCAACAATTCCGGCTTCCAAGACAATTCAGAGTTGGATAAATTGACTATCTGAGTCACAGCCACGGTTTTGGCCGATACAACCTCTGTCCTCTCCCTGATAAATCTACTCCGCCGGTGGGCAGTCATCCATTTAGTCAGGACGATGTCTCCAGACTTCAATGTGTGGCTCGGAGAGGCAGAAGTGAGCGAGGGACGACTTCTTCACGCTCTAGTCCGAATGTTCATCAGTTAGATGGCTAAGATTGGGGAGAAGGGCATGTGTCTGGCAGTCAGATGTCTGCTCACCAAACACTCAAGGCGCAAATGAATTGACGAAACCACAACCGCCGCTGGGTGGGAAGGACTGATCCCAGCGATCGGCCAAAGCAGATGCCTTTTTCTGCTGGCTCTTCTCTTCTGGCAAGGACTTCTTGGTCATCTCAAAAGATTTCCCTTCCCGCCCGGCAAACTGCCAACCACCAAAGCAAAAGATAGAGATGTTCCAATGAGGCAAAAGAGATGAGAATCTCAAGAGCTTATGTCTTGGCCACATCTTGGCAGTCTTTCTAGTGAAGTTTGGAACGTCGGTTTCAAAGATGACGGCGAAAAGTCCATGGCAACTGAGCTCGCTCCTCTTCAAAGCCGGTATTCTGTTATAGCACATTTCGGCGTTACAGGTGCAGGGATGGCAGCGGCTTTGAATTACCGAGCGAGAGTGCAGCCTTTCCAGATCTGACTCGATGCAAGGGGGAGAAAAGATGGGACGATTTTGCAGGCGGCTTCGCGATGGTATGGCCGTGGCCGCAGTCGGAACGTGTGTGTGAGCAAGGTTGGACGTGGTCGCGCTTCCATTCGGCCTTGCGAAGATAGCCGAATTGAACATGTCAGCATATGGACAGTTGGGAAGAAGACAGCTAAGAAGACAGCTAAAGGAGATGTACCAGAGCCAAGGCATCCTTGGGGCTGGCGGTGTACATTCCGCAGGCGCTGCGTCATGACATCGGTGGGCGGATGCCCAAGATATCAGGCTGTATGGGCGAGGATCAGCGGCAGCAGACTTCGCTTCATGATATCTCGGATGTTTCTTGAGCTTTGAGCATCGGCAGATTCTTTCGCAACTTGGATCGCGGTTCGTCCCCCACGTCCGCAGGTCTCTTCCTTGAGTGCAGCGTGTCGAGGCCAACTAATAGGTTGAGCCTGACCGCTAGTTCCTGGACTTGCCAACTTTCGCTGACTGCATTTATTTCTGTGATATTCAGCTTCTGTCCAGAGGCGTTGGCTGTGTTAACTGCCTTCTGGCGTTCTCGGCCTTTCGGTAGCCCGGTTGGATGGCATCGCCATCTCCGACGACGACATGGGATCCTGCACGTAATTTAAACGACCAACTGCATCAGCAAATCCCAAATGCAGCTATAGATGTTGCCGAGCGCTGAAAAGATTCAACTTGAGAAATGCGGTGAGAAATCCGGGGCTGGCAGTTGTCGACGCCCTTCGCGCATTATCGGGTAATTAGTGCATTGCAAACGGTCTTGTAGGGCGCTGGAGGAGTGGCAGGCGGAGTCCACATGACCTGATTCTCAGTAACGGAAGAAGATGGTGGGCTTTTGATCAATTGTTTTGTGGATTCCAAGTCGTTGTCTCTCGTGGTGCGCGTGTTCCCATACTGTTCTCCGGTCACAGCGAATTCCCTCCCGCCTGGACTCCGTCAAGTGTACATGCAGTAGAGAAAAGGCGGTAGTAGAAAAGACGGTCTGCGAATAGCTTTGGGAGCATGCTGACTTTGAAAAGGCTGAAGTCGGCACAGTCTGCTCCAAAATTGGACATGTCGCGGCTGGGTACTCGGGCACCTAACAGACCGTCTTGCCATTTCAGCATAGCCGAATAGCGGAAACCAGCATGTTCTGCGCCTGGGGTCTTGTGAGCGGCATAGCAAATTTCATCCGGACTTGCACTGGTCAAAGCAATACGCATGGCCTCTGAAAAGGGGAGCAACGTCCCATGGCGCCCGCAACAAAGACTTCAGTCTACAGACACAGCTGTCTAACATTGATATTTTCAGGACGTTATTACTGATACCGCCGAGGAGTGGGAACATTCTTTGTCCCTCTGATGCAGAGTTTCGATGTGGCTTCTGACGGAGAAGAGTGATAAACATCCAATGTGTGCGACATGATACCCGCCTTTCATTTTTGTTTCGGTTCAAAGGCCGCGAGAGGCTCGGCCATATAGGCATTCGTTTCAATACACTGTACTCGTACCAAGGGCTGGAAATGTCCACTTCCATGCTCCTTGAGAACATAGAATGTCGAGACCGAAGTCGTCGAACGCCAGATTCATTGCGCGATTCATGCGTTTTCTAATTTAGGCACACCTACAAGAGGTGATTGGCCAGGGATTTCAACCTGAACTTGAACTCTTTCGAAGCTGCACGTGTGGTCTGTCAAATCCCCAGCGGCTGATTCCACGTTTGGTCATGCGCCTATGTACATCTCTTGGAAAGCGGTTTGCATCTCCTTCAGCCCTTCAGCTTCTCCTCATGATTCCCATTATGGTCCTTACTCATGGCTTCTTACCAGAGCTCAGAGTACTGCCACTTCCAAGTCAATCTTTGCGACTTTCACAGATCCACGCCACGAACATTTCTAAGTCGTTCCATTTGAAAAGCTCATCTAGGTTCTCCAGAGCACCCCAACCACAATCAATGACTGCCGAGCAAGCATGCTGTCACAGCCACCGCAAGCCCAAAGGGCTGTGACTGTATCGGACCGTAGCCCCAACAGTCCATGTTCTTCTGCGTCTCGATCGGCGCAAAACGACCACAGCCGCAGATTCTCACTGTCCTTTTTGCTTCGAAGCAAGGTCCGCTGCCCGCCATGGCGATGAAGTCTCTCTCATAATTCCTCGACGCCGGGAGAACATATATCGTGCCCTGCTCTGCCATTAATCTTCCTTCATCTGCTTGTAAAACTGAGAAACCTAACATCTCATCACAAGGAACAGGGTTGTAGGGCTTTGGGACGAATCGAGTTCAAGATCGAAAACCGGTGTCGGAGCGACAAGAAGTACGAGTTCAACGAGGAAGCAAATCGCAGGCCTCGTTTCAGCAATGACTACATAAAGCCCTTCTTCGCAACGATTCGCGACCGAATATGCTTCATCTACACAATCTCAGCTCCGACACCATGAGATGGTGTCTGAAAGTTCAGTGGGTGCAAGCCTTTCCCAAAGTCTGCGTTTGGTTATGGAAACCCACGCTGACTCTGCCTGAGTCAAATCATATGCAGTAAGCTTTCAACCTCCTCAGGCTCGGTGGTCGGATTAAAGTCGACGCTGGCTCAAGGAACACCAAACGTGGTTATGTATTCAGGGGCAGCGGCTGTCATGGGGTTCGCTTTAATTGGGCAGACCACGGGATCCAAGTGGCTTCCTTCTTTCCGCGGGCATGCTCATGCTAGCTGTCTAACGCCAGAGGGAATAATGAGGGACTCCAAGTTTATATCAATAGCAGACGTTCGCAAATACTTCATGTTTGCGACCTATCACAAAGATCGTAGGCAAGGTGGAATATCGCCACCGTATTCCCGCACACATAGCTCGTAGGGCAGAGTGTCACACTGATGACTTGGGCAAGATGCTGAGCTTCGGCGGGAACTTGGGGAAGGAAACTGTCAATAAGTGGTATGATGACACCTCATGATCGGACACGAGCAAAAGCAAACGCTTTGACAGCATGACTGGTACGGGAATGAGTCTATTTAACGACAAGGCCTATGGACGAAGCGGAACCAGAAACATGACTGTAATTCAACCCAGTACCCGCTGATGCTGCCAACTACTAGTGCTTGCTTAGTTACCCTGCTGAACATCCACGATTCCTTCGCTGCTAGGGGCTGTCTTGCCCATGGCCGTCAATGTGGCAGCTGCCCGGGGGGTTATCTGCTTGTCAAAGATGTCTACCAAGGTCTTTTTGGTATCCGCAGAGCTGTAGGGGACGTTGTGACGACAGAGAATATTCCGGAGGGTGGCGACCTTCAAGGTCGAGGGCTTGAAGTTGGGGGCAAGGTAGCCGACGTCGTCCCACATAGAAGGGATATTTTCCAATGGAGTCGCTGCAGTACCATCGCCTTTCGATTCCGCCGGGCCTTCTTGACCTGCCTCTTCTGAAGGCTTGGAGCTGGAGGCTTCCTCCTTAGAAGAGAATGTCTTGGACGACGATGGCTTGGTGCTGTCTAGATGCATTCGTTGAACTGCACCGGTAAGGTCGTCATTGTCGACGATGAACCGGGCCTTGGCTTTCTCGGACCGTTGCTTCTTCATCGCGAGGCGCGGCTGCGGGTTGAGGATCTCGTTCGAAGGGTGGTCTTCATCGGGTGGCACGGGAGGGATTTGGGAGTCATCGGGGTGGGACTCCTTCCCAGAGCGCGTTCGTACCATTGGAGTGTTGAGCAGTGGATTTGACGATGGCAGATGTGTGTCTTGGTCGTGTGAGGCCTGCGGGGATTGATGAGAGTTGTTGCGATGTGATGGAGGTTGACTCGCGATGTGATGTCGTCCGGCCGATGCTGCTCTCTGCTATTGCTACACTGGGGTGAAGTTGGCAATGGTGGCCCCCGCGCGCCTTCCTCAACCGGATGTCCGTTTGAGGACGTGGTCGCCCCGATTCGCGGTCGGTCGCTGTGACTGGATGTGACGTCAGAAGGTGGGGCTGGGTGGAAGAGGCCCTGAGAGACAGAAGGAAGGTCCGACCAAGACAGTAGAGAAGTTGCACTCAGCAAACAAAGGCCTGGGTGTTCTTGACTCCTGCCTTCCATGCTAAAGGAGACCAAACAGATTGGATACGTACCGATTCTCGGAGTTATGCACCGCCCACTTACGTAATCAGGCTGCACCACTGCGCTGCATCCTCTAGCAAGCCCGACAAAGACCTTATCGTCGACTCGCAGTCCGTTTCTTATCTACTGACGTTGCCTTAAGGTTTTCAAGGCACCCCTGCCACGGCGCCGGTGGATTGAGCCACTCTCCACCGACCCCGCCTGATGGATTGGCGCTTATTGCAGAAGTGCCACAACCCAATCCATTGCACCCCGGAAGGTGCTCCGAACTTCGCCAAACTTCCTTTTGGGGGACGCCCATTTTGTCGACTCGAGACCTAATTTGCGCTGCGAATGAACACATCCCGACTATTTCGGCACGAAGAGATCCTGCAATCGGCAGAGCAACCCGACAGAAAGGAAGCTATGTCTCGCGTTTCCTGATCTCCTGGGCCCCAGATTATCGCCGCCTTTCTCGACCGCCACGGAGCGTTTCGCGCAAGCATCACCAAACCCTGCAGTCTTCGCCAAAGCTTCAGACTTTTGCCTCCAGTCTTGGTGCGCAAATCCGACCGCCAGATACCAACGATATTCAATCAATCCCAAATCTCAATCGTCCACGTGAGAGGTCCTTTTTCGGCCATCTGCCGCGCGCTTCATCTGTTGACCTGCCCAGATGCAGCTGCAACCGTACGTCTCGGTGCCTGAGATACATTGGGTCTTCTTCGGGTTGGACTCTCTGCTAATCATGGACAAGAACACACAAAGCACGCAACGCTCCCTGCCACAACCCGCTGCCTGTTTCCCCAGACCTTTCAAGATGAACTCCGGGCCTATTTCGTCGCCCTTCGCCGGCATCAACCTTGATCCAAAGCACGCCAATACCATCTTGCAGTCTCCGGACAAGATTTACGGGTTTCTGAAGGAGAAGTGGTCTACTGCGAGAACGATGGATTTTCTCGCCGCAAGGAACGATGTTGCTCTTGCTAGGTCACGCCTCCTCCTCAACATGCCGCACACCTTCCTAGGATCGCACCCGGAGATGGCTGCCGCCCATCTAGACCAAGCGATTGGTCAGTCACAAGCCAAATCTGTTTGGTTTACCTACGAGCTTCTGGACTCCGAGATCTCCGATTTCTGTGCTGAGATGGTCGAAGAGAACCAAGAGATGTCAGAGGGGGACGCCGCCAAGAACTTCGTTACCATGTTGAATGACAGCGAACGCATTACATTGTGGCTCAAAATCAAGCTCGAAATACGTCTTAGCCTGGAGTACGGTCTTCTGAGTCTCAATGCCGATCCGAAGACCTGCATGGCAAGCCCGGCGGGTCACATCAGAAGATTTGTCACGGATAAGTCTGGGTTCTACGTTGACCCAGGCCCCGAGGACGAGGTCGACTCAATTTGGATCAAGGCAGCCAAGGTGTTCAAAGTTGCCATGGACAATGTTCATACAGCCTACCATGGGTCTATCAACTTCCGGGATGCAGCGTTTGTCCAGGATGTCACCAGTGCTGTCAGCGCGGTCTTCCAGGACAACTATCGAGACACCCTCGCCTATGTCAAGGAGTGCGTCGTGAAAGACCTCGATTTGCGCGTGACAAGGGAGCAGAAAGTCTCATTCGCGGAAGTCCGCAGGATTCAAAACAAAGCGTGGGACACCTACGACTCGGAGAATGCGCAACAAACATTGTTGAAGGCGAACGCCTCCTACTTGGCGGTTTGCAACAAGGTGGTCCCTCATGAGACAGATGGGAGCTCTTGATATCTTGGGCACAACAGCAGACTTTGATCGTCTACATTGCTTCTACCTTGGCTTTCCGTCTTCAACGAAGGTTGGAGGGGTCCTTGGATGGAATTTGGCACAGATATGTTGCGACGTTGGGTATCCAAGTCGCTCTTGGCATGTTTCTGTTCTTTTGCCCAATACCAGGAATATCATAACTTGCTTCGCCATATCACAAATATGTGTTCCGAACGTGATTGCAATGCCTCTTCATCCTCTTGACTTCTGGATATTCTTCCCTCGCAAGCCACCTGCTGCGTGTATCACCAGGTCCATCAAGATCACGATGCTTTGAGCCCCCATCCTCCGTATAATTGGGCTCTTTCGTGCTGTACCTGAACCCGGAGAAAGAAGGAGATTTTGAGGGACTGTCCAAAAAATACCGGATTGCTTTCATAGGTAACGAGTTCGAGGCGATCTTTTCGATGCTCGGGAATTCTCGGGCATCTTCAGCAAACACCCCCAGACGCACGTCTACGTTCACCGAATCTCAGAGTTTCAATACTCCGGTCACAGGCAATTAGCCTCCACTTGCCACACGCTCCTGCCGCAACGTTCTTCAGCGAAAAGTCAAGATTATAACAGAATTATTGCGACATTACCTAATCCTCAGGCTATTACTTATCACCGCAGACAAGGAAATCTGACATTACTGATACCTTGCCTTGTCCAATCCCTGGGCATTTTGATCTTTCTTCCTGCCTCCAGACGTCGCAGACTCTTCTTACTGGGGGTTAAATCGGGAAGGAAATCAGCGTCTGGCCGCAGGCGGCAGGCCGGCTCTTTGAAGCATGCAATGAGCACCTCCTGGTCCACACATTGCTAGAGCATTAGACGCATCGAAAGGCTGCCCGAGTGTGCCTTTGCAATGCATATGTAAATCAGGGTTTCTCTCCAAGGCCTGCTTGGAGGGTCTCATGAGGCCTTTGAGCCAATGAAGTCTTCCAGGTCGTCTTCGGACACAATTCCCGTACTTCAGCTTTCTCCTTCGGCGACATGATGAAGGTAACGAATGGAAATCACAGGACGAGGAACCTACAGTGTACTTTACCGCAACGAGGATTGCCCTGCAGATGGTATTATTTCCTCAAACATGAGGGCTTTCGAGAAGACTATTACCCGTCTAAGGGTGAAGCACGAAAGCAGGTCACTCGACCGGCTACACCCAGAACAACCTCAAACCCTACCGCAGATGGTCACAGCCCACAGAACAGATGCGTAGCAGAGGATCAGATCAGCGCCGTCGGTCTCTTCATGACCAAACGGCCTCCTCGGAACAACGCGAACTCTTCGGAACAACACGGTCTCCTCGGAACATCACGGTCTCTCCGGAACATCACGGTCTCTCCGGAACATCACGGTCTCCTTGAAACAACCCGGTTGCTCCGGAATAAAGCGATCTCCTCGTCACTCCGCGGCCACCTCGAAACAATGAGCCTTCCGGCAAGACGCAGTGTGGCATCTGGTGCTGGAGTACCCCGCCGAAAGGAAGCTGGACAGGATAGCTCATCACTCCTTGAAATGCCACATATTCTCCGGTCTCGTCATCATGTGCACCGTTGGTAGTACAGCGAAGCAAACTATGGCTACATCAAACCTTGAGGTAGAAGACGCCAGGGATAGAGGAGTTTGTCAGATTACTGAACTACCCTACACTCACTGAATATCACCCCATGTAATCTCCCGCCATTTCATTCAGGCTTCGGTCGAGACACTGCCAATGGAACACTGCCAAATCTTTGGGAGAAGCCACGAGCTGGACGGCCGATAGTGGAACGACTCTGGACAGAGTGGCCACTTATTACATAGAGGGAACTCGAAATCACACGTGAGTAGCTTCTCAAGACGAGTCTATTGACTTTATCGAAACTTGTAGAGAACAACAAAGATCCCCAAAATCCTAGCCGGAGCGGCACACCACATACGTGGACCTTTACTTTGCTACGGCGAGACATGATGCGACAGTAGACGTCCTCTGCCCATTCAAAGCAGCTCGAAGCTCCGTATCAAAATCTATCTCCCACGCGTCGTCCAGATGGATTGGTTTCCACCCCAAGTTCCGTCTTGCAATAGTTCCCTTCATCTTTCGGTACCCGGCATACGTCATTTCCGTTACGGCAACGTTACCTGCAGCCAATTTCGCTGCTGCATCCTCAAGACTAAGCTGGCGGATCTCTTTTGTCTGCGGCGTGCCCTCCTTGGGGAGATTTCCCTTCTCGAACGCAAGATCGAGACACTTCTTCGCCACATCTCTTGCGAGAGCTCTTCCAACGGCTGGGAAGATGATGCCCCTCTTGCCGGTGGGGATATGCTCTCCTCCAGTCTGGATGATATTGAGCACGCAAAGCACGTAAAGATCTGCCAAATCCGCAATATGCACCCAGTCAAACACTCCTGTGCCGTCACCACAGCTGAAGGCGTAACCTTGTTCGAGCACAAAGGCCATCGTCAGGGGAATCATCAAGCCAGCCTGTTGAAATAGCCCTGTGCCGGTGCCGAAGATGATGGGCGCTTGAATGCTCACTGCATTTACGTTTAGGTCATCTCCTGTGCGAAGGACGATGAGTTCCGAAGCGCGCTGAGCGTACCATTCAGTCTTGTTCTCCGCCTCTTCGAACGCGAAGACTTCGTCGGAATTGGCGTCATCGTATTCCACGTCCGGACGTCCCACGCCCGTGACGGGATTATCGGAGATGTTGGAGCAGCCTGAAGTGTGAATGACCCAAACCGGTGCAGCGGTCTCAGCTTTCCGCTTCGCGAGACCAAGAACAACTCCCTCGGCGGAAGGCGGGTGGAAGCCTGACCCAGCGTTGATGACAATGTCGTGCTTGGAGGCGATCTCGGTGATCCCGTCCACATCGTCAAGACTGGAAATAAGGAGTGGATTTACACGCGATCCATAGTTTTCTGAGAGCTTTGCGACTCGGTTCGGGCTGCCGCGGATAGGAGTTGTGATCGGATTGGTACTGGTGATGACTGACGTCAGGGAAGGATGGCAAAGCAAGTGATGGAGAACGCTGCCACCGATATAGCCAGTTGCGCCAAGCAACAGGATCTTTGGCATCTGAGATGGCATTTCGGAAGTTTATGAAGTTCAGATGTGTATGATAGGGGATTAAAGATACGCAGATGATTTTGCTTGCCTAGTAGAAGGTAGTTATGTGCGGGATGGCGGTTTTAATGCTGCAAGAATCATGCATGTTTAGGCCTTATTGGCTGAGAAAAACAGCCGATTGACCGGGACAGCCCAACACACCCCAAAGACACGGAAATTCGGACGGACCCCGCAAGCAGTGGTTCAAGACTGGTGACGAGCTTGCTTCACCTTTTCTTAAGCCCGATTATGCCCGAACACGACAGTAGTGATGATCCGCCGTCATTTCCCGGAGTCTGGCCCTTCAAAGAAGAGCGCCAAGAGGCTCAAGGGCTACGTCGCATAGTATGGCAAAAGGGCTACCAGGATACGTGGAATACCAAGACCGAGCCATCCTCGAGTCAAGGCCAAGGTGTCATCCGGAACAGACGGCCCCATAGACGGCACCGGGAGTGCAAACGAGGACCTGAGCGACACTGAAGCCTTCGATCGTGTAACTAGAACCACGCCAGTAAATAGATTGCACAAGACATTAAACTTGACGAGAGGCAGGCCAAGAATGCTGCATGGGAAGACATCATGCAAGCATCGCAACTCGAAGCATTTAAACCCGTTAACCCCGAGGAACTGCGTAATGATCTCGGCCAAGCATACTCCAACTCTATAGTCAGCTGCCCTGCGTATTTGTGGGCGAGTCTTGGGGCTGGAGTGTGCTTCCGATTCTCAGTCCGGCCGGGACTCAAGGCGCAAAAAGTTGAGTATCTAGCCGTTCTATTAAAGCTAGCAATATTCTTCCCCATCAAAGTAGCCATTTGTCACCGGGCTGTTTGAAACGCCAACTTGAACCCTACCTTCTGTTCATCATCAACTGCCAACAGCCAAGTCCTTATGTGGCCACCGGCTTTCTTCTCTGCTGCGGCAGCAGTCCTCTGGTATGGAGAGGCTATCTACGGCCAATACCTTCCTCATGTTGGACACATCGACTTCCAGGGGCGCTTTCTTGTAGCCATCTCAGATGCGGACATGGTGTCTTCGGCTTATACGGATGGTCAAATAGGACCACCTCAAGGTTCGGATACTCTGTATATCATACAGATAAAAGACAATACAGATATGTGGAAAGTCTCGAACATATCTGTTGGAAATGCAGTAGTTGGGCCGCCCACAGCAATGACGATCACTCCAAACGGCCGCTATGCGATTGTTGTTGAGACTCTTGGGCCACGGCCGTCTGCAAACCCAAACACTACGATGTCGGAACTACCCTATTCGCGGAAAATCACAGTCATCGACCTCATCGACTTAGACAGACCTGCAGTAGTGGACACCGTTGAAGGTTTTCTTCAACCTTCAACTGTGTCAGTCAATGCAGCTGGGGACCTAGTTGCGGTGACACACACCCTTTCTGGATCCGGAGGCGAGACACCGATTGCTCTGTATCGATTTCAGCAAGGGAAGCTGTCTCTTTTGTCAACACCTGCTATTCCTGACTGGCCTTCTGGACATCTTCTGATGGACGCGGCTTTCCACCCAGAGCTTGATATTCTGGCCCTCACAGACTACTCGCAACCCCGTTTAGCTCTGGTTAGAGTAATTCGACAGGGTCCCGAAGCTAAGCTAGAAAGATGGGGAAATTCGTTAAATCTGGAGACGGCACCATACACGGCGAAGTTCACACCGGACGGACGACATGTTCTTTCCAACGCCATGTATGTTGGCCCAGATATCGAGGCACCTCGAGGAACAGTTTCCAGTATTCGTCTAGATGCGTCACAAGAACAGAATGGGGAACCTCAACATAGCGTTGTCTCTCGTGCCGAAGCCGGAGTCATGCCGGAGGGACTTGCAGTCAGTCCAGATGGGCTGTGGGCAGTAACTGCAAACCTGGAGCGAAGCACGCCTTCACTTGACAGCCCCAGCCAAGGATTCTTCTCATCCCTCAGCTTACTACGCGTGGAGCCTGCCAACGGTACTCTATCAACAGTGGGCACATACGCCTTCGACGGCATACTGCCTGAGGGGGTCGTTTTTGACAGCTCCAGTCGTTTTGTCGCTTCGACGACATTCGATCAGTATGATGGTCGTATTCCAGGCGGCAGTATCGATATCTGGCGAATTTCGGGTGATCATGCCGATCCTACGCGTGTAGAGTTTGTCAAGACGATTTTTTCGGTTCCTGTTGTACGTGGGCCGCACGTCATTGCGATGGTAGGGTAACTGGGGGCTACTCGGAGCGGTCTGTACCGGGTTGATGCGGTGGTTTGAGGCGTAACCACAGATGATACAATACTTTATAGTTCTCTCATCGCGATCATTGACTTATTCTTCCTCATAAAGCATGCTGTTCTCATGGCTTCTGTTTTGGACAGGTCTCATGCAAACAAGCACTGTCTTGGGGCCGGCTTCAGTCATCGACCGACCGGAAAATTTGAGAGTCTATGTCTTTTGCTCTTGAGTATCTTGGCTACGCTCAGAACTCTTCCTTTGGCTCTTGTATGGTTCTCAACGGTCTGACGTTTGCTCAGAGTGCCAAGCATGTGAGGCTGCTGTCCAAAGCTCAGTGCGATCAGCGTGCGTGTCTCGAATTTGCGTCAATGAGAGAGGAACAGGTCTGCGCCTGGTATAAACCAACCATAGTCACCATTCATCAACTCGGCACATAACAAATGTGTTACGCATGGCTGAAAGCGAGAGGCTATGAATTACAGTTGAGATCATGACTGACGGCTCGCTTGCATGCCGCATGATGCAGAAGGCGAACTTGCCCGGTTTCGGTAGGAATGAGAGATGTTATTGGGATCAGGATAAGCAGATGGATATGGCAATAAGCACCCGGGGCGCTGGAGAACGTACCTCGCTCGTCAATCACTAGATGTCGACGATTCATAACGTGGGCATATGTACATTTGAATTCGTGGTAGTTAGGTATTGGATAAACCAGGGACCTGGTCTCATGTTAGTAGCAGGCGTATCTCAGGACCCAAACAAGCTTGGGTGTGTTTCAATGGGTTATTGCAAGGGCGCCAGCGGGATTCGATTGCTCCAAGGCCTGGTCATCTTTATCTTGTGTTGGGACAAACAGAGACACGAAGACAAGCGACGGTACATTGTTATGAGACCAGGCATATTAATTCACAGGGCTACCGAGCAAATAGAAACTTGCATTCAGAGATTGTCGTAAGGAAATCAGCGCTTATGAGGTTTTGAGCATTGTCAGATCGCATGTGTTCCCAGCGTCATATCGCTTTTGAACGCCATTTCGAGATACCTTGTGTCTCGCGCCGGGATGAAGATGAGACCTCATCGTGATGATAGAATGAAAGATGCACGTTTATCCTTTCTCTTCCATAGTCCGCGAAGAGAAGAAGCATTAGTAGCCTTATAATATCACACCTCTACCTTTCATTAACATCGTCTATGACAGTCTCACCACAACGCGCCTTTCCGCTTTCAACATTTCGAGTCCTACAGACCTTCCCTGCCCACCCGCCTTCAACCTCAGCATCAGAAGAAAAGAAGAAACCCACAAGATCTGCCATGGCAGATGATTGTGTAACATCACACAAGACAATTTTCTCACTCATGCCAAACGCGTGACTAATGTATCTCTGGGAAGCTCTGGCTCATGCAATCCAAAAGACTGCCTCTATAAGGAGAGTATAGAAGTGAAGGATGTCACTAGGGACTGTCTGACACTTGGATGCCGCTGCATCCTGGAGTCTGAGCACTGAACCGCGCCATATAAGACTGAAAATCTCCAGACATTACAAATTTCGAACTGATGCGTGTTCGGGACTCCAACACCTAGTCCATGATATACACCTTCAGTCGCCTTCGATAAAGGGAAGACAACTACTCCTAGATGGAATTTCTGGTCAATACATCAGTTCAAAGCTCACCACTTGCTCTGAAAACTTAGGCCCTTGCTGCTGGTTTCATCGCTTAGTATGATCGAGATTGCCTGAATTCAGGGCCATTGTCTGGATTTGAGACGTGTTAATAATACTTCTAGTGATCAGACTTACAGGAACATCTGGCAACAGCAGTTGCGAAGGGCTTCCGGAAGACTGGCTGACATGAACATAATGAGGTCTTTCAATCACAAGGCATTGTCATGAATGGGATGTTGAAGGCTTCATTGCTTACTGCGTTCGCAGTGAGGGACGTCACGGCTGGATCAAGGCCGACTCCAGGCAAACCGAACCAAAAGAGCGACAGTCGTCTACAGGAGTGCTGCACTCATGATTCAAGGGGGATATGCACTCGGGGAAGACGCTCCAAGTGTCCACGATTTGCGCTTCAAAAGAAATTACGTACATTGCCTGCAAATTTTCCACCAATAACCTTCCAGTACTTAGCAATGATTCATGGGGGGATGTTCCAGGCCGCTATGTAAAGTGGAAGGGTTCGTAATCGTTCCAAACGAGTTTACGTGGGGTGATCTTACCCATTCGATGGCAGTGTCTGATGGCACGTACCTTTTCATTATGCGCGGGCTGAGGTGTCAAGTTTACAACGCACCTTGGCGACCGCGTGGCATGCCAGGCCCCTGGCTGAGAAGCTTTGTGTATGCACGCCAGCACGAATCATACTCTAGTTCCTATTACAGCCAAGCGTTTGAACATCGTCGTACTACGCGAAGAGTTCAAGGTCTACCGTTGCACTGTTAACTCAGTGGTCAGATATGGTCTTGATTGCATAACCATGTCGGTCGAGCTCAGGACCGGTCCGCTCCGCATGTTTGAGGGCCCGATGGATGTATCAAAGCCCGGTTGGGGGTCCCTGGCGTTGAAGATGCAAAATTAGCCAGGCTTCAAATGTCCTGGGAAGTTGGGCACTCACGGCAGTGTTTTTATCTTTCGACTTCTTCCTGGTGCTCGCGCTGGTACCCCAACGCAGGGGTGCACCCTTACCACTCAGTTGAGCTCAGCTGTAACTCCCTCGACCTATGTGGTACTGAGCCTTTTGCGGTGTGACGGTTTATTATGGCGCTGTTGCAGGCGATGCGGCGGCTCAAGGTTGGCGGAGGGACTAGAGGGCAATTGTTCATGAGGACGGTCTTCGTTTTATTTTTATGTCTCCCAACCGCGTTTGACTGCCACGCTCCCTTGCGGGTCATTTTGTGCGCTTGCCGTTATTGAACATCGCATGGTTCTTCTTTTGGTTAAAGTAATACGAGGGGGAAGTTTGAAACGCAAGGTAGTATGGCGGCTTTGTCGCCATCGGCATTTGTCGTGGTGGACGGTAATGGTGTGAAGTAATTGGAAGCGGGAGATGCGCACGGCTCTGACAATTATCTAGCCAACGTGAGCCATGGAGGAACTCAACAAAGGACTGGATGCCTGCACTTGCCCGGAGTCCACATGCCCGGAGTCCACATGCCCGGAGTCCACATGCCCGGAGTCCACACTGCTTAGTGGGGGTTGGAAGTTATGTGCTTCAACATTCGCCATCCTGAGACTGGAGGGTAAGTAAGTGTCTGGAGCTAGATTCAGGTCTTCTGTTATCATCCAAAGCCACTTGATTTCTAACGCCACATTTTGATTCTTTCCCGGGCATACCATTTCTTGATCATTACATTCTCAATCTCGTTCTTTTCATACCCATTTCGACTTGAATTCGGACGTGTTTTGAGTCGTTGGTCGAAAGGTCCAGTTGTCTTACCCGGAGCAACGGCAAACGGCTCCTCAAAACGCTAATGAGAACTATTTCTCATTTATATGCCCGAGGATTCCGAGCTAGTTTACCCGCCGCATCAGCCAAATTGCTCCTCGCAGATCTCGACTCGTGCTCGCCAACCGGCATCACGGACATGGATGGATGCAGAGTGGGGGATTCCAAAGTCGCATCCATGGGACAGGAGAATAACTTGGGGCATGAAGAGTAGTAGAGGTTGCATCGTTCAGAATATGAGAAGTAGCATGAGATGTCTAGACTCTCAACTCCACAAGGATGGTGCAGCACTTAAAGACATTTGGTAATCAATGAGACTCTGGTCTAGAGGGGATAATCAGCAGCTCGTTCTTTGACATAGCTACTATTACAGCGCACTTCACAATTACTAATAGAACGTACGAGACCAGCTACGATATTCGTGCCCTCAAGTGCGCCCATATCTTGCTGTTGCTCATACGACATCCCCGAATAAATAGACTGGAAGCCAGCTAATCATGCCCCTCTCCAAGGGATAAAGATGCGTCGGTTTGCTGGTCCTTTGGTTCCAAGACTTAACCATTTTCATTTCCACTACGCTTCACCGTGCGCGCTTGGCTGCTGGTGGCACGTAATCCTCATCCTCGTCCTCCTCACTCTTGCGCCTGCGCCTCTTCTTCTGAGTGGTTTCGGGGCCCGAAGTCGAAACAGCAACGTCAGATGCGCGGTTGCCTTGTATCTGACGCTCGGCTCGCTGCTTTTCCTCGACTGATTGTAACCAGGCTGTCTTCGTCCATCCAGGCTTCGTCTGGCGGCTGCGCACCATGGTTCTGGCCCAGTAATGATGCAGGGCATTCTGGTCTAGATGTTTCTCGAGGATCCATCCATCGTCGTCGGTCGGCATGTGGCTAGCCGGCATCTCTGGACCTTCGACTTTGTACATCACGACCATGGCGCCCTTGGACACGTTGAAGCCTGCGCGTGCGCTCGTGATCTTGTACGGGGCCTCGGTGGCCTTGGCAGCAGCCAGAGCCGTGGTCCTCTTCTAGGAGACGCTGGCGTTAGGCTTGAGGGCTTCGGCAAGGCCGCTGTAGGTTTGGTGCTTGGCAGATGAGGGCCGCGGAGAATCGGGTCTGGGTTGTCCGGAGGATCGCACGGCTGACATTTCGACCTGGAGAATGCAAGGTTAGAAAACCTCCCTCGACGCAGACAGATTGAAGGGATGGCGGAAAGCAGATCGAATTGGGAATTGGATGCAGCTTACAGTACTTCCAGTTGGAAAGTCGGAGTTAGAGGTGGGTGTGACTTGGCTACAGCGAAGGAACGAGATTGGTGGTCGAACTTGAGGATGGAGGCGATGTTGAAGTTGGTGAAGTCGACGTTGGAGCCGGGCGCAAGGACATTGGAGGTGGAACGGCGGGGTAAGTTATGCCTGCCATAGAAGCGATAATGATGTAACAGGTGGGGTAGGGGGCGTGTTCGGGAATTTTCCAGCATGCAAGGACGCCAGGATCCTTCCTACCCAACTCGTCAGATGGCGAAGGTGACAATGAGAACACTGGCAACTTCGGGCATGCCAGTAGTTTTTGACGCAATTGATTCTAAAACCTCTTTGGAAATGATTTTGCATGGTGGACACCACTCAGGAGAGGTTTCCTACCGTGACTTGACATTCCATAACACCAACTCTATGGCTTCTCCCATCTTGCGTCTCTCCAACTCATGCCTGCGGCTCTAATCGTCTGCCTTGAGAAGTCTGCAAACGGCCACGCGGTCTTTGAAGGTGTTGCAAAAGCTACGATGCGAAGCTGAGCTCGTTCTCAAGCTAACCTTCTGGTCACAGCTGCTCTACATGTCCCTGCCCTCCCCTCAGAAACGTAGCATTCCATTTTGCGTCATCGGCGGCGCGGAGACTGAGGATGTCACGGCTTGGATGGTCATTCTTGAAACCTTGCCCGTTTTCCTCATTGTTGCTGGTGTCAATAAGCTGGCGAGAAGATTAAATTCCAAGATGAAGGTCATTCCTCGAGAGACCAAGGATTGTGATTCGTCTGATGACCCTTACGTGGTGAGCCAATGCAGCGTTATCCACGATTACAAGGCAACTCCGGTGAAGAAATATCAGTGTTGAGGGTGGCTTTGCTCCTATCTGCGACAAGGATGGCAATGATATGAATGGTAAGTAAGGAACAGAAGATCCACCTTTACCGTCTCCCAGCCTCGGTCTTCATGCGAGAAATTCCCAAGGCAACGTGACAGCTTAAATCTCATTGTGAAGAGTTCTTTGATGATGGCTCTAAGGCTGTCGGTGAATGGCTTACTTCTGTTTGATCGCATTCAGAGGCCTCGGCTGCTTTTTTCTCATCCTCCCTCTCAGTGATCGTTTCTCTTTGTTCTCCCCTTGTGCTTCTCTTCCTTGTTTCTTTCTCTTTTCGACGACTTGAATTTGGGGGTGAACAGCGTTTTCTGGGCTGCATATTCGCGCAAGTTGGGTTTGTTGAATAGGTTTAGTGTATTGCTAAAAAGAACTTTGCGAAGAGACTCATGCTCTCTGCGAAGACCTTTGGCTTCTTTCTCATCAATTTCCTGACTTCAGAACTTCCAGCAGTTGACAAGTCGACCAACATTTCCTGAAGGTCTGTCAAATCACCTTCGCACGAACGGCAATGCGTCAACTACTTTGGTCAGAATTTTTGCAAGCCTGGTAAAAGGTCAGACATGAGGGAGCGAATCGGATCGAGAAGGCCGGCTAGCACGACCACAGACTGTCTTGAGGGCTCAATGATTGAAGCAATGAAACGACGAGAAGTACGAAAACCTGCGAGAGCCGTGATATACGAATCTGCCTGTGGTTAAGATGAGCAAGTGCGCCGGTGCAAAAAGGGACCGTCCAGGCCAGAGGACTTCCGAACGCCTTCATTTCAGCCAGAGTCGCCTGTGAGGTGTTGGTCACTTGACGCTGATGGTCGCCGTCTTGCTTCAGGGGACACACAGTGGGGTAGCTGCGCAGCTTGTCCAAACGCTTGCCAGCGGACACGGCTAGCTTTCCACTTTGCTCTGAGTCCACGGTTCTGTCCCGCAACCGTAGCTGGGATGGTTGCTATTGTTGTGGAAGAGTTGTTGAGTAAGTCCAGCTTTGGCACCTTTGACCGATCTCGGAGAACACAGTTTGAGGCACGGCAACACCAACCACCTGCTATGAATGCTCCCTCCCTGCCTTGAGTCATGCACTCGACGACAGGTTTCGCATTTTGGCGGGGGCGCCTTTTAGACTCCCGTGTTATCGATCTGTCTTCCTTTTGAACGAGCACTTCTTTGGGAGGCGCGCTGCAAAATGCGCCGGCGTTTCGGTAGCAGAAGCTAAGCCAGCCGCCATGCGGTCTGGTCTGAGCAGCAGCATCAGATCGCCGGTGTTCATATCACCTTTACGAGGTTGATAGCGGATGCCTCCATGCCTTGTCCATCTGGAAGTAGAGTGGGAACCTCGCCTCTCCCGCGCTTGGGGGATAGTTGCCTTATGCTGTCGTGAGCAAGCCTGAGCTCTACCAGCGGCCACAGTCTCGGAGAAGTTCGGCGGTGTAACACCCTTTTCATCATCTCAGATCACGGTTCTGGCTGGAAAGGCTGTCAGAACAGCTAGCCATCTGCTCTCTGCCATGTCGACAGGTAAACACAAAAGCCACAAACATTCGAGAGCCATACCCACCTCTCTCGGACTTATAGAATACCCGTTTGTGCCGTTTAATCTAGATGGGAGGCATACACAGCAGCGACAAGCAATGAGCACAATGAACGGGTTCCCTCTGATGCATGGTGGCCTCGGAATGGCCCTGCATTGCGCTACATCTAACCTGTGCGCTTGAACTTCAATTCAAACGAGTCCCGTGGTAGATGTTGACGTTTCGGCAGCTTAGAATCTGCCGAAGAGCAGTGCGACTGTTTTCGGTCGTTTGCGCGATGACCGTCGTTGCAGTGGTTGTGGCATCTCAGGGCTTGCCGGGACGCTGATCGGGAAGGTCCCCGCATACTGGTTTTTTTTGGGGGGGCATGCGCCTTCCCGGTGTTCTTCGGCAGGCCCCACGGACCTACTCCTTTCAGTTTACCTTACCTACCTTACCTTACAGGGTAGTCAGGGAAGTTATGCTCCTTCCAAGTGGAAAGTGGAGCTGCTGCGATTCTTCCGGGGGCAGGTGGCAGGGACATGTTCCCATAGAATCGACTCGCTACCTTTCAGGTACCGTAGTCAAAGACCCGCTGGCAATTTGCTGTTAGATGCCTGCTTCGATCACTGACGGAAATGGATGGTACTGGCATGCCACACTGACAACTTCATCCCCACAACAACGCACCCCGTCCGAATCAACACCCCGCCGCCATGAAATCACCACTCGTTTCCGCGCTGGACCGTTTGAACACAATCGAGACCGGCGGCCCGTCTGACGTCCTCTTTCAATCCTGGTCGCTACTGCGGACCACCTTTGTCGCTAACTGCAACAGAGATGCCTGGGATTTCGAACTGTGGGCATTCCTCAACGTGCACCGGCCAATCCTACGTCTTGTCGCCGACGGACTATACCTCAAGCAGGCTGCAGGCTTTGACAAGGAGGCCGTCAGACACTGGTCCGCCGTCGCCCACCTTCATGATGCGTCGGTGCCCATCTTAGTGATGCTGTTTGGAGCCGACATCCCGGCATCGCGCCAATGCGCCGAGGCAACGACGAACCTCCTGAAGGCCCGCCCTGACGTTAACTTAGCACACATCTGCCATCGATACATAGAGAAGGCTGCTGAAGGTCGTTGCCGGTCATCCGTCAAAGTGTTCCGCGCTGCAATTGATTCCTGTTCGTCAACGCACTCTTCTGTCCGCTTATTCTCTTGACGTCGCCGTGGCCAGCCGCTGACTCCTTCGTCTTTTTCACCAGATAACCCACGCATGTGGCCAAGACATCGAGGCGCAAGATCTGAGGCGGCAACAACGGCTGTCAACAGAAACGAGTCAGGATCCATTCCCCCTTCTCTCGAACCTGCACATCAATTCAAGAACGCCCACATCTCCTCACAATCCCCGCTCATCTGCGAGCACGTGCCCGTCATGTTTCGTTCCAATAATGATGTATCCCCGCCTGAGACGGGCCGCCGGCATGAGCACCCAACTGCCAAGCTAGAGTCATTTGCGTCGCACCGAGGCTCCGGGTCGGCACCAATATTGTCATTGTCATCTTCGGTCAACCAACCTTCCATGCAGTTCGACTTCACAGCGTCGCCTAGTCTACTTCCTCGAATCAAAGGTCGTGGGCTGAAACGCAACTTGGACGACTTATCTCCAGAAAGGGTGCAAAAGCAGCAAAAGACACCGAGGTCCAGGCTATCCCTATCTAGCATACTTGGCAGCATGAACAGACTCGGCCCGGAAACATGGATCGACGATGTCATCATGTTTGTCTTTGGCTGCCGGCTTGTGAGTGACAACGTCGGTTTCATTGACAGCCTGACCATCTCAAGTTTAACGAGGACGAAACGTGCGCAGCTCAACCTGCAACAGGCCATGCGCAAAGACACAGTCCTCATGTTCTACAACCAGAACAACCATCACTGGATTCTCTTTGTGTATACGCGCCGAGATAGCACGCTGCGCGAATACAACTCCTTGCCATCCGCCTCTCCACACTCTTGCACCGGGAATGAGGAGGTCCCTAACTTCTTGCGGTGGGCCACCAACGATCGAAATCTCCGCATCCGCTTCCAGAAGCCAAAGGTGAGTCTGTTGCGACATGGCTCGAAACCACGCCGTTATTCCTGAAGCTGACTTACTACCAGTGTGCTGAACAACCGAACGGTTTCGACTGCGGTATCTACGTCTTGATGTTTGCCGACTGTATTGCCAAGGGCGCCAAGCTGCCAACCGCGGTCGACGGCCCCTCCTACCGCAAATACCTTCAATCATGCCTCTTTTTGTCGGTGCACGCTGCCCTGCGCCTGGATGAATTGGTTGCCGTAGGCAAATACATCCCGCATACGACAAGCGAGCGGGCTGCGCAACTCAAAAACCTGGCAAAAAGGCGCAGGCTTTTGATGGAATTAGGCAAAGACTACGAGAAAACTTCAGATACCTCATCCCAAACGCATGTGCAGCTACTTTGGCGTCGAGACCGGCATCACACACACCAGTCCATCCTGGCAGGCTTCATCCATTGTATTCGCAACACGCACCAAGCTGCACTCAATGCGGCGCTCGCCTCTAGATCCAATGTCGAGAGCGATGCCGAGATAGGCATCCGAGGCAGAAGGATGAATGGGCCGAGGACCATGTGCAGCAATGCAACGCTCACCATCGAAGCGCACCCAATCGAAGGATTTCTCGGTTCTCTGTCGCAGGAGACGTGTCGACAGACGACTAGAAATTAGTACCTCGAGTGTTGTCTGTGTGTACTTGTTCTACGATTCGCGGCGCACAAGTTTCGGGAAAACGAGCGTCATTGGCGAGAAGCACAACATGAAGAATTCACAAAGCTTACCACACTTCTCTCCCCCACACAACTCTGACGGTCAGCATGCGAATACTCTCCTGGTATTTTGGGATGGTGCATGATCTATTATCGACATGGCTTCTTTGGAGCACGAGGCAACAGTACAACTACTCGCAGGCGCTTTGAAACGGAGCACGACCTGAAGAAAGGGGTGCCTGTAAGGTGCTACTCTAGTTTGCGGTATTTTATATGTTGTTCTACTGTAGCTAACGATACACAATGCATTCCATATGAGGTTTGAGCTGTGTCACCTGTGAATACTATCTGGTGTCTAACAGATGCCAGATTCCCTGCACGTTGAAGTGATCAATAACACTACTTTAGAATTCTTTTCAATTTTCGGGGCATCCATGATGTATGGGGTTGAACATCTCTGAGCCCAGTTTTGTGTTTCTGCAGCAAGTTCGGCGCAGTTCCAGCATCAACTGCAAGATCATCCACCTGCACATTCCGGCCGACAGCCGGAAATCTTAGCCAAGCCACCCGTGAAGTCCCGTCTCGTCTTTTCCCTCCAAACACAAAGTCTCGAGCCCGAGTCACTTCCAAGTTGTCATCGGCTTGCCAAGTGAGCATGTTGGGTACCCCGGTTCTCGTCGGAAGTTTTTCGCCGGCAACATGAGAAAGGCTCAGCCACAAATTCGTCTGTTCGTTGGTCCCAAATATAAAGAAGCATCGTGTGCCTTGAATTCGTTTACCTTGAGCTCGTTCTTGGGCCATCCTTTTGTCTAGCTCAGGACTCCGCCGACCAGCCGAGTCACCTTCCACAGGCCATTTCCTTCGCACCTGGAAGACAGCCTACATGGGGATCTTCTTCATGATGTTTTGGGCTTGCGCTATTGACTGGAGCGGACACTGACTGGCTGAGATCTCGCTAGAAGGCTGCACAGTCTCATCCCCGGCACTTTAGGCCTCAGTGGTTTCCACCCAAGGCAACAATTTCCTCTCAAGAACGTCCATTCTGCTTGGACTGTTTCAATGAACCCCCATCCTGTCTGATGCTTGGGACTACAGGGCTCTCTCAGGTGGCATTTCTGTTCTAAACGGGCAAGCGAATTGAATTTCGTCGCGGTCATTGCGTGTACTTCGTCGTTTATTGCGATCGCTCCGAGGGCTCTTGCTGTGGTGGAAGCCACCTACTCTCTCTTTGGCGGGATCATATCAACATAGCTATTTCCCCGAAGCAGAAGCCATCATCTTTGTGGATTTGACTACAGCCTCCCGAAAGCCATGGATAGTTGGAGCATCAGAGGTCATCCACCGCTTCGAGCCATTTCGACCTCCTTCTATTGAACTGGCGAAGGGAAAGGACTTGGCGACGAACGAGCGGCGTCCGAAGGGAGAACTAATGGAGCAAGTCGACAGTGGCTTGGAAAGAAAGGCTGACCGGCCGGGATGAGCATCATGTTTGGTGGTTCTTAGCGGGAAGTTGCACGCAAGCCATGGCATCGGTCCTTTGTGAGTAGACAACGGTCTTGGTGCGCGTTCGGAGCCAACTGAAACGAGGGCCCTCGTGACCTCAAACCGAAGGAGTTATCTTTATTGCTGCACCATGACCGAAAGCTTCTGCACTGAGCACCGGGATGGTAAGACCTGTTCTGCATAGGAGATGGTGGCAATGGTTGGTGACGAGCAAGACGTTGGTAGTCGCATCGATCCTCTTGCAGACGCCAGAAGGTGACCGCGAGGCCGGATGGTTCAGAGTACCCTACCCAGTACGCGGAATGCATGAGACCACTGGCGCATCTCTCCAGCGCTTGCTTCAGACCCTGTGGGCCGAGGAATCACCATGGTGACTGGTCGATGATGCAGGCCACGGAGCAAGGAAGGGGAGGGGGTAGATTCGCAGAGCCTCCGACGACGCCATGGCTCAAAGGGGGAAAGACGTCAAGTTAGAGACGGGAAGCAGTGGCATCACATTTAGGCTTCAAATGGCATTCAATGGAGATGAATAGGAATCTCATGGTTCTCATGGGTAGTCATGATGTTTCCCCAGTCGGCCACACTCGGCCCCGTCCACGGCATTAATATTTCTTTCGGGGTGTTCTCTGACCACGAAATCCGAGCCGATTCTTAGCCTGCGTCTTGGTGGGCGGCAAGCGGTGGGATGCTCTAATGTCACGGGTGGATAAATAAAGTAACCCAGTCGTCTTCAAGAGCAAGAAATAGCCATGACGTCTCATTTGCCAAAGAGACAGCGCAAATGGTGTTTCCGCCAGTGCTCCAGCCAGATATGGTTCGCAAGAATATCCCGAGTGTTCCATTGGTAGAACTTCTCGTGCTATGGCGACTATATTAGAGGCGAGAGGGTGGGAATGGGACATGATTGGAATCGCCTGAAGTCAAGTCATGAACGACAATCTTAGGTCAAGCCCACGCCATGCCGCCATCGTCATTTGGGAGCAACTTGCCCGCTGTTTGTGTTTTTCTCACGCCCAGCCGGACAATCATGGGTCTGGCGTCCAAATATGGTCACGGTTGCTCGTCTTCTGCTCGGCATGAAGATGGAGGGAGCCTTCGGCATCTTGATGCACCGCCCGTCGTATGTGGGACCTTGACGAAGACCAAGCCCTCGTTTCAAGGTTCCGGCCGGTTACTCTGGCACGTCGCAGCCCATTCTTCCAGCCTCTAACGACGTTGTAATCTTTTCGAAGAGGCTGGGAGGCGACAAAATGTCTCTAGCATCTGCGGAGAGAAAGCTCCAATGGAAGCAGCATTGGACTCCATTGACGAGACGGAACTTGTCAAGGTTTGGAACCAGACACTTCACAAGCGCTCGCGACGTGAAGAATCCCGGAAGCATCACTGTACTTTCTCAATTCTTCTCGGGGATTCTGTCCGCCCCACAAGGGTAGTGTCAAATTCTTCGGTGCTGCGGTGCGTCTTGCAAGTGCCCCAAAGCGATCTTCATGATGGCGGACCCAGACCATGTGCGCCTCGGCTGCGCCGGCCTCAGTTGTCGAGCTCACACAGAGGCAAGTCCGTGCGATGGCAATATTTGCGGTAGCAGAAGTGGCAGCGGGATGGAACATTTCTAGCTGTCGTTGCTGCTGGATGCCGAGACTGGAACGGATGAGCCTCCAGCTTTCCACAGACAACGGCTGCTAGGTATCAGGTCGAGCAAGCTCAACTGCTTGGCGCAAGTACCCGGGGCCTGGAGTCTCTACACTAGCAACGCGAATCTTGGGACTATGGTGCTCTGTTGACGTCGAGGAGCCACGCCTGGTCACCGGAGCCGGCGGCGGATGCTCTGCTGACACTGATGTTGCGGAGGACAAGGAAGAAGCGCAGTTCGCTCTGTAGATTGCGGGTTCCAAAGATCTCCGAGCGAGCGATGTATTAAGAGCTGCTTCGACGGTTTTGCAGAATTCTAGCGCACCCAACACGTGCGCGAGGACTCGTCCATCAAGATTCAAGTCTTGCCGTCGCTATCGTATCAGAAGAGATAATGCCGCAGATATAGCTGCCTGACAAGAAGACGGCATGCTGGGTCACCCTTCGAGGCAGGACGATCGGCGTACTCCCGTATAGTCACCTCCCATACCCAACAAGCTTGCTCGCTTGCGCTTGCGAGTGGTGTAGTGTAGCGCCCTTTCTCCTCGCTCCCATACCTGCCAATCTTGCGTAATGAGCTTTCTCGGCGCTGCCTGCAGAGGCGGTGGCAATCCATGCTCATGTCTCTAAGGTCGCTGTTGGTATCCGGCTTGCGAGGGGCTGGAGCTTCAAGAAGACGCTTTCGAGGAAGGCAAGTCGGGCTCGTATGCGATCGGAATCGGGTTTGGCATGGACTCGAGGCAGATGGCGAAGTGATTTGTCGAGAACATGGAAGTTCCTAGAGGAAGAGACGAGCGACTTGAAGGGTGCAGGACGCAAATCTGTGCCAGTCAGAATCTGACAATACCATGGCCTGGGCAAATGTGACTGCTCACCTGGTGTTTTGATGTGCTCGCGGGGTCTTGTACGGTGCCGCTACTATGCCATGGCCGTGAGCATGGCAGTGGTGTATGAGCCGTGGAGACACACAGTCTTCGCTCAAGACCGGAGGCGGATCCTATGAAGGGGTGGTGGTATGTGGTGGCGGGCCCGGCATAATTGCTTCAGACGGTTGCGTGGGCCATCGCGGGCATCACGCACCTTCGAGTAGGCTGCAAGAGACTTGGCGAATCTTGTGACAGGCCTTCGGGCGTAGTGGGGGCGAGGATCGGACTCGGAGGCGAATTCGATTCTTTTTGACGCGAAGGGTAGAATATCTGAGAAGCATCCGACGACGGGTCAGCTTGTTTTGCAACGCGAAGTTCTAATCAGTGGCTAGAGGGAAGTGGGAAGCGTACCTGTCGTGTCGGCCTGGCGGGGACGCAGTCGTCGGGAAGCAGGGATTTTGGCGGTCTCCTTTGCAGCAACTGCAGGTCTCTCGGCCAGAGTGGTGGCTCATTATTCGCATTCGCTGGCAGAGCCGACCGGAAGATGGAGCACGTGGTACGGATCATTGCTTGCATCCACCTCCGTGGCCCTGCTGATTGTAGAATTCAAGCCAGAACGTGGGCGCTGGCGTCGCAGTGCCCCGCGGTGAGGGGTTGGAAGAGAATAGAGGCTGCGGCTGAGAGTTTGAAGGGAAGTTGTGTGCACTTGGACTTGTGCATGCGGGAGACGAAGGAAAGGAGGCGGCTTGTTGAGGTCGGTCGGTTTGCAGCGGTTGGGGCGAGGTTTGAGAAATGCATTCGGGTGTTGACGTTGACGTCTGCCATATCGAGCGAGTCGGCCAGATACTTGTGCCTGGCAGTTGTGCTTGCGCAGATGGTGGCACTCGTGCCCGGGCAGATGTGGACCCATCCAGCTTCAGTGCATGCCTACCGATTTTAGCGCTAGAATCGGGAGGTACCCTCTGTAAATACAGCGATAGTGTGCTATGGGTAGCTTCCAATCGCACCGCTACACATCGGAACGTAGCCACTGCTTCACTATTGCCTCTGAGAGGCAGGGCACACTGCATTCATCATCCAAGCGGACGGGAGGTTCAGGGGAGAATGGAACGCGACGCTGCGCATCATCACACCCTGCTCGACATGCATGCTCAGCCGGCGACAATGCTGGACGACTTCCCTCCGTACATCCTAAGAAGGCGGTGCGATTTCCTTACTCTGGGTGCCCTTATGTTTGTCAACTTCTTACAATCACATTGCAGTCATGGGGGGGGGGGGGGGGGGGGGGGGTTGCGCCTTAGCTTCCCAGTGCGGACGAATTAGCCGTGTTTGCCTGCAGCGCAGGCGTGGCGCTTCGCCGAATTGGGAGTCGTTCTTTTCGCGGGCTGGAGAACGACGCAAGGGCTCCTGAACGGCAATTTAGCGACATTGTTTGTTGTATTCGCTTGGAATATCGGTTTTTCTGATGGGCGAAGATGCGGCGTCGCAGCCTCGAACGACAAACGGTACCCGAGGGTGCCATCGTCGATTTGCAGCGATCAATAGCCTCAACTTGGTGGGGCGGCGTGCATCAGAAGCCAAGCCCGCAATGCAGAGCAAACACAGGCAAGCGGATTCAGCACCCGGGAACAGAAGCCATTCTTTCGTCAGCTGGCGGCAGAGAAACACAAGCAACCTGGAAACACCGGGAACGGCACAGGCATGCTCAACAGGGCTTTCGGTGCGTTACGCCCCAAACAGCAACATCGTCCGCCGGAGAAGGGCCTGTCGGTGGCTTGCTGCAATTAGAACCCGGTCGTGGTGATTCTTGATGTCCCGTATGTCGCCCTGCATGCCCTCTTCCTTTTGCCATCCAATGAGTCGGCGAATAATCTTTCGTTGGTGGCCCGGGGGAGGTTGGAAGCAGAGCTGGTGGGACACGCAGCTGGTGCGGGGATCAAGGTTGCCACAGCGCCAAACATGTAAGATGATTGGTTGCCGCAGTCGTTTCGCTGGGATGTGCCCTTCCTTCGCGTGGCCGCTAGATGCTTGATGAAGTTGAATGGGGATGGAGAGACAAAGTAACAAGCGAGAATGGGAAATGATGGAAGTCAAGGACTTCGCGCCGCCCTTCTATTCAGTGCCACGACTTGTCATCTGCCGGATTGGCAGCAGTCCGAGGCACACAGCTGCTGCCCTGTAGTGGAGTCGGTGGGCTGGTGGTGGATATCTCCCGATTGAGCGCCTGGAAATCGGGAGGTACCCTCTGTAGCTACAGCGATGTGGGCCTGACAATACATCTGCCAACACCTCGTCACCTCGCAACTCCCCGCAAGTCGAAGCGCAGCCGTCTTTCTCAATCCCCGAAACAGAATTCTAATTGCCTATTCAATCTCCATTTCGCATCTTGCACCGCTCGGCCCTCCGACAGCATGAATCACACAATCCTCGCAAGCGACCCGTGGCAACTACCAACGCTCAGCCAGCGCGATGTTTGCTTGCTCCCTCCAAGACCAACGGGCCAAGTCCCCTTCTGCCATTGCTCCCCCCTGGCGGACAGCTGGCTGACCATTTTTGTCCAGTACCTACCTATCAGGAGACGGCGCTGCTGAAACCTCTCTGTCTGCACCACGGACCTCTGTCCAACCTCGCAGCCTTCATGTCTGCCTCGAACGAGCTGCAGCCGATCGTATACGACCTGATGAATAGTTCTGAATCCGTCTGCACTACCTCACGGAGTTGTCCCGAGCCCATTTCTCTCGACAACGCACCCGAATGTCCCGTGTGCGCAATCAAGGCACGCATGCTCAACCCCAACCATGACCCGTTATGCGGTCACCGAGACTACCCCGCCGACCGCCTCATGTCTGAAGGACGTAGGTTTACAAGTTTGAGGCTCTGCGACGCACGCTTCAGAAGGTACATGGAGGCCTAATTTCGCGACGATCACGGCTGGCTGCTCAACTCGGCGCACCCAGACTTGCTTGGCAAGGCCAACGACACATTCTGCCTTTTGGTAAAGCCTTCCTTCCACTGGTTCCGCCTCTGATGCCTATGCCGATAATTGAAGCTCTTGGCCGAGCAATTGGTGCTGCGGACCGTATCATTCCATGGGGTATGGCTCCGCGCACCGAGATCAGGCAGTGCCATGCCACGAGTGCGCAGTGCCTCGGTTCGCGCCATGTGTCACTCTAGAGGCGCGTCAGAGAGTTTGGGGGACCTACGAATCGCTTCTTCATGTCCCAATCTACGTCTGCGATAGTGCTCATTATGGTCATGTACTTATTAAAGAGATGTGCTTGACAAAGAGGTGTGCATATGAGTCTTGCTCCCGCGATGCCGATGTGTCCGACTTGTTGGGCCAAGCTGCCCGCGTTTGCCCCTTTCCAACGCAGTGCGGTGTGGCGCGATGCGGAGCAAATCGGGGAGGTTGTTAGGGCATGCAGCTCGAGGCGCAGGGTTGAGCACCACAGTGATAATCATTGCATCGCGAAGTGTCGCGGGCGGAGGACGGGGAATTGGCGAGGAAAGGTGTCGCTAGATCGTTGCGGGGTGGCACCATCCATTACTGAATTGATACCTGACCACCTGAGGTGTTCTGTGCCTCACCGACGACAGCAGGCCACCTTGCTGATGAAAAGGAAGGTACATGCTGTCCAGGATAATGTACCTGGTTGGCTAGCCCCACTGAGCAAGAAATGTACACAAGGTACCAAGGTACCTACCGATTTTTGGCTGTGGAATCGGTAGGTACCTACCTTGGCCTCTAAGGCACCGGGAAGGTGGCCAAGCGAGCAACCTTAACAGACCAACCTCTCCCCTGCGCTGCCACTGTGAGCCCCCTCTCCCTGAAGGCGAGATCAACCTCGCGAGCGCTGCCACCTCCGCGCGCCCTGAACCCACCAGCCTCACCTTCGACATCTCCCACCTCGATCTCTCCCACATCGACCTCAACCTCGACCTACCTACTTGACGTCCCTCTGACGTTGCGCGGTGCCACCAACGGGGCGATTCACCTTACGACTCTCGAAAGCAACAGAGGAATCGGCTTGCTATGGTGTATTCCAGATACCCATTTTGGAATCAGCAAACAAAGGGTCTCGGCGAACAGTATGTCAGCCAGTGAGTCAATTGCTGCGTGATTGTTACGGGATCCAAACCGTCGCCATCCATGCTACATCCCTTTGCCTCTTTTTCTGCGTGTCTCAACAGGAAACCGAAGAACATTTTTAATTCCCAACCAAGCCCATCAACACTGGCACCGACCAACGCCACAAAACCCGACGCTGACAGGCTCTCAACACCCGACACTCCCTGCCATTTTGGCGATGCATCAGAGATCAAACAAGCCAGCTCCAATGAACTTGGTGTGCGAATGAACCAGGAAAATCCGAATTGACATGCGACTGCCTTTTGCCACGTCTCGGGAGCCCTTTCAAGAACAGATTGCTAGGTTGGGACCGACGTGATCTCGCATCAACCCCTTCGTAATGCAGTTTCAGTTTTCACCCGCTATAAGCGCTAGAGCCACAGGGCCTACACCGCTGAAACCCCCGCAAATACAACAAATGTCCGAGGCAGCATCGCCAAAAGCTGCCCGCCCGCCGTTGCTGGTCTGCGCATCTACCAAATCTACTTTACACCCTCCACTCTCTTTTCCACCGCGATCTTGGCTTCGGAATATTCTGAGGCAGCATCTCGCTGCCTTGGAAGGTAGACACTCAAATTCGCCTGTGGTCTCTCGTTTTGTACCTCCCCTTTGAACATTCCCATGCTGCACAGGGCCCCAGCACAACGAACTCGGCCATCCAACTTGTCAGCACCAAAGCCAAAGCCAACCCAGAGAAATTTGCTCGTACGCTTTTCAGTCCAATCCTGATCCACGGATGCTTGTTGATAGTCAAATATGTCTTGGAGAAGGTCTTGGCAGGCTATTCACTGTCCGGTCCGCTCTGCATATCTCTCCTCTTCCATCGCAACCATGAAGCCGGCACCATTGCCATCAATGGTCTGCCTTCTAATCTTACCCTAGCATGACTCATCGTTTCCCCTGCTCAAGTCCAACATTCATGCTCGCTTCCGTCACAGGTGCAGCATGAACACCGACACTGCCCTTCACACAAACGGAGCGAGCTTGATGCGGCGCAACAGAATTGGCGTTCCAAGTGTCTGGAACCAAGATGGGTACGACGACCCTGAATGACCCAAGATGTCGTAGACGATCAGGGATAGTCTCGGAGGCTTAGCAGGCATGGAACGCCGTTCGGATGGAGAAGTTAAACGAGAGAGGCTATTTACCTGGTATGAGCTCAACGAAATGTGCCCTGGGAGTAATTGGGCGACCACGAAGGCAAGACGTGGACAATAAACAAAAAGAACGCAGCAGAGAAGTTAGTGCGCTCTCTGAAATCGGCCAGATTATTGCATGTTGATGTTGCACATCAAACTTGTCTTTCAGAGCTGCTTGGACCGTCGACTTGATTGAGAATATCTACATACTTCTGTCGTCCAACACAGAATAACATGCCCGATGCGCCTTTCATGCGCCTTTTCATTAACCATGCATATGCTGAGCACCCATAATAACTAAATACCAAACTTTGAGGCATTCTCACGGCACTTGGCCAATAACTCCACACGAGCACGTAAAGCTCCAGCAAGTCCTTCGAGTCCGGTGACAATCTTCTCGAGTTGTACCCGAGTCCCCTCGACCCTCTCCGCTGTTAGCGACAGTTGGCCTACACTGACCAGGCCAAACTCCAAGCGCGCTGTCTTCTCGACTCTCTTCAAGCGCTTTTCGGTGTCATTTTCATGCGCTTCTGTCTTTCTCAACAGGGCAATCATCATGACTGTAGCGGACAAGACTGTGTTAGATAGTGTCTTTGAGTCCGACACGTGTCGCTCGAGAAGTTCCACGCGTGAGGAATGCTACTCCCGCAGCTTGGTAGCCAAGACGACTGGGTCTAAAGCTCCGGTACTCATGTCTCCGCCGATCCAGACATCGTTCGTGAGCTTCATACTGTTTTCCCACGGGGCATGAGGGTCCCACGAGAGTAAAGAATCCCAGCCCTCCGTACTCCCGCCCAAGCAGGCAGCAAGAATCTGACGCCATAGCCCAACATGGAGGGTCGTTGGGAGAGGCCTCTTCAGGACCGCTGAGATAGCGAACAGTATCGTGTGTATGCCTGAGTCGGCACCATTCTGTTGCTGTGTGCATGCGCATTGCTGGATTTGTAGACCTGGTATTAAGCTGGGTAGATAAACGGCGAAGAAGGCGTCCACAATCTTCTGGGTTTGCTCTGTATGCCTAGTTGATGCCATTGAATCGAAAATGTCGACGGTCGGGGCGTCGTCTAAAGCCCGGTCAACTGCGCAGAGAACCCAGTGGTTTCCGTCAAGCAGGATAGGTAGAAGTAGGATGTCGGCGTCACCGATGGTCTCAACGACGTGTGCCTTCGGCTGGTAGTCCTCGTCGACGACCTTGGCCGTCTCCTTGCTGTCCAGATTGGTGAACTGTGGACCTAGACCGTCGCAAATCCTTCCCAGCGAAGCATTGATCCACACAGCTTCGACTGCGGCTGTCGTGTCCAGCAACGTTTCAATGCCTGAACCCGCCATGATCGAATTTCCGCCCCGACGTCCATCTGCACACATCTCCATGAGCATAGTCATGTCGCCACGACTGCAGTTGTTGACGATGTCAGCTTTGGTGCTAAAGGTGAAGGAGTCGTCAGCTCTCAAATGGAGAAAAAGAGGAAGGCGAGCGACTAAGGCGTCTTCTTGGTAGTTTTTGACGAAGATGCAGTTGGAAATTCGCTTTTCAGCCAAAATGTTGGAGCCGACTTCTTCACTAACGTCTCCTTCCGAACGAGAAGCGTGAAGAACGTCGTCGCCACTGAGACTGTCGCCGAGACCAACAGAGTCGTCACCGCCGTCGTCTTCAATGAAAAAGTCGTTTCCACCGTAGGCCGGAGCAAATTCGTCGCCTTGATCGTAGTCGTACCTGGAGCTGCCGCCACTAGGGTCCGCGTCGCTTTCTTCTCCGTCAAGACTGTGCCTGGAAAAGCTTGTGATTGGGTCGCCTCTGCCCACTTCTGTTGAGTCGAAGTCGTCTGTTGGAGAAAAGGTACCTGCGGTGTCCTTGTCCAAGTTCCCGCTGCTGCCTTTCGTGGGCGAGATGATCTCTGTAGTCTGGCCCTCGGCTGACGACTTGTCTGGAGACTGGGTAGTAGTCTCGTCGTCAGGTTCAAGGCCCGTCTCGCTGGTCTTGTCTTCCTCTTCCTCTTCGTCGTCTGAGGAAGATTCTTGAGTGGCTCTCGTGACACGCTGTGCCTCCAGACGTTGGATGGAGGTCTTGATATCGCTCAGTGTGATACCAATCCCTTTTCGTCCTGGGCGGCGTTCCGACCGTCGGACCTTGGCACAGTCGAGCAGTAGCACAAGACACTGGTCCCAATCGGAGGAGAGATCGACGAGAGGCTGCAACTGTCGGAAGAAGGTACCGCCCTGTTTCTGAAGGTCGTAGGCTATAGAGAATAAGAAGCGCTTCGGATCAATATCCCACACGGAGGCAGCTTTCCTGAGCTTGGGTATGCTGACGTCTCCTACGGGAAGAGACAAGAGTTCGTTGGGTAGGGCATTGACGACGAGCTTCAGGACATGTTCTGGTAATCTGGCTCGAACATCTACTGGATTGATGCAGTATGGCTCTCGGGCGCAGGCTTCTTCCAGTTGCCGAAGTCGCTCGTAGACCTGATCACGAGCGGTGAGTATGCTGCCGACGAAGCGGTTGAACTTGGCTTCTAACGGTGCAGGTGCAATGCTGAGAGGAGATCCTTTGGGGTGGGACAGTACCGCCATGTAATGTAGAGGATATGGGCAAACCCGGCCATGCGGGGTCGAATATCTCAATAGGGAGAAGAGGATGGAGCGAGGTGATAAACGAAGGAGAAAGGCCGGCGTAACCAGTGGGTAAATGAAGCGACTAACCTTTCTGTTGGTAGCGGAGGGTTGGTATTGGCAGCGATAGGAGGTTGATCGGTTGAAGTTGAAGTTCGGCGGATGTGCCAGCACGCCCACGAAGTCGATGTTGGAAGGGACTCAGGTTGTGTGGCAGGCACCTACCTACCTATCTACGTACCTGAGGTACGTTAGGTAAGGAAGAAGATGTGCGGGAAGGAGCGACGCCTCAGTCTGGGCGGCGATTGGAGACATGGAACTCTGAGCCCTGTGGGTTTCTAGATTAGGTAGTCGCACCCCTAAAAATTTGATGCTCAGCGACTTCGCGGTGTGGAATCGGCAGGTACTCACTTCTTTCCAGCGAGTCCGCCCTTGTGTCGTATGGCAAATACGGGAACTCACACATTTACAACGACAAGCACACTACCGCAGCCTCTGCAAAATCGTGCAAACCCTGATCAGCCAGATCCGACGCCTTCCTGCACCATGGATATCAAAGGCAAAGGGCACTTACCTCGGACGTTGGCATGATCATGGTCAATTCCCCTGCTTCCTCCCCGGGGCACCGAACGACGGCGACTGTCCCCGAAAACCCCGTCAAGTTGTCGGCGAATTCGCCCTGCATATTCTCGCCAACGTCCAGCCAAACTTGTCGGTACCTTGACCTACCTCCAAGTATCCACTTTTCACTGGTGAGGGTTCCCATGTTTTGCCCTCGAGTACGAAGATGAAGCAATACCAGGCGATCTGGTTTGCTACGACTTGAAATCCGAGACTACCCACACGTGGACCACTTTGTCGCCTAACAGCGAGTCCATCAGCACTGGTTTTACCTGCACAAACGAGAGAATGCACAAAAGCCGGAATCGACACAACATTGAGGAGAGGGATGGTTGGTGCATTGTCAACAACGGACCTGAAAGCGTCCCTGATGCCTTGCTGTGGCACGAACGCGGTTGATCAATCCGTATGATGACATGGAATCACAGTTGCAAATGTGTTGTTGTCGGTACTCGACTTAATCTGATGTTCCTGTCAGGCTTCAACGTCCACGTGAACATATGGTTCTATCGACAGTAGGATACTCTGTTGGCTGCTTCTGCATCAATATCGGGTATTTTGCACGTGTCCCAGTGACCTTAGAGACTTCTGCTTCCATTGGAGGCTTGTCAAACGCCACTGGGTTACTTACCATCATCATCAGAGGGTAGAAGAAAACCCCGCACAGAGAGCCTGCACGGGAATGCACATTCGGCCACGAAACAGGGTGGACGAAGACAGAGGAACAGTCAATAGTTCTGATGGACTGCCGCCTCGGATGATCTGCTTCTTAAGGATACTCGCGGCGCTCATGGCACCTCTCACCTGGCCGGGACTTGTGGTGAAAGACTTGCGGAGTCCGCACCCAACTTCCGAATAGTTCACACACATGACAAGCTACTCAGTTGACACATTAAGCTCGCCCTACGACCTGCCACCCTAACAGGGGGTTAACAAGCTCCGCATGCTGCGCGTATCCTCCTCAACGGCTCCTGGCGAATCTCAAGACAGGTCCTGCATTCGCACCCGCAAACGCGGATTATCTGGCCCCGTTACAGAACCACAAGCATCTCGATCGTGTTGCAATTCCGAACTATGACCGTTTACCTCAATCTTTGTACCACCAGCGCCAACGTGCAGTTCGGAGTGGGCCTTTTCTTAGGCTCTGTATCCCTTGACGACGGAGACTAGAATAATCATCAAGAAGCCGGAAGTCCTCGTCCAGATTCCGACTCGTCTGTTCGTAGTGCCACCCGGTTGTCAAGATGCTCATACTTTCCACCATGCTCGCTGTAGTTTCTCCCCCAATCATGAGCTCATCGGTTAATCTTTAGAGCATCAAGCAGTTAATCAAGACAGAGGTGAGCTCGCGGTGGTCGGTCTCTGGCGTCACAGAGCGCTCTGGGTCGCAAAAATCTCTGCTTCCGAACCCCACAAGTGTACCTTGCCCCAAGGTCGTAATGAATACATTTTATGTAACTGGCGAGTGAAAAGTTCGACCAGATTCCAAGAACCTGGTTGAATGACTGGTGGTTGTTGCACTGACTTGGGCATCGGCGGTGATCAGTGGCTGCTAGGAAAATTAAGCAGACTTTGACTACTTGGAATTCCAACTCTTTGGCCTTCAGGACGGCTATTTCCACCAACAGCGACGTTTAAAACGGCAAATGCACCTCTGGCGGGACCCTCGAAATTCATATGAGACGTCTCTGCCGCCTCCCTCGCAGATGGAACGCAATACCCCACCCCGACGAAGACGGAACGGCTTTCATGGGAGCCCGCCGCTCACAGCTTGCGGGTCATACGGCAAAGGGTGAATCAGGATACCAGGCTTGTAGATGCGAAGTAGGAGACATGCCGCAGGAGACAGTGGAAAGAAACGAGTCGTTTTGCAACGCTCAAGCTTCCGCTATGTCGATATCACCATCTATTGCTCGTCTTTATAAGGCCCTCGAGACGACGGCCGGGCCAACTTGGACGTCGGTATTTCCAATATTCCTGCACCAAGCTAGTTTCTCTTCACAGCCTCCTCAGTCCGGGGCTGTAGCCACGCTGATGACCGAAGCATTGCCAGTTGCTAGGTTCCATCGACCTGTTCAAGTCACTCCGAAAGGCACTTCATGATGACGGGCAAAACCATGACTGGTGCACAACTTGCCGGCTGACAATCCTCCTTGAACTTCAACTCGCACCGCCTCTTCGTGACCGAGCTCACTGGTCTCACAGTCGTCCATACCTTGGTCACTGCGTCGGAATGTGGTTTTGGTTGAGCGTCGGTCTTGGCTGAACATCGTGTCGACCGCCCCTCACACAGACATGCTGGCTTAATGTCTCCTACATAATCAACGAAATACATTGAAGCCTTCCACTGGGATCGCTCGAGCGACAATGACGACATAGCGACAACAACCACACCAAACACTCCAGTACGTGAGACCACGTCTTGGTGAGGCTTTCGGGTCACAAATCCTCAGGCTCGATATTATAAACGACGACCTGAAGCCCCCCTCATACAAGAAGAAGACATGCAAGGGGTTCATCATCAAGGGCAAGGCGACTTATGGCAATTAGTAGCCGAATTCCGGATGTTGGCCCGAACATCGTGTAGCCTACCAGGTCGACCACTCCAGGGGGGCTGTAATCGAGAGACGCGTGCACTTTCAAGGTCAAATACACAGGTCTTGGAACGAATATTACCAGCCTATCAAAAAGCCACTTCGCGCACAACATAGACGGCATGGATGTTGCCTGCTGTGGCAACAGAAACACAACCACCTCTCTCAAAAAGCACACGACCATCAAGTACATGCTTAGCGAACATGGCCGCGCTCATCGCCACTTTCGTCTCAAGGGGTATCCGCAGCTCGGAGATGTTGTAATCGGACTCAATTGTTTCTCACGGCCGGCCGAATACCTATCTCGTCAGCCCGATTTTGCAGGTCTCTATGGATGCTCACATCAGTCTTGTCGCCTGCTTCCTACTCAAATTTGTGCACGAAAAGTCCCATACTCCTGTCATTGCGGTCAGTATCAAAACTTGTCCGATCATTAGCATCCCCAGTGTCAGAGCGGACGGATGCTTCGTGTCTGCCTGGGTACCACCGACCTGGCGTGCATCCCGCCTTCGTCCTCAAGGTAAACGGTTCATTTGACCTTGGCAACACAAGACTTTTGGACTTGGAAAGGAATTTGAAGCACAGATACAGCTTCTCCGGCAAATCCATGTTCGTGTCGTCAGCAGTTCCTATATAGCATTATTGCTGTGCTTCTAGGATAACACACGCGAAGGCACCGACGTTCGAGCATCAAAGTCCACTATATCTGCCACTTGTAATCTTATGTGCCTTCTTCGTCGACCCTTGGGTACGTATACTGCGAAGCTACTGGACTGGGCACTGACCGAGGTGCTTTTACTGCTTTTTCCCCCTACTGTGAAAACCCCTACTGGGTGGGCTCGAAATTTCCTCAACATGTGCCTTCTTCGTCTTGATCAACGGCTTGTAGACCCTGGTACTCGTGTTGTGAGTTGGAATCAGCCTTTTAACAACGGCCGCCGAGTCAATTAGTGACAGGACGATGTCCGCGGTCTTCATCATGCTCGGTATGGCTTGCCCCCTGCTTAACGCCGATAGCCTGTCCCTATCCCTAACGGAACCTCCTCCGTCTTCCCGTCTTCATTGATGTAGACATGGTGCGGCTGATCCTGGACTCCGGAGCCTCGTCTCGCAAAACACCCACGTGTCGTGCATTGAGTCTTTCTAAATACAGGTCATTACCGCATCTACTCCTTCCAACGCGACGTGGGCGCACTCCTTGTGCGGGCAGTCGGCATAGCATCGCCCTGCATGATCCCTATGGCTGTGCCCACCCAGCACTTCGCCGTTCCATCGAGATTTCTTTGAACCGGATAGGTCTCTTGAAGTCCATTGTCTCCCTCTACTTCACATCTACGCAGCCCTGACCAAGATGTCTATGTTGTAAGCCGGGCCGTAGCTCGCAATCTTGGGGCAAACTGTCGAGATCATGATGTAGTACTCGCCAGTAATGGAGCTGAGCAGGCCAATTGTGAAATGGCCGTATCCTTCGAGAATGGCCACCTTCTCACTCATTTGCTTTGGCAAATTCATCGGCAACATCAATAGAGTCGGAATGAATAATGAAGTGGTCAGAATCGGCGTCTTCGCGTCGGTCTCCATCAAGTCTCGCTTCTTTTTCAATAACTGAAACGCCGCTTTGTCATCTGCGCATCCCTTGATATTTGTCAGCTCCCACAGGGTCCTCAGGTGTTGGCATGCTCGCCACGGACGACGTTCTTCAACTTCGTCAGCAACGCCGCGTCCGGGGCCGGCTCCGTGTAGCGCGTGACAAAAGGCCATTTTGGCCTTCAGCTAAGGTAAATGTTATAGTTGGATAGTTATGTTGAGCTTCACTTGATGGCATGCAGATACTCCAAGTAGGTCTTCCTGGGGATATTGTCGATACTGTCGTTGCCGTTATGAATCGCGATCTCGGCGAGCTCCCAAGACCTGTCGTCTACATTCTGTCGCGAAGCGGCCTTCGGGTCCTCAAAGAGACGCCTTTGGTCTTATGGAAAACAGTTTTGATATGATCGAGGCGTGAAATAAATGCCCTCGACAGCCACCACATACCTGTTGCAGCCCGGAACCACGTCGTGTTCTTCGACAA
Organism: Colletotrichum siamense; assembly: GCF_013390195.1. Lineage (NCBI taxonomy): Eukaryota > Fungi > Ascomycota > Sordariomycetes > Glomerellales > Glomerellaceae > Colletotrichum > Colletotrichum siamense. The sequence continues at coordinate 253,249 of NW_023501029.1, read as the reverse complement.
GAACATCGATGCGATGTGTCAAGAAACCATTTGTCCCGAAGTGCTGCTTGAGATGCTGGCCGGGGCGTAGGGCCTCCTGCGAGTCACCATCTCTTCGGACATGAGGATGCGGATCGGTTTCTCGCGTGTTTTACTTAACGTCCCAGAGGGTCGGAACGGTCTTTTGTCACACGCGATGGAACGACCGGGCAAGCCGAGGTCTAGCCGTGAATAAGAGCCCATAGGAGGAGAGCACTGTTGTAACGGGATTAGGCGAAGACGCTCGATGCGGAATCGTGAGAAAGTGCGTGTGGCAGATGCATGACGTCCTTTCCCATCAGAGTACTCGAATCAGATTGTCGGAACCGCCCCATGCAGCACTGAGTTTGTCTGTGTTGGGAGAGAAGTTGCCTGCAGCTGGTGTCCAAAGGAATACGGCGGACTTGACGATGCGGATGGTGTTGAAAGGGTATCGGGACTTTCACTGTGGCCAAACGTCCGTTAGAAGATCGTCGACCAGGACGTGAATCAAGTTGATAAACATATCAACGTACAAGAAGCCTCGCAGGCAAGAGTCATGGTATTGTTGTTTAGGATGGCGGGGTCGAAGTTATGGTCGTCGCATTGAATCTTCCAGGAGAGCAGGTTCCAATGGAGACTCATGGTGCTGCATGTTTTCGATCTAGCCAGGGTAATCGAGTCGAATATGGCCCTACAGAGGGCAAATCTCTGTGGATCCGGGTTGCACAGGCCCTGGCGGATAGCTCAATTCTTACAAATGGACAGATTTTTCAGTTAATGCAAAAACTGGATTGCAACAGTGGTCACTTGTTTGACGGTCACAGAACAATGCAATCTATAACCTGCGGCGGAGGGAAAGGAGTGGTTACACCACGATCGTGAAGGCAGCAACACTCGGTGTGAATGTGTCATGGCGCTGGTAGCTTCGGTGGAATGCCCCCACATTCGGCCTTATTCGTTCACGTCGCGAATTTGACGAGAAGCCTCTTGTTGTCGAGATCTGGCCTGGTACGAGGAATGCGGTCGTGGGAGTGTTGGTCGGCAACAGCTCCAGCCTTGTTTCTGAGAACAAACACCGGCATTGCCTCGGGCTCACCCTTCAAGTTACGGGGTAATACGTTACTTATTACCTGCTGGCAGGTGTGGTCAAAAGGCAGGGGGTATCGGGCGATTACGGGTTGAAGCTGACGGGAGACTTCATCTGCATCGCTCTCCTGGTGGCCAAGGTCGCACCGACAGCGTGGAGTCTCCAAAGCACATATTGAAAACTGCCGGTGACAAGCGCGACAAGCGGCGATCATTGTGGCCGATGTGGCCAATGTAGAGGTCGGGCGTGCGGTCAGAGGTTTGTGATCGGGGGAAATCGGGTCGAGCTTCGACGTGCGACGCAACACTCAAGGTGGCAGAGGTAGAAGACGAAAAAGGGAAGTAGCTAAGTAAATCCCAAGACAGCTTCGTGTGACTAATCCAGACGTGGTACTCGGGGACCCTGAGGTCAAGACATATATGTGGAAGGGTCACGAGCTGTGATGCAGGGCCAGGGGCCGATGACAACGATGCTGAAGAGCAGTGTGGAGATAGCAAGCGACACAGGCAAAGCTGCCGTCCAGGTGCATCCAATCGTTGCAGGGTACCTACCGATTTCAGGGTTAACATCGGAGGTACCTTCTGTAAGTATAGCGAGAGTGCAGTGGATATCTCCCGGTTTCACCACTATAAATCGGGAGGTACCAATCAAACGGTGATAAGGTATTCAACCGTTCATACGAGCCACCCGTACTTGACGGTTGTCCACCTACCTTGAGGTACACCGTCAAGCTTGCACTTTTTGAGAACGCCTCATCCCGTCATCCAATTGATCCCTGCAAAAGTCTGGCTATCGCCCGGCCGCCGCAGCGCCATCCGCGGACACTCAAGCTATGCCACAGTCTGACAGCGCTAACGTTTGCTTCCTTGCACCACAGGTATCACAATCAGCTCAGGTGGATGTTGTTCTCGACACCCTCTCATGGCCTCCTTCTCATCTCAACAAAATATCCCTGGGGATTGCGCAACCCTCGATCGCCTTTGCCAGCCCACTTTCTTCAAGTCTCAAGGAACGGTCCACAAACGCTCTTCCTCCAAGTGCAGGCGCAGAGGAAGGCAGCATTAGCTGGTTAGATGTGAATACACACCGATTTCACAGAGTGATCCGAGTCCGGCGTTCCGTTATTTTCTGGACGGAAGTTGCCTGACTGACCTTCCATGTTGCTTGGATGCCTCTGCAGCTTCGCTGTCCGCCACGGCACCAACCTCTGCGGTCAGCTCGGTGAGGGAGGGGTGTTTGGCTCCACTTTCTGTCAAATGCCCAAAAGTGGGGCCCTCTCGGTGAGGCCAGTCGGTCAAAGCGCGCTCCTTCATGCCGAGAGAGGCCCTCCAAGTCCACAGCGCCACCCCCGTCCAGCTCCCATCGCCGTCGTGGCCCAATTTTCAATCCGCATTTTTCTCCATGCGATCCGTCCGTGAAACCCTTGTTGCCGGCAATGTAGTGAATTTCGTCCACCTCTGCGCCCTTCAGATCCGTGCCGTCGAGAAGTCAGGTCCAGTGCCTCTTGTGGCGAAGGACAGGGCGTTTCTCTAGTCGCTGCCACTCCCTGCACCCCAAGATCAATCACCATTCCTCAACACCACACTGGAACCACTATCTCCAACCCTCTGCGTGCTCTATCCGGCTCAAAAACATCTGAAGAACTCACCAACCTCAAGACTTGCACTGCTTGCATGATCGGGTGGAACTTTGGACGGGCTCAAGTTAAGTACGTAAGTGGCTCGGCAATCCACCATCTGCCGGCGTCAGACCAAACCTTATCGGCTCGCTTATCTCACATCGAAGGCTTGCATTCTTATTGAGACGTCCAGTGAGTGTCGCAGCAGCGTGCACTTTGTGTTGTTGCCGTCACAAATATGGCACGCGCCTTACCTACGGCGGCATCATTGACGAGAACCTCAGATGCTTTCTCGTGAGCCTTGCCGCAGGAAAGTGTCAGAGTGCTGACCCCATCAGCGGGAAGACATCGGGGCAGTGTGATTATAGCATCTAGCTGCGCGGGACCTGGCGTCGCTGATAAAAGAGTGCGACTTCCCGGAAAGAGATCCCAACATCTCCGCCCATAATGGAGGTCATTTTCAACGCAAACCTTTCGGCACGGCCATGAAGATACATGCATCAAATACGAGTGCTTGCTGCTAGTAGGAATCACCAGAAAGGTAGCTGCTTGAGCGATAGGCCGTGCCGTCATGGTACGATCCAATATCTTATTCAACGTATGTTACTGCCAGATCTTCCAACCCACAGCTAACAGAAAGCATTCAAAGGAGACAGGGTTTCCCCAACGACTAGCTATTAAAGACCGGACTGACATGTCCATGGAGTGATTTTTGTCCAAAAAGGATGTTTTCAAGATATCCTCCGCGGCCGCGAATCGTGTTGTAGCCCGAAGTCTTTCTCGCCATCGACTTGGGTCGGACCCGACGGATGCGTACCGATGCGGCCGTGAGAGTCGGAGTTGCAGATGGAATCTAGGCGCAGCCCACCACACGACGGTAGTTTGTTGTGTCAACAGCTTCAAGGTGTCTTGGGAAGCTGTCATGGTGTCTGCGAGGAGTTCTGGAGACCCGTTGCGAATCGTTGGACGAAAATCAAAGGCGAGCATCGACCTGGGTTGCTGGAGCGATTCGGTGTCTCGTAGGTCTCGGGGGCTGTTGGAATTTACAGTTAGCAAGGGGCTGGCAGGAAAGGAGCAAGATTCCCACTTCACTCCTATGTCTGGCGGCTTTCTGGCTCGTCTGAGAGGGAATGCTGGCCGTACCAATGGCGATATGTACGGGGCGAACATGATTGTGGGAGTGATATTTGTTGCACAGGTAGAAAGCGTGCTCGAGCACAGTCGCGGTTTCCTACTCCCCGCAACCAGACGTTGCCCAAATTAGGTACCTTACGACCCGAGTGGTCGCCATCCGTTTGGGCAGGCGGGCCTCAGCAACATACGCCAGTACCTGCCTACTGAGTTTAGTGTTCTTTGCGTGAACTCACAGTTTTCCAGGTGCCTTACACTGACCAAGACACCTTTGCAGTGGGGCATGGAGTGCGACTGGGAGCAGGCACATCACGAGTCGCAAGTCAAGCTCTTTCCCTTTCTCTTCCCGACAGATCCCAAGCCGCTGCACTTCGCCAGACCACCTCCAAATCAAACACATTCGCTCGGCTCGTCTGCATCTTTCAGCACAACTCAACAAATCCTCCAAGGTATTAAAGACGCCTGCTAGCTCCAAGATTCTTCCAGTCGCACGACAGCACCTGCCTTACTTCCTTCGCCGGCATTCGCGACACCTGCTCGCCTCCATCGAAACCCACCATCTTACGACAAGACACTCTTGTTGCGTTTCCATCTCATCCAATACATGTGAGCCTGCTTCCCTTCAAATTCGAATTTCCAAGATCACCTGCTAACGGCTGAACTCTCGCCAGCTTCCCAAATTGTCCATCATGGCCACTTCGCACGATCAGGTCGGCCCGGCCAGCATTCCCACCGAGATTTTCTCCATGATCCTTGAGAAGATGCGCGACGAAATACTTCAGTCGACAACGCCAGTAGTCTGGAAGCTACGCTTGGAAAGAGTTTGCCCATACTCGCTAAGAGATAATGATCCCTCGGTGGTATCAGTCCAATCGGATCCAAACGAGGACGCGCAAAGCGGCGGATCGAGGGCCAAGGCACGCCTGCGCCATCTTTCTCCTTTGCGTGGGATCAACAAGAAGGGCCGAAGACTCGTCATGGAATGCTTCGAGGCGCTGCCTTGCTCAGATTCTCGTCACCCACCTATGTTCGTTCGCACAGATTGCGACATCTTCATTCCTGGCAAGCACCAATTCTACGCTGAACATATTTGGAAGATGGGGCGCTTCTTCTACAGGCCTCAACCCCAACTCTTCACAAAGATCAAGCACATTCAATACGACCCCCTTGACTTTCCTTATTGCAGCTACTGGAAAACGCTTCGCCGTGCTGAGTCACTTTTGCAGTGTCTCGAAAGTGTTATTCTCAAAGACACTACCATTCACCTCGCGTTGGAGCACGAACTGCTTCCAAGCAATGGCGACATGATACCACTGACGAATCACGGTAACGGACTTCAATTACTTTTCTTGGTACGTCTAAGAAATATGGCTAGCAGTCTTCCCCGCTTTCATGATCGTTGGAAGCCATTCAAGCGAAGGGGAGTACGGCTCCTTGTCCGCGAGTCAGACGTCCTTCAACCCAGCGTGGAGATTGTGTCCACAGAGCAGGGCCTGCACTTGCGCAGAACATGAGAGCAGCGAGCAGTCAATATGCACATACAAAGAACGGATATGCTTGGCTTTGACTTGCGCACCGCGGAGGATCTTTGAATCAGGTGGAGAATCATGCAATTGCTCTGCATGAGAAGGGAGAAAAGGCCAGTGTTTGCACGAAGAAGGTCTTTCACAAGCAAAGAAGTAAAACCAATTATCTTGCAGTCCGTTCTTGGAACCATTGTCAAGGTGTCAAACTGATCAAATGCGTCTGGGACTACCACCAACCAATGTAGCCGTTCAACTCTACCCGCCTCCTCCACCAAGGGCATGACTTTAATCGCATCCAACACTCAGATCTCTCCTTGGGAAAAGGATTCCATGATCTAGAACCATGCTCAACCCTCTGCAGATGCAGGAGCAATGGCAAATTTCGACGGTCAGCGCGAGGAGCCCTGCTGTTACGCTCGCTGGATCCTCTCATGTTTTGACAATTCAGATGGCACAAAGAGAACAACCAATACCATCCATATCCTCTTCGTGATCGAAATCTTCAATTCAGTCCTACGCGCACCAGCCTCAACATCCCAAAACCCTCACAACACGGAGCCTACCTCCAGCTAACGCACACGGCGAGTTTGAAGCTGCGCAAAGAAACAGGATATCCATATTCTCATCAACGTTTGAGAGCGCGACTCGATACAATTGTTTTCCAACTGCATCACAGCGCATTTGCCCAGTCTTCAAATGCACCTTTCTACCCGCTACTTTTCGTATTCGCAACGTAGACGGCAATATCAACAAAGTACTTGGTGCCCAAGGCAGTCCCGGCCGCTTCCGATGACCGTCGCCCTAGATGCGAATATCAGGCCGCAAGTATTCCCTCTCCCAGTTCTGGTTTTTTTGCCGTGGGAGAAAAGGCAATGCGGTACAGATGGTGACAAAGGCAAGGTGTTCGGGTCAGTGAGTATCGGCTGCGCTTGCGACGACACCAAGAGGATGTCTTGGGTGGTGCTGACAAAAGCTCTTGCTGCTTTTGAGCGATTCGCTAACGACGGCATTCACTTGGTATCTCTTGTTGCCTGCTGGCTTTCTTGGTACCGTAGCAATAAGAAGACCAGGAAAACCATCAATCCATCAGCCAGGCGCGCATGAAGAACCCGCAGGGCGTTGTACTTTTGCCGGTTACGACGAACCGGATAGCAGTTGAACCATCAGTGCACCAGCACTCTGGAGTCGATTTGGGGAAAGGAGCTCGTCGAGTGGGAGAAGTAAGCTGGAATCCTTCCTGGTGAGCTATTTGATGAAACTTGGGTGCGGCAGAGCCACCCTCATGGGTAAAGCCTTGTCACATCTCAAATGCCATTGACAGGCTCCAAAATCAACCAATATCGTGCCGGCCAGGCCCTTTCCCTCTATCTCGACTACGGTGGTGCAACAGCCGCAGCAAAAGCGGGTGCGGGCACCCCTACTATTGCTGGACCTCGCAAATGCGGACCTCTGACCCCAAGGCGTTGGCTTTCAGCACTGTTCAGGTCTGATGTACTATCTGAAGCGCATCCGCATGTCCGTCAGCCAGCCCCCCCTGGAGGCCTCCAAGAACCCGGGGACTTCTCTACTTCATTGCTCATTGCGAGCACTCATCGACTCTTATTTCCCTTCTTCGCCGTCTCTCTCACCCTGAACACTCTTCGGACAAGCCTGTCGCTTGACATCTGACGAGCAACAAGAACAGCAAAAGGAGAAAGCTGCAACCCGGACGCAAAGTCGCCCGTTTGTGAATACTGTCACATTTCCGAAGGCTTCTGCCAGGTCCCAAGTCGACGATCGAACAAAACAACCCCTCAACTGCTGCGCAACTGTTATGAATGGGACCAACAGCTTCAGTCTAGACGAAATATTGTCCGACCTTGCCCGGACCCCGACCCCCTCCCCCAACGTTCTTGAGCTCGCAGCCTCGATCCAAGATCCCATGTGACTCCTCGCAGGTTGTCTACTCCGACAGCTTCTTCTCGGACCTATTCGGTTTCAAATCCCACCGCCTGTTGTTTACCGGCATGGAGGCTGTTTCCGTCACCTCGGGGCTGGGCCTTCTTGACAGCCGCGACTAAGCCACATTCAAAGACTACTTGACACCTTCAATTTTGAAACCCTGAGCATGACGGAACTGAACATGTGCCCATGATGCGCATCAAGTTGCTGCAGGCTCAGTGGCTGAACGAACTATCGGAGGTGATGAAGACGGCGCGTAACTAAAGAAGGCGCTGGAATCCGGTTGGCATCCTCCCAAGATGGAGAACGGTCAGAGACCGCTTATTGTTGGTATTGATGGTGGTACTGTATGCCGCCTCGAGTGCCACAAGGTATGAAAACGAAACAAAAGATCGCCGTAGTTATGTTGGCTCTGGTCAGTGCGATGATGCAGGCCAAACTCCCGAGAAGGACGTGGACGCCAAGCCGTTCAAGATTGCGAACCCCGAAAACATGATGGAGGAGTTCTGCAGTCCTCCTACCTCGGACAGTGATTACGACCAGCTGCTTGGAGGGTGCACGATACACTCTAACCTCGAACTAACGCGTTCAATCCTTCATCGACATCATCATTGGTGCTCGCTCTCAAGGCACGTTCCTGCGGCCTCGGTGTCTACAGGCAGCTTAGCTTTGTCGATAGCTTCGTGGGCGGCTTTAACTCTAAATAAAACTCGCCCTGTATCTTGTTAGTAGTTCCAACGCATTGCTTCGCCCTGGTTTTAGCTGACGTGTCGTCAGGCGATTACACGAACGATGAAACCGCCAAACTTGCGGCAAAGATAGCCTCTTCTCTTACGACAGTAATGGCGTCATCTAACGGACACATCAGAGCGGTTCTTTACAGGATGACCTCTTTGACTGGCTCTGCAGGGTTCGATCCAGGCGACGCAGTGGTTGATCCCCTGCATGGTCATGGCGGGTCACTGTCATGGTAGCGGGTTGAGCATACTGATGAATGATTTATCCTTTGGCCGATGCCAGGCAGTTGTAGCAAGCGGTCTCTGGGCATTATGAGAATGATCCCACCACCAACTCAGACAAGCTCTTATAAGAAGGCAGCCAGTATGCCACATGATAAGGCACTAGAGAGAAGCTGCTTACAAGAGCTCGGCTTTGCTTCATATCCAGGGCGAACTTGAGGTGTATGACTTCTGCGGCGGCAAGCGCCTCGAGCTTGAGGAACAGGAGGCGGTCAAGCACATGCGAACGATCATGTGCTGAATGGAGAGCAGATTCGAGATTTTGGTCGATGAGAAGATCGTCGGTGATCTCAAGACTTATGAATGGGCTACATTGAACTCTTTGCGCAGCATGCCACGAAAAGCTCCTGGCTTTGAAGCCACAAAGACGGACTGTCATGGTTTTTTAAACAAATATGTGTTTGGGGTCTTTTGGGTTAAGAGATATGAGGCCAGGAGGGAGACCGCCGACAGTCAGGAAACTTGCCATCGGTTCAATCGAGCGACGAAGAAGCCCACAGATACCAGCGCTGTTCGCCAACGACTTACAATGCTCTGTGAGTGCAATGCTTTCTCCGCCAAGGTTTCCTTCGACGCCGCCATTACTGCTTCTACTTTGCTAACCGTCTTCCTAAGCACAGTCTCCCACGGCGTCTCTGGCTTCATGCAGCTCGTCCTATCTATCATCATACTCTCGCAAAGGCGCTAAAATATATTCGTCGACCCGCTAGCATCCGCTTTCCACATGAACCAGCTTACAACCCCCGCATTATGTGTGCGTGACGCAGCTTCCGCGTTGAATCATTGCTTTGACGGCTTTTGATGATCAGAAAACCCGAAGCAAATCACTTGATATGTGAAACAGAGATGCCAGAGCAGATTCTATGTCTATCTCAGCCGATGCTAGTTCCGTGTCTCCTTTCCAGGCTCCATGACAACGTGAGCCAGCGGCCGCCCGGCAGTGGCCTCAGCGAGATGGCTTCAGTGACGATAGATGATTAGCAGTTCCCCAAAGAGTCCGGAAAACAGAGGCCGCCAAGCTTCGCGGCGTCCATATGAACTTACAACCGTGACGGCTGCTTTTCCACGGCAGGAAACGAAGCTTTGGGCCTGAGACCGTCCTCTTTATGCACAAGTCCCACCTTTCCTATTAGCCAGTATCTTGGATCCTCTTGGCAGCGTCATGGTCATATGGCTATATGCTCCCGCTGTTGAATACAGAATCGGGGTCAAAGTCAGTATATCCCTCACTTATACCTGCAGAAAAGTTTCATCACGTCTACGAAACTTTGAAGCCAATCTCCATGTGAGCTGGGCCGGAGTACCAGCATCAGCATTGCGAAGTGCCTAAGTACGTACCATTCATCACAGCACTATAGCCGTCCCCGACTACCCTCCGAAGAGGTCCATCTGTGACCAAACCGGCGATTCGCCTTCTTAGCGCGTGATCCCTTGATTTTCTCGGCACATGATCCATCGAAGCCTCTTCCTACTACCGACTGCAGAATATTGCCCAGAACCTCAACAACACCGGTGCATCTGGAATTGGCCTACCTTGCCGTCCAAGCAACTTCTTGATCTGCTCAGAGCTTCTCTCATGCTTCTCAATGTCTAAAAACTACGATCAAGTGCCCCGATGGCGCTGGACGTCCGCAATTGATCCACCGCCATTCTTCGACGATTTCAGAGGCCGCCTTATACCGGTGTTGATATATGCATGAACTCTGTTGACCAGTGCCTCATCTGGTGCGGAGACTTGCAACGCTGCCGAATGCGCATTCTAATGATACACAAAATTGAAAAGGAGACCGCCGACTGTTCAAGGCTTGCGACGCTTTCGTCTGACATGAGCAGTTATGAAAGACTCAACACGAGTTGTCTCAAGATACTGACCCCCGCTCCCCTCCCTTTTCATTGACCCCGAAATCAACTCCGGTCATGGTGGAGGCAGCACAATAGTAACATACGAGACCGCGTGGGGGAAGAGGTAAATAGCGACAACAGCGTCCTTTTTGGAATGAACACACAAGACAAGCCTGTGGCTTCGGAGACCATGCCAATCCTGGTCATATCGCTCCAAGCTATATTTCATTCAGATCCAAATACTGCGGTACACTCCGTGCCGGACGCTGGCATCAGCATCACCCTTTAATGAGTTATAGCCGGTGGCGTTCTCCGTCCGCGGAAGCGTGCTGTCGATAACTGGATCGTTATGACAGCCAGCAAGAAATTTGTCTGCAAGGGATAAGGTTCGCAGGTTTTGCATCCACGCAGCCTAGTCCAGGCGTAATGATTGAGATTTATAGCAATGGATCGCATGTTTGATGGCAAAATAGCCAATTGAACGAAGCCAGCTCAGCTGAAGATCGGCATGCGCAGCCTTGACTCCGATTGCGCAGAATAAGAATAGCGGGAAGGGAGGAGCAGGTAGGTCTTTCTGGTCGGCCAGCGAGCAGAGTGGACTCGTAAGAAAAAATACTTTGTTTGAAGAGAGAATTTCAAGCAATGCTTCCCGGAGTGATGCGGCTCGAGAATGTTCTGCCAGTCTTACCATCACTTGGGACGTTGATACTTCGCAACGTTCATTGAGCCACTCGCTCAGAACGTGATCTTACATTCGCAAAAAGCCGCTGACGCCGCAACCAACTTAGGGGAGTCTCTCACGCTGGGAAGAGCTGTGAATGACACAATGCAAGGTTGGTGAAAACTAGCAGACTGAGCGATGCCGGAACTTGTATCGCAGTGATTGGTTTGATCTCTTTGACCTCTCCATAAGGTGTTTTTATTGGTATATGTGGCCTTGAGATGTGATTTGGGTACGGCCTGTGTTGGCGGCTGATTACTTGATGGCGAGGGGCTCTGAGATGATTCCTGCCTCAGCAAACCTAAAGAAAACTTGCTGCGAGTCAACTCGAAGCCGTCGAAGTCATGGTAGTGTCTTGGGGACAGGGACAAATCAAAAGCACTACGAGTGAAAGGAGAGGTTGGGAAGAGTGAGTCAATTCATGCCTCCACTCTCATCATTTTCTCGGCCTCTGCACCTCAGATATGCCTCTTAGGGAATGTGATGACGCAGAGAATAGGTAGAAAATGAGCCAATAATCTATTGAAGCCTAAAGAATGCTAAGCTTCCTATACGTGCTCCATTGCGTAATTTGTTGACCAGAATCCTCTCCTAGGAACGGATGACCTGAGACGTTTGACCAAGCTGCAAAAGAATATTTCTGATGGTGGTTTTCGTCATATTCATTGCCTCTGCGATCTTGTTCCTTGAGGATTCGATCTTGCCCATCTTTTTTCTCCTATGATAAATGCAGGAGGCTTCCTAGGCAACGACAATATATCGCCTCGGACTGATTGTCAGAAAACACCATGGCACGTTTGCTAATGGGCGCATGAAGGAATCAGACTCGTAACGCAGTATATATTCCACACATTGCGCCTTATTGAAGTTCTTTTCCATGTTTTTTGCTAGACCCCGCAAATAACACCACACGTCGTGACGATTCCTGAGACAGACATGGCCATGAGCATCGCCTGGTGCTGCGCATTCCGTGTTATCCTGTGGCGGCTCCGCGATAATACACGAACAGAAATGCTTTGCGTCAGCAAACACACCTGAGATTGAACCAAGGTTCTCATATTGACGGTCGTCGTTATCTGCCTGAGCCAAACACCTTCACTCGTTTCAAAGCCTGCCCACGACATACTTACAAGAACTCCGTCCCACCAACAACTCACACTTTGACGTCGTCCTAAGGATAAGAATAAATAGCCCGGCGGTCCCTGTAATGCCAGTTCCGCCCGAGGAGGTCATCCCTGTGGCTCTAGATGCCCGGTCGGTGCGTGGTTTGAAACCCCTGTTGCTGCCCTGTCTATTCCCTGCAAGCAACGCTTGTCCCGGGGCCACGACGCACCCAGGCGACATACTTGCACTGTTGAATGCGTCGCGTCGCGCGCCGGGCAACGTTACCGCCAAGACGAATTGCTGCAAGATGGCACGGCACGTCTTTGGTTGCTGCCGGCCTTCTGCAACAACTGGGGATCATAATGTATGTGGCAGGATAAGCAGCAACTCAACCCAGGCGCAATCAGTTGATAAGGTTTTATCAAACGCCATCAGAGGCATCGTTTCAGCGCGGAAGGTGAGACCTATTCCGGCTGGAGGGCAAAAAAAGCGACATTCTTGACGATGGCTGACGTCGAATTTCAGGAGGCTACGGTTATTGGGACAGACAACTTGTTCGTTCTAGACAACAGTGGAATGAAAACGGGTGGATCTAAGCAAAGGCCGTCCTAAGGAGTATTGCACGGTAAGATGTTGAGTGGAAAGAATGTCTCACTGAGTATGATCCAATTTCAGCAAACACCTTTGGTGTCTCACTGATGATGAGACGACAAGATACGGTTGGGAAATGACCGCCGACGTTCTTGTTTACTCGGGCGTTGCGACGGTGTTTGTACCTTCGTTGGAATTTACCCATTTTCAAAATGGCGCCACAGTCGGGCAACCAAGGAGCACGGCTGGCGACCAGTCTCGAAAGTGTGTCCAGCTGAATGTTCATCGAAGAGCTCAGCTCTCGGCAATTGCGTAACGAGTCAGAATTTCGTCCTTGGAGATGCTGGCGACAAAAAAGTGTGAGGGAACTGCAGCAAACCTTTATGTGGCTTTGACGAAACTTGGGAATGGTAAGACGGCGGCGGCAGCTTCTTGGGCGGTAATCATTGGCTTCGACACAGAAGAAAGATTCGCAATGTGTCAATAAGAAAGCATGCTTCAAATGTAAGTAGACAAAAGTGCAATGGGGGAGGTTGAATGGGAAGGGCTTTTACAGCAGTGGATAGGGTCGCAGCCGCTTTTGTGGGAGATGGCGCAAGGTCTGTCGCACGGGGATGTCCAGCAGAACTAGGGCGCTGTACTGACATGAAACGTAACAAAGCAAACTCACATTGTGAATGTGAGTCTGAGGTGGCTTGACTGGACTTTTTCTCCTGATTATATGGCTCCAGGCCTCACTGGTCGCAGAAAGACTAATTTCCATTCTTCCAGAGTGAGGACGGTGTGAGGCTACAATGATCTGTGGCGCTACTCAACCCGTGATTGACAACGTACTCGTAGATGGCTTGAAAAACGAAAGATGACTGACACATGACGGTTTGCTTTCCGATGCTACTGATCTGCTATTCATGCACTCATGACCCATTCATACATAAGCCCGCTTCTAGGCTTGTTCTGCATCCGTCTCTCAAAAATAAGGCACAACCTCTGGGTTCGCGTCGCCCATTTCACCCGACCATCCTCCCGTGTACATATCTAGACCAACGCTGAAATACTGTCAAGAGCTTGCTTCGTGTAGACCTGGGTGGCGTTCAAGTCCGCTACAAGCGTGTGATATGCCCGGCCAGTCTCCAACAAGACTTTGTTTCGGCGAAAGTCTCCCCGTCGACCCTCGATCTCGACTTTTAGGGATTTTTGAAGCGCCTTCGCGTTGACTAGACTCTTCTCCGTCTCTGCGATCCACTTTTGCCTCTCCGCTGAAGTTTGCTCGGTTACGGCTGATGTTTTGTCCACAATACCCTCAAAGAAGGCAACGTCACTATCGGCTGCGCGCTGCTTCAAAAGAAGGGTTGTATCCTCTGCCAACTCTCTCGTAATAATTGTCTCAAGTGCGTTGATCTTGACCGACAACTCAGTTGGGCTACATCCCAAGTTGCGTACAATATCCTCGTTGATTTGCTTCAGTGCATCGCCAACAACTTCGCTCTTGTGCTTCAGAGTCGACTGAACAGTGTTGAGGAGTGGCCGGAGGCCGGGACAAGCTGCGCCGACAAGTCTGGCGACGGCGTTCTGGGAACTCGGATTGCCGATTGCCAGGTCTGATTCTGGCTGTGCCTGATTGGGAATTCCGTCCTGTAAACCAAGTTGCTGAGCAAAATCACCAGACAAAATCTTCTGCAGATCTCGCTGGGTCACCTCAACATCAAATTGGGCCAGATCGCTCTGCTCCGTGCAGATGAAAGTTGCAAGGGCAAGAGCAAGGATACCGCTGCTGGTCTTGATTCGTTGTTCGGTACGGGGCTGCCATTCAAGGATCAGTATTTGCTTGAACCAACGGGGCCGTTACGTGATGTGATGAAGGAAGACATACCAGTGATGTGTATGTTATCGGCTGCCCAAGATCTACCAGCTGCCGCGCCTTGATCCATGGCTCAATCCAGGCTTTGATCACATCTAACTCGGTCGCGGGCTCTGCCGTATCGCAAACGTCGACGTGTGCTACAGACCGTTTGAGATGTACGACGATCCAGCTGCTACCGGATTCCAGCCGCAGCAGAACGACCAAGTTGTCCGGAAGGCAAGCCGTAACTTCCTGCTCTGCATATCGTTCAAAAGGTTCCCGGGGGTCGAAGATGTGGAACGTGGGCTTCACTTTGCTGAGCGTCAGAAGAGCATCGACGCAGGCCCCAATACCGTTGGCGCCAAGGTCTTCGCCGAGAGCGAGGGATACCATCGTATCGCGAGTCTGGTGGAGTTGTGGCGTTGTCGAGGAGTTGTGGCGTTGCCTTTTCGACGAAGGTGTTTGGCTCGTGGTGAAATTGAGGGATGTGCGGTGTTTGCCGCTTCGGGCGGGGGTTGATTGTGGCTGGCAGTGAGACGGTCAGCATGCTTGGAAACGAGACAAGCAGGGCGTTTGTGCGCGCAGATGGGGATAGGGTATAATTACTTGGATCACTGGCTGCTTGGCCAACTCAGGCGGCAGCGCATTCATGCCTGCAGCTTTGTTCAGGTCTTGCGTAGTAATGCCACGGTCTCGGGCTTGCATAATGGAAGCTCCACGACGGTCGGTCGAGCAGCGTCGGACGAGGCGCAGAGCATCCAGCCAGCGAGGGTGTGTGTTGGCGAAAGCGGCAAGAGCATCGAAGAACGGTCGACCGTGGTCCAGGCGAAACCAGAAAGCAATGGTGCCAGGTGTGACCTTCCACGTGAGGCAGCACCTCTCTAGCTTGTTTGGGGAACGTGTGTGTAGGGTTGCCGGATCATGGTCGACGTCCAAGGCTCGAATGACGACTTGCTGGGTAGCGTGCGACAGTGACGCCCGTAGGTCCGACAAGTCGATGGAGGCCTCGACGTCTCTCTCTAGGCTTCCAAGGCTGGAGACGATGTTGGCCGCCCAGATGCCGTGTTCAGATTCGTCCTCGGGCTCGAGAGTGACGCCCCGCTCGAAGCCGACGATGGCGTCTTTGACGTTGGGCGCAAGAGAGATTTCCACTTCGCTGGAGTTATCCATGCTTTGGTGGAGTGGCATTGATTGCCGAGATCGTGAGTGATTGCAGACGGGAGGAAAAAGACAAACAGGGCCGCCTTGGGGACGTCGGCAGCAGGATGCAAAACAACTACATCGGTTTGATCGCGGAAGGCAGTTGGTGGTGAATGGTTTTGGAAAGAAAGAGCGATGGGGGAGAAAAAAAAAGAGGCACTGCTCCGGTGGAATTATCGTTCTGTGCATTTGCTTTGTATCGATAGCTCTGGAGGATACCGGAAGTAACTGTGTGGTACAGGTGTATGAGTGCCGCTGGCAGTGACTCTACTTCTGGCAGCGACTCCCCTGATGGCAGCGACTCCCCTGATGGCAGCGACTCCCCTGATGGCAGCGACTCCCCTGATGGCAGCGACTCCCCTGATGGCAGCGACTCCACTCTACCCCCCGCATAGCAGCGACTCAATCAAATGGCAGTGACGTGATCTAACCCGGATGGAAATTTTCGGCCGCAACAACATGATGAGGGAGACAAGACACGCCACGACCACCAAACTCACGTCTACCAAAGCACGTTCATTTTCCAGCGCGTCGGAAGCGGTCCTCGGCCCCGCAGCTCACCACCACACAGTGTACGGACCATTCCTTGACCGACAACGTCGGCAATCGCACCTCACTGAAGCCACCCCCATTGCCATCCTTTTTGGGCAACTTCACGCCTTGGAGGGTCCGTAGCTGGACAAGACTGCATTTTCTGCCATATTTCTTCCTCCTCATCCGAGTTACTTTGCCTTGAGATGCTACCTTTCTCGCGGCTTGATGAAGACCGCAGCACGCCATGTTTGAGCCCTGCCGATACTGTACATGACGCTGAAGATGGAAAGAACTGTTTTGACACCATTGGGCAAGCGACTTGCACTCCAGGCATCAATGACTTGCGGATTGACGCGGCACTTCACGAGCCGCCGGTTGAGGCGCCGTCTTCTCAATCACCGAGCGGAACAGAACGCGCCTTGACAAGTCCTTGATACGACTTTTGCTATCCACTCATCATCCCTGGAAGCTGCCTTGAGCATTCATCACGATAATCGTAGCAAACTCCAGGACGTGTTGACTTCTTCGCCCGTCTGAACCGCTATGCCCACCCAGCCTCCCTGCGAGTCTTCTCGCGGCATTCTTTGCCCCGTCCTGCAGATTACCACAGCCCCAAAATTGTGCCTTCGCGTCCCCGCCTGCAAGTCGCAAAATGTAGCTTTCACGTCACTGTCACCGCCGTCTTCTCTGTGCTGACGTTTGTCCACCGGACACAGCAACAACAAAAATGGTCCATAATGCACACGGCTCCAAGCACCTCAATCATCGCAATCGGTTTCGTCGTTGGCTCTTTCGATTCATTAGGCGGAGCTTCCATCTCACTCGTCAACTGTTATGCAAGTGTCCCCTGGAAAGTTGCACCGGAGCTGCCGCGGTAGATATCTCTTGGCTCTTCCTAAAAAATCTGGCGATACATGCAACATCATTGGCTTGAGCACATTTCATCTTTCAGCCTTCCACATCGTCCGAAGTCTCGCACATCATGAACTCCCGCACACCATCGGCCGCCCAACCTTCATGTATATCAACCTCGCTACGACTTGCCACTGCGCTTGCTTCCAGTCTCCTGCGCTCGCTTATCACAGGCTTGGCGACTCGTGTGCTCGTCACTGTGCGTATCGTGCACCCAGACAACCCCAGAGGTAAATGAAGTTGTGGGCGACAGTTGTGACACCCCGCACATCGGGTGGCAATTATTGGCACGCATACTCTCCCGCGAATGGGGGGCTTCTGGAGCCGCTTTGACGTCGAGCGAACCAACTACTCGACTGTGAAGTTACAATCACTCCAAGAAAAGACAGTCCACGATTCCACCTTTGGGAACATGACTGCTGCTTGGACGACTTGCCAGGAACATCTGCGGGGCTTGCTAGGTCGATATCTCGTTCGACGCAATAGAAGAGAGCTTTGACCAATCTGTTGCTCACACTCATACTGCAACGTCTGCTACCACCTTTCAGCTGACTATATCATTGTCTTGTCGGCCTGCCGGTTCCACGCATGCCTGGGTGTTTCATAGGAGACCATGCCAACCAGATTTCGGTTGTGAAGAGTAAAGTAACAGACTTCATGCACCAAAGCCTTTCGGAACACTAGACAGTGGAATCCATCACAATCTCGAGAACGTCGATATCCTGTACAAGTCCATCATCTACTGCAGGGCCTGTGTTTTTCATTTTAATGCGTGATGGTTACAGAACCATTATTTTCGGGGAGTTACAAGTTAGACCATGATACCTATTCCAAAGGCCTACTGGAACCGGAGAGAAGTAGATAAGACAACAGGCCACCACAGTCTCAGAGACGAAGCGGCTGATCACGTACTAGTGCGCCTCACTCGGAACTTCCCTTCGTCACTCACATCCTCACTCACATCCTCACTCACATCCTCACTCACATCCTCACTCACATCCTCACTCACATCCTCACTCACATCCTCAATCACATCCTCACTCACATCCTCACCCACACGCATTCGGCGCTTCCATCGCTCGATGTATCACTCAATTTATTTGAGAATGATACAACTAGAACTACGAAAGTTGAGGCGGCATAGATCAAATTTTTGAGGTGGAGGAACGAGCAATTTCAGGGGCCATTGACAAGAAGGCGACAGCTGTCCAGGAAGACCACCTTCTGCGAGGACGTTTGAACAACGCAATATCTGCAAGAAATACTTAAGCGCAGGGTGTATTACGCTTTTGCTGGACTCGGAAGCTTTGGAAGACGGAGGTGTCATTCAGCAGCCCTAACCTAGCCCGAGATCGGCACAGTTTGTGCTTAGGATACGAGTTCGATGAACAGTCAACACGAGGAAGATACCGAACTGCAGGCGCAACAGGCAAGGCACAAAGATGACGGTTTCGACAAAGTTATAAGGTAATGGGGCGATAAATGACGTACTCATGCTATTTCGTATGTCGAAAAGGTCTTAAGCTTGATCACTACCACCTACGACAGGTTCTTGCTGACTGACAGCTTGAGCCCTGCGCTCGATTTTCATCATGTTCCGGTCTAGAGTCCGCTCCGCCTTACAATGCAAATTCTGCTTCCTTGTCCGAAATACATCGTTGCTCTCCTCATCAGACGCCCAGACAAGATTTTTTTCCCATCGATCTCAGGATTTCCTGGTCCGCCCATACAGGTGAGGCCCTGTATTTCAAGACTTTCATGCTGGCGTGCCCTTCTTGACACGTGCGTCCGTCTATTCAGCTCCTGTTCTCAGTCGGTCGTCGACATTGACTTGTTTAGGCTATGGAAACACATTTGCGCAACGAGAGAGATTCTTCAGCTGACTTTTGCCAAACATTAAGACATATTACTTCAAGTAATTTATGTGATGTGAGAACTGGGCTCGCGCAGCATATCCGATGGTGTGGTCGGCGAGAGGACAGAGTGGACCTAAACATGCACAAGGAGATCGACGTCGGGCAGTTTTAGGAACGGGCGCGTCTCGAACCAGCATGTAATCGGTATAGGGGCATATGCAGGTGTGTATTGAATTTTCCGTTTCATAGATTAGTTGTCAGCATAAATAGAGTAGGTATATCAATGAGGGCAAAGATACGGTGAAGACTTGGCCGTCTTAGGCGTAAGACAGACTCTAGCTGTACTCCTAGTGTCTGCCAATGCTGATGCTTGATATTTCGATATACAGGACGCAACTATGTGGATGGCAGCACGGGTATTCATAGATTTCCAAGCAGCATCTTAAACTCCTTGTCTCCAATTACTCGAGTCGCTTGTCTGGCGCTGGTCACGGGCATCTGCATGGCGTTCTTCGCCTGTGTGTGTTGGAGTTCCTTCGCGACTAATATATCAAGCTTCAAATGAGAGAGATATTGTAAGGTGAGTTTGACCATGCGGTTGCCACACCGTGCGTGTGCAAATTTCGGAGAAGCTCCTGGGATTCTCAACAAATCTTTCGTAGACCTTTCCCGAGCGAAACTATATAATAGAATTCGACTTGCCCATTAGAGACATGGCGAACCCGGCTTGCGTGACAATAAGCATAGTCTCTATTGTTGAACATTCCGTCATCTAGTTGGATCAGGTAATGGTTCGCGCTCGGACGAATGGCTATAGTTTTGGGCGGCGCGGACTTTCTCATGGCAGCTGCCTGTCGACTCTATATCTCGCAACAGCAGAAATATCATAGCGGATGATCGCAAAATGACATATCACGACGCTCACCACCCAAGTCTGAGTTCTTGGCGTGAGGTAATATTGAGTCGCGTTTGCGAGACCACCGTGCTGTGAATTTTGATGCACGCTCGCCAAATCAGCTGGTTGACCATTGGGAGATATGTTTGAGTGTCTCTGTCTGTCTTTGCTTGCAGAAACATCAGAAGAAGAGGATGAGATACTTGGGGATTGGTGCCGGAAATGGCTTAGGTTTGCTTCAGACATTTGACAGCCGATACTACGAGTTGGCATCAATAAATAGCGCCAAAAGCATATTCGCTAGTATGGGGAACATGCAACAATCAATTCAAAGGGATGTGTGTCGGCTGGTGCATCATGCCTCGTGAAGCGTCAGGCGAGTCGAGCCACAAGTTTCGAGATCCAGGATGAGACTTGATCGTAAATTCATCACCGTCGGATGCATCTGTGGCAATCAGTGACGTGAAAGATGAGCAATCTAGGACTTTTGTATGCGTTCGCAGTCTAGCGGATGGATATGAGATCAGGATTGAACCATGATCTAGCGAGATGAATGTGCAGCTAAGGGTGAAAAAAAGAGATGTGTAGCGGGTGAGAAGTTTGATTTGGAATCTACAAATTGGACAGAGATGGACGGACGTGGAGAGAATTCAAATGAGTGGTTCGGTTTGAGGAGATGATGTTGGGGACTTGAGTGGCATTTGCTCTCATGACTTGGAATTCCAATTTGGAGATAGAAAAGAGTACCTATCTGTCTATCGGTCCGAGAGGCTGTGGCAAATGACCGTCTGATCTATTCCAGTTGCGTATCTCGAGGCCATTCCGAACCATGCTCACGATGATGTCACCTCGTTGAACCCGTCGGTATAGACAACATCTGTTGTCTGTCCTATGAACAATGAACAAAAGCTCCCTCCACATCATATCAGGTGGTGAGTGGATGCGGAAGCATGCGAATGCTTCCACCACAACGCCCACCAAAAGCGCGCGACCTTCAATGAATGAGTCCAACCGAGGTTGCAACCACTATCATGAACAAGCAGGCAAGGATGGATGACATGCGAATCGTGTCGCAGACCTTGAAGTCTTCGGTACAGGTGTCGTGGGCCTGCTCGATCATCGTCTGTTTCATTTCGGTAATCTTGGTGATCCACGTTGCTCTTGTCTGCCCAGGAAAAAGCTTTAGCAACATGAAAAACGTGAGAGTCAGGGACACGGACCTCGCGGGCGGACACAACATCTCTGGCAACTTCTCTAGCCTGGCATTTGCCGAGACCACATTCGACCAGATACTCGCAAAGCTCGAGTCCCGAAAGTGAATGCAGTTCAGCGCCAGTCCAGGCAACGGGGTGCTTGAGCGCAGTTTGGCGAAAATCGAGGGCGGCATTGAGCCATCGGCGCGTGGATTCTATGTCGGCACCTGTATCAGGTAGATTCTGGGCGAGACTAGAGATGTGGTCGTTGAGAAAGTGCTGCAAGGCGCCGTCAGCGGCGGAGGGCGGCCAAGTTGTGGCGAGGCCGTACTGCTCTGCCTGATCCAGCGCGGCAGCAACTGCGTCACGGGGAGGCTCCAAGACCACGTTGCGGGTGTTTTCGTCAACCGACATGCTCGAGAAGTAACGAGCGCGAGGGCCTTTCCGGTGTGAGTTGTCGTGTTGAGTGCCTGTTTCGGATTGGCCACGGGGGCAAGGGAGCGTGTTGCTGGAGTCGGTGGTTGGAATGTGGACAAGAGAAGAATCGCAGAGGCGAACCGAATTTGGCAGAAGTGACTGCTCGGACTCGCCAAAGATTTTGTTGTCGGAAAGAACGAGGGGTGGTGGACGTCAAGCAGGGAGGCAGGTACGCAAATTTTTCACTTGGCTTAGAGTTGGAAAGAGCAATAGAGGCAGGCAGGTATGGACGACGTATCACGACCTTCCCCACTATCTCCGGCGGGCACGAGCGGGCTCGAGCGGTTGAGCAACGGATCGAAAACGACCATCTCGGTTGATTCCCGTTTTCGTCTTGTCGTCTTGCAGCATCTCATCTAGCATACTTGTCGTTTGTTGTATGTCTGTGTCGGCCTTCTGGCTCTGGGGAAGAGGTGTGCTCATAGACGCGTTGCGCAGCTTCTCCACCCAATTAGCGGCTCGCTCCTGCCCAAGCCAGGCATCATTTTCTTCCTGTTGAGCTCAGTCGTAATGACGCATCCCTTTGCATCTGTGGATTCTTGAGGGCTACACGTTGCGTTGCGTGAAGTCGTTGCAGCGTTTCTTGGGCACCCATTAGCGAAACAGGAGTGGGTTTCTTTCCTGTCTGCAACAAAAAGTGGTTTGAGTTCGCGTGCATCTTCCAGTCGGACTGTCTCGAGCGCCGCCGAGGATATTCCATTTTGAGGTGCAGCTCGGTTGCAATCCTCTCTGGCCTAAGAAATGGCTTCCTCCCAATTTCAGTGAGGAGATACTCACTGCACCATCGCTGTATTCACAGTGGGGTACCTCCCGATTTTAGTACCAAAAATCGGGAGGTACCCACTGACCACACTGGACCCTTCAGCTCAACACATCACGGTGGAATGGATGAGTCTGCGACCACACATGACTGCGCGCACTGGACGCATCGCAGGATGCACCAGAAATGCAGAAATGAGACGTGGCCGCTTCACGACTTTGTCGCAAATGCTGCCTTCACCGTACGCAGCGTTCCACGCCACTTGTCGTCTACCCTCTCGAATTGACACTGCGCATGTAGCGGATTCTCCCCAGCACTGCATTTGCACAACCTCACCGTCCACGAACTGTTAGCTGCGCCGCGCCAGCCCACAGGCATGGCGTTTATTTACGGATCCCTTCTCTCGCGCAAGCAAGCCTCCGCTCATCGCTAGCCAGACTGCGCCAAAGCAAGCCGTCGTCTCATGGATTCCCAGTGCCTGCTATAGCGACTGGAACGTCGGCAAATGCAGCTTGAGAGCCACTGTGGGAAGGCGCGCTTGACGAAACTTCAAGGGACGATGCTGTGGACGCCGAGCATCGCAGAAACCAACGAGTGTGGCTTACGGTCGCGCTGGTCGATCGGCGAATCACAGCCGATTCTGAGTCCCGATCGGGCAGTGAACATGACTCGCCGACGACCACTTGCGCAGAGGGTGGATTCAGGCTTCGTCAGAGGCCGTCCGTCCACCAGTGCGACCGAATCCACTCTTTCGGTCGCTAGCTCCCGACCCATTTCACACTGCGGGCAGTGTCTGAGGTGAGTTGCCCCACTCCGAAATAACAGCTGAATGTGCGTGCATGCTGGTGGACTTGGCGGGGCGAGCAGACCTGTACATGGACGGCTGCCCGTTGGAGACGCAATGTCGTTATAGATTGCATTGCCCCCGAATCCTGTCACATACGACCATACCTATTGGAAAACTCGGGATCCCGTCCGCTCTCCCATAGATAAGTCAATAAGGGCTGGAGTAGTAGTCGGGTCGGTGACGACCGGCGAATGCCCGGTGTTGTATGTAGATTTTTGCTTATAACTTGCAGTATTTTTGCAAATGCTCACTAAGCCTTCAATGCTGGCGCGCATGAGATATTTTTAGTCGCTTTTTTCATGAGCTTGCCTTCAGATGCCAACTGCGCTATGGTGTGGGGTGTGCGTATGAGAACGACCTCTGTAATGAAGCTTATTAGACTCATTCATACCAATCATGCGGATCATTGTTATGAGATAAGGAGTTGAAACTCTGTAGACGAAGCCATCTTCCGTCAAGTATTCACTTTGCTCCGCAAGGCTAAGTTCGGGAGACTCTTCTGCACGTTGTCAGAAAAGATCCTTGCCACCCCATTTCGGCTTTTCCCAAAAGCCACCGATCAAGTTGCGTGAGTACTGATAGCGCAGACACTTACATCACTGAAATGCTTGATCTGAGATGCATGAACTCTGCTGCCGTAGTGACTTGGATACCTCCCGTTCTGGACGTCTCTTTGACGATCCTGGGTGCAAATCGTCTTGGTGTATGTGCTCGCATTGCCCGATCCGTTTTCAATATCTTCATAAAAGTCGCAGAGAGTCCTCTCCCGAACGCTCCAAAAGTCGCTCAGCTGGTTGTCATCAAAGCTTGGGGATTCTCCCAGCAGCATCAACGGTTTCGAACTCAAAGCCATTTTCGCTCAAGTATTTGGCATCTAGCGCGACGAGATGATCATTCGGAGGTTCTCAACATGCACAGGAAACTTGACTGAGAGGTTGGCATCCGGCGATGTCGCCATGCAGTTGTTTGAAGACACAGCCTCTTGAAGTTCGAGACGGCAGTCCACCCGAGGAAACGGTCCTTGATCTCTGCTTTGGAACTCTCCAGACAGATTACACAAGCAATCGTATACGTAAAGCGAATACTGCTTCAAGACATGTTTCAAAGTACCGGGCGTAGATGTCACGCAGCTTGTCACTGTGGGACAATGCAGGAGGTGATGATCATGAAATGCTCGACAGGCTGAGAACTGAGCGCGTTGCGCGTGCGGACGACCTAAAGTTCATTTGACCGCCTCACCTTCTGTAGCTCAGAAAGGGGTTGGGGTTCATAATGTGCCAGCTCGAGACGGCACGCATCAGTCGGCATGGTTTAGCTGAGACGCGGTTAGTCTGCGGACCCTGGCCGACGAGGGAAAATCTTGGCCGAAGCGCGACTATCTGATTGGAATCATCAAAATAGTCACTTCAGATGCATGTCATCAGTCGATCTCGGAGGCGGTGCTGGAACTTTTGGGTTTCCTGCCGGCTGTCGAAAGGTTCAATGCGTTTGCCTGCCCAGGTTCAGCTCCCTGTATGTAGAGATATAACACATCTGGCACAGGAACTAGAATGAGAAAAGGCCTTTATCTCCTCTAGTGTGGGATCTAAACACGCTAAGGGATCGGCTCTCCCGCTATGCCCGCGCGAATGACACGGCCTGCTCTGGAGACCAGTTTATCGCCGTCTCCAATACACAGCTCATTCCTTGTTCAATGCCTGCTTTTCCATGACAAACGCCCAAGAATAGTCACGAATATGATCCTGCCGACACTTTCTTCTTTGCAAGAGCTCTGCAGCTAACATCAAGCGGACAGCACAAACGACATCACTTTAGAACTCACATGTTATGTTCTAATATCCACGGGAAACATTGAACAATAACTAATACTGATTGCATGCATGTCAAATAATCTATGAAACTTATGACATGAAACAGAAATGTATTGCTTCTCTGCCTTGATGAAGCTCTTGCCCTCGGGCATGACAGAGTTTCCAGTGCGAACTTTGAAGCCAGGGGACCTCTCCCTTTAACCATGCGAAGCGCTTGTCAGTCCGTCCAAAGCCCCCAATTACGTTCCCTTGTCTTTCCCAATAGCAGCCCTCGCCAATCTGACTGGTCTCTGATCAAAGAGCTGCTGTTTCGAAGCAGGCATGACCATGTGGGCCATTGCATTCGCTACTCCATGAGGTATGTAAAAACCGAGCTATTTGTTAGCATGCTTGTTTGAACGTGAATAGTAATATAGCCTTCGTATCAGGGGGCTTTCGATGCCAATTCTAAGCTGAATCTCAAATAGCAGCAGCTCTTCTCAGCTCAGCGAGAGCCAGCTTCGCCGCAAGCAGCAGATACAACTGGCCAATGTCCACGTTGTTCGCCTCAGGATATCGACTGAGCGACATGTGATTCGAAATCCGTCTCTGGCACTCCGTAATCTCATCATTCAACCGAGGCTCGTGCGCATCATCGCGCATGTAGGCAGTGATTTGTGTGTCTAAAGCGTACCACTTTCGGGTCACAGACCCCGGTATCAGGGCTGGACCTGTTAGGGAAGAGCAATCAGTCATTTGAGGCCCTGGAGCTATGATATCCAAATTTGACGGCTAACCTCTGCGTTGAAGATCTCGTTTACGCTGCTGAGAGTTGGTGACTGCCGTCAAAACCACCATCGTCTCTCGATGAAGGGCGGAGATCGCAGGTTCGGCCTCCGAGGCTCCTGATTCACATTAGTGCTGCACAAATGAATGAATATTGGGGTGGACCGACTGTTAGTCACGACACCGGAGGTTCTGGTATTCTCCATTTCGTGGTTGAAATACACTGAGAGAAGGTGCAGTGGTATGTGGTGTCGAGTGGTGCCTGCTCTTCTTAGTGAGACCAGCGATGAATAGCACAGCGAAGTGAGGCGTGTCTTGTTCTCTAACCCGAGGCAGATAATGCACTTTTGACCGATTTGCGTTTCACAAAGTGTACCCGATTTTGAATCGTTGCTGTAGATGATAATTATCCATATGGTATTGGAAGCCTTTCAAGCAAGACCGTGGACGTAAGTAGCAGGTTCGGGGGGGTTTTGTCACAGACGAGGGATGGCTTTTGGGATGTCCAAACGTCACCACTAATGAGGAAGGTACATTTTCGAAATCAAGCTCGTCTTGCGGCGGCAATTAGACTCTCCAGTCATCTTAGGTATTAATGGCAAGAAGCTCTGGTCTTCGGTTGTTCGATGTGAAGTCTGCTTTCGTGCAGATAGGAAATATGAGTTCGAGTATCCTATATACCAGACCTTGGACGCTGAGCCCTTGGTGAAACTCTGGGGCATAGTTCTCTTACCTGCTGTGCTGCCCTCACACCTACCTTTAGAAGACCTCCTGCCCTCCTGGAATAGCCTCATATTACTGCTACTCAGTTAGCTAAGTTGCAGCTCTAATAATAATGCTGTTATTAATTATACTTAGTTTAGTTTCTATATTAAGCTGATTTAATAACTCTATAAGTCTTATTAACGCTTAAGGTTAAAAAAGAGGTTTAAGAGGATAGGTAGTATTTTTTAAGCTTAAGAAGATATATATTATAGTTAGCTATTTAATAGTAAGGTTTATTAATAAAATCTAGAGATTAATAGAAATAAATAGTAATTATAGTTATAGCTATATTATAAGTTATAACCTATAAGAGAATAAGTCTTTAGAAGCTAATATAATTAGTATTAGATTTAAGAAGTATTTATAGTAAGAGTAAGCTAAAAGTATCTATAAAGATTAATATAAAGTTATTTACTAAAAAACTATAGAAATCTAACTTTAAATAAAGCTTAAGTTATATTATATATAGGTTTTCTTATTTAAATAGTTTTACTATTTATAAATACTATTCTCTTTATTACTATAAGTATTTATTTTTAAATAAAATAAATATTTATTTTAATATCTATTAAGTACTTAATATAAGTTCTTTATATAGCCTCTAGTTATTCACTATGATTTTTACTTACTTAGAGTAATAGACCTCCTAACTTTATACCCCTTAATAATATATATAGCTTTTAGGTATATAATCCTTAATAACTTCCTAAGTCTCTAACTACCTATCCTAACCTTAGCTATACTTATATATATATATTAATAATTTCACTATATTTAACTTCACTTTAGTAATAATATAATTTATAATTATTTAATTACTTAATTACTAATTACTAAACTATTAACTTATCCTCTCTCTTATATATTACTTATACTACTTTTAAATACTATCCTTATTACTACTTTACTATCTATTATTCTTTTTATTTAATTAAGCTAGCTAATACTTTTATAATAGCTATATTATTATTAATTTCGCTCTCTCTATATAATAGTTAGTATAAGGAGTACTTACTAATAAGTTTTATTAAGCTTAAGCTTTAGCTACCTCTACTTTAATATTATAGAAAGCTTATATAAAGAAAAGCTATTCTTTAAAATAGCTAGAAATATATATAGCTTCTATATAGAGATATATAAAGTTATTATTTATTATTTTAATTATAGTATAAAGAAAGTTTTTTCTAAGAGTATTTATAAAAACTTTAATTATAGCTACTTTAATAATATATTACTAATTAATAAAAGAGTAATTATTAAATTTAAAGACTTTATTTAGTATATAGATATTATTTTATATAGTAATACTTTTAGCTATTTATTTATAAAAAGGTATATTTTATAAAGGATTAATGTTTTTATATATCTCTTATAGTATATATATTATAAAGGATTTATTATAAGTTATAAAAAGAAGAAGAGGAAGAAGAATAAGTATAAAGCTTTATATTAATAAAGTTTTTATACTTTTAGCTATAAGAACCTCTTCTAATAACCTCTTTAGTTAAAAAGTTATCTCTTATATAGTAGGGCCTCTAGCTACTTACTATAATTTTTACTTAGAACCTATACTATAATAACCTCTAACTTGCTTTTTTAGCTAATAGCCTACTAGTGATATAATTTCCTATAGATCGCTATTTCTAGCTTTAGTCCTATTTCCCCCTATATACGTAGCAATATGCATTATCTATTAGATAATCTTATTACTTTTAACGTTACTTTAATAATAACTTTATAACTTTAATTTAGTTTAATTACTATAGATTTTCTTTAACTTTTTAACCTTTCTTCTAACTCTTATATATACCTTCTATTATTAAACTTAGCTATCTTCTTTATAGCTTATATTACGCCCTCTAAGGCTAATATCTATTATAACGTTTTTAGAGGCTATTATGCTGTTACTATCTAAGCTTTCTATTAATTAAGCTAACATCCTTATTTTATAGTTATTAGTAATATCCTTAATATTATTAAGCCTAGTTAACTTACTAGCTATATAGCTTTATTAAGGATATTATTAAAATAGGCGTAATAGCTAAGATTAGTAGTAAATATAGCTACCTCCTCTAGTAAGATTTATTATAGTAAATAAGTATAAGCTATAGCTATAATATTAGCTTTTAGGACTATAAAGTAGGATATAGCTATAGTTATCTTATTTATTAAGCTTTATATATTAAAAGGCGTTATCTTACTAATTATAATAAAGCTAGCTTTATAGTTAGTATTAATTCTAGCGTCTTAAAGCATACTTTAAGTAAAGCTTTATATTATAAAGCCCTATAGATTAAATAGGATAGAATATATTATAAAGTTATAAGAATCTAAATAGTTTACTTATAAGAATCTAAGTAATTTATATTAGTAGTATTAACTTAAGATTAAGGATAAGAAATAAGCTTATAGCTTAGTATAAGTAGTATCTTAAGTATATAGCTAAGATAAGCTTTTATATAGCTAACCTTATAAAGCTATCTCTATAAGTTATATAGGTAAAGCTATTAACCTTACTAGTAATAAAGCTATTATTAATATAATACTAAGAGCTATAATAGTATAATAGCTATAGTTAGGTTTAGTATAAGTAGTTATTCTAAGCCTCTAGGTATATATTATAATCTTCTTATTAAATAAAGTATTAGCTAAAGTGCTCTTATTAGATTTATCTATTATGAACCTTCTTATAGGGTAGGCTATAAAACTTCTTTAATATCTCTTATATAGTAATATTTATAGTACTTTACTAAAAGGTTTAGTAAAGCTATTATTAAGCTATAAAAGCCTTAATAACCTCTTTAGTCTTAATATAATTAGCCTTACTATATATAATACTATTATTACTAACTTTACGCTATATAACTAGTATTATTACTATTCTATTAATCTATTTAGCTAAAGTATATATTTAACTTTCTTTATTTATAGTTTTAATACAGATATAAGAATCTTTTTTTAACTTTTATTAGAATATATAGTTAAATATATATATATATAATAATACTAAAGTTTAAAGATCTACTAATATTTACTTTAAATCCTCTAATATTAAAAGTTTATATTATTAGTAGTCTAGTTAACCTATATAAGTAGGTATTATAGTTCACTCTATACTTTTTTTCTATAGTACTAAAACCTAATAGTAGCACTTTAACTTATACTTAATCTTAATAAAGTAAATAAATAAATCTTAGTATAATTAGTTATTAACACTTAGTTTAACTTATCCTTAGTAGAAGAGGGTAGGTAGGTAGGTAGTAGAGTAGTAAAACGTATTAATAAGAGCGTTATTCATAATATTATAAGTATATTATTTATAACGCTATTATTCGTAAGAATATTATTTATAATATTATAAAAGCGTTGTTTATAATATAGCTAGAGCTTAGTAATAGCTTAAACCTATACTTAAGGGTATAAACTTAATAGTATAACTCTTTATATAGCTAAAAGGGTTCTTATAGCTATAATATAAGAACTTAACTATTTAAATAAAGCTTTAAGCCTATTCCTTATATCCTATTATATATATAATAACTATAATATCCTTCCCCCTCTTTAAATATATATATATAAGCTAAATAAAGCTAAGCTAGATAACTTAATCTATAAAATTAATATTAAAGATATTAAGAGCTCTAGCTATAGTTTAATTATTTATACTAAAAAGATAACTTTTCTTAAATTCACCTAGCTATACTTATATAAAGCTATAACTAATAAAGATAATCTATAGTAGTTATATAGCTTTAAGATTAATATAAATATAGTTAAAGCTACTAATAATAATCCTAACGCCTATTAATACCTTATAAGCTTCCTTAAGATAGCTAATATAGCCTAAGAGGTTAATAAGTTAGGAAGAGTAAATATATTAAGAGTATAGCTAATAGTAGTAAGGCTCTATATTAAGACTATATAGTAGAGCAGAAGATATTATTTAGGCGTAGACGTCTAAATAGTAGAGGAGACTTTAATAAAAGATAGGTGTAGATTAAATATAGCGTAAAGGGTAAGTATAGCTTAGAGGAGCCTTAAGAGATAGAGGAGACTAATAGAGATAGAGGCAGCTAGAGGAAGATAGTTAAGGCTTATTATAATAGTTGAAGTCTAACTAATAGAGGAGCATAGAGGTAAAAATAATATCTAAGTAGTTATATAACCTAAAGGTTATTAGCAGAAGGTGAGAGGATTAGTTTAGCTTTTATAGTTAATACTAGTTAAATTTCATAATATAAAGCTAGTAGCCTTAATATTAAAAGTTAATATAGCTTAGATACTTAAATAATATAGCTTAGATAGTAAAACTCTTTATAAAGTCATTAGTTATAAAAAAGTTTATTTTAGCTATATATTTAAGATATTATTTATATTAAGTTTTAGATATACTTCTTATTTTTAATTTTAAATTAGTATTATTAAAGTAAATTAATTATATTTTTTATAATATATTTATAAAGTATAATAATATATATTTTATAAACTTTAGTGAAGTTATATTTTCTTATTATTTAATAAGTAATATTAATTGATTTTATATTGAAGTTTTTACTTAAGATTTCTATAAAACTCTAATTATATTTAAAATAGTATATTACTTATTTTTAATAATAATTAAGAATAAATAATAAGCTATATTTAGTATAATTACTATTAATAGTTATAATTTAGCTTATTAACTTGCTTTATAAAATAGATTAAGTGTAGGGAAATTTGCTGTTTAAAATAAATATTTAATAAGTTAGAATTTCCTTTCTCTTTTTCTTAAAAACTAATACTTTTAATTTCTTTAAAACTTACTTATTAAGATGCTATTTATTCAATAATAATTTAGGCCTCTAGCTACTTATTATGATTTTTACTTAGAATTTATACTATAATAACCTCTAACTTACCCTTTTAGCTAATAGCCTATTAGTTATATAATTATTACTATCTCTTTAGTCCTATTTCCCCCTATATATACAGCAATATATACTATTATTAATAATTTCATTACTTTCAACATCACTTTAATAACAACTTTATAATTTTAACTTAGTTTAATTACTATAGAAGTAGACTTTCTTTAACCTTTTAACCTTTCTTCTAACTCTTATATATACCTTTTGTTATTAGACTTAGCTATCTTCTTTATAGCTTATATTATACCTTCTAAGACTAATATCTATTATAATGTTTTTAGAGGCTATTATATTATTACTATAGTTTAAGCTTTCTATTAATTAGGCTAATATCCTTATAGTTCTATAGTTATTAGTAATATCTTTAATTTAAGCTTAATTAACTTATTAGTTATATAGCTTTACTAAGGATATTATTAAAGTAGGTATAATAGCTAAGATTAATAGTAAATATAACTACTTCTTCTAGTAAGATTTATTATAATAGATAGATATAAGCTATAGCTATAATATTAGCTTTTAGGACTATAAAGTAGGATATAGCTATAGTTATCTTATTTATTAAGCTTTATATATTAAAAAGTGTTATTTTACTAATTATAATAAGGCTAGCTTTATAGTTAGTATTAATTCTAGTATTTTAGGGTATACTTTAAGTAAAGCTTTATAGTATAAAGCTTTATAGATTAGGTAGGATAAAATATATTATAAAGGAATCTAAGTAGTTTACTTATAAGTTATAGGAATCTAAGTAGTTTATATAATAAGGAATAAGCTTATAGCTTAGTATAAGTAATAGTATCTTGAGTATATAGCTAAGATAAGCTTTTATATAGCTAACTTTATAAGGCTATCTCTATATAGTAAGTTATATAGGTAAAGCTATTAACCTTACTAGTAATAAAGCTATTATTAATATAATACTAAGAGCTATAATAGTATAGTAGCTATAGTTAGGTTTAGTATAAGTAGTTATTCTAAGCTCCTAGGTATATATTACGATCTTCTTACTAGATAAAGTACTAGCTAAAGTACTCTTATTAGATTTTTTTACTATAAACCCTCTTATAGGGTAGGCTATAAAACTTCCTTAATATTTAATAATAATTTATACTACTTATTTTATAATATCTAATCTTATATAGCTTTAGAGGTTAAATAGCTATATTTAAGTTTTATTTTAAGGTTTTAAAAAACTAACTTTATTAGTAATAATATAGAAGCTACTTAAGTATTTATTTTATTAAAGTTTCTTATTATAAAGTATAGATATATTTACTACTAATTTTAATATTTATACTTATTTAATAATATTATTAGTAAAATAGTATAATTAGTAAGTTAATTTAGTTAATTACTATAATATTATAAATATTATTAACTAATATAAACTATAAATATATTAGCTGAATTAACTTAAATAAATATAGTATAAGTAGTAAAAAAGATAGTTAAGCTAATAAAAAGTATATATAAAGGTTAATAGATAGGCTTCTAGCTGTTTACTATAATTTTTATTTACTTAGAGCGATAGACTTCTTAACTATATACCTCTTAATAATATATATAGCTTTTAGTTATATATTTATAATCTCTAACTATTTCTCTTAACTTTAGCTATATTTATATATATATTAATAACTTTATAATCTTTAATTTTATTTTAGTAATAATATAGTTTATAATTACTTAATTACTAACTATTAAATTATTAACTTATTCTCTTTTTTATATATTATTTATATTACTATTAGATACTATCTCTATTACTACTTTACTATTTATTATTAGTCTTCTTATTTAATTAGGCTAAGTAATATTCTTATAACTATATTATTATTAGTTATACTCTCTCTATATAATTAGTATAAATTATACTTATTAATCCTTATTAAGCTTATATTTAGGCTTAAGTTATATCTATTTTAATATTGTAGAAAGTTTATATATAGAAAAGTTACTCCTTAAGATAGTAAGAAATATATATAGCTTTTATATTGAAGTTATTAGATCTTTTTATATATTTATAATTACTTAGTAAATAAAGTCTTTTAAAGAGGTATTACTAAAAGCTTTATTTGAGATATCTTTGATAAAGTATTTCTAATTAAAGATAAAGTATATACTAAACTTAAAGGTTTAATTTAGTATATATATATTATACTTTATAGTAATAGCTTTAGCTATCTCTTTAAAAAAGGTATATTTAGTATAAAGTAAGTATTCTTATATTTCTTATGTAGTATAAATATTATAAAGCTTAAGGATTTATTATAAGTTAAAAAGGAAGAAAAAGAGGTATAAATAGGTATTAAGCTTTATAGTAATAGAGCTTTTATACTTCTAACTATAAAAACATCTTTTAATAACCTCTTTAGTTTAAGAGTTATCTCTTATATAATATTATTATTAAACTATAAAGGCTTTAATAACCTAATAAGTTTTAATATAACTAGCTTTACTATATATAGCGCTACTACTACTAGCTTTATACTATATAGCTAGCGCTATTATTATTCTATTAGTTTATTTAAGTAAAGCGTATGTTTGACTTTATATAAGGGTTTACTTACTAATAAGAATATATAGGGTTTTTATTTTATATTTCTTAATTAGTAGAAAGTATAAGTTAAAATACTTATATAGTATTTTTAGAATTATCCTTCTATATAAAGTGAATTTTACTATAGTCTTTTTATAAGAGGGCTACAGTATAACTATAAACTTAAGGTTAATAAATAAGTTAAAAAGTTATAGAAGGTTTCTTATAATAATTAAATATAGTTAAAGTTATAAAGTTATTACTAAAGTAATATTAAAAGTAGGAAGATTATAATAATATATTAATTAATAAGAATATATAAGATTTTTCTAGTATTAATTAGTAAAGACTAAGGTTAGCAAACTAGTCACTTAGTATTTAGTTAGACTAATTAGTTAACTAGTTTAGTTAGACTTAAGTCGCCTAATTTAGCTGACTTAATTTAACTAGCTTAGTCTTAGTTAGTAGGGTGACTTAACTAGCTTAGTTCTAGTTAACTAGCTAAGTAACTAGTTAAGACTAATTAAGTTGTATATAATTTAATTAAATTAATATTTTATTAATTAATTAACTAGCTATAATAAATAAAAACTATATTATATATAATAATAATGATTATTATTATATAATTAATATTAATTAATAAGTTTTATATATAAATATTAGTTATAAATATATCTTTATATATTAGCTTAATAACTAGTCTAATTTAATTAGACTAGTTAACTAGCTAGTTAACTAGCTAGTTAGACTAGCTAGTTAACTAGCTTAGTCTTCGTTAGCTTATTAACTTGACTTAACTTAACTAAATCTTAACCTTAGTAAAGACTAAAAGCTAACGTATTTATATAATATTTCTAGAATTATATTTATATAGTATAGTTATATTATATAGTAATATTATAACTCTATACTATATATTAATATAATATATTTATAGTATATATTTATATAATATATAAAAGCATATATATAATAAAAAGAGGAAACTTTTTATTTTATTAATTATTATAATAAAATTCCTTATATTTTAATAATAACTATTTATAATTAGTATAAATAGTTATTATTAATATAAGAGAAATAATATTAATAAGTAGTAATAATAAGTAGTAATAGTTAAATAGATAAAACTATTAAAATACTTATTTTATTATAATACTAGCGCTATACCTACTTTAGAATGCGTTATATACTTAAGTATATAACCTATAGTAAGCATGCTAAGTATGCTTAAGTTTATAGTTATAACGCAGCCCCCCTATAAAAAGACTATAGCAAAATTCACCCTATACGTAGGTATAATTCTAGAAACACTATATAGGTACTTTAACTTATACCTTCTACTAATTAAAGAAAACAGTATAGAAACCTTATATATTCTTACTAATAAGTAAACCTTCTAAACGTTATAAAGTTAAATATACGCTCTAGCTAAATAGATTAATAGAATAATAATAGCGTTAGCTATATAGTATAAGGCTAGTAGTGCTATATATAGTAAAGCTAATTATATTAAGGCTAAAGGGGTTATTAAGGCTTTTATAGCCTAGTAATAGCTTTACTAAACTTTCTAGTGAGATACTATAAATACTACTATAAGAGAGATAACTCCTTAACTAAAGAGGTTATTTATAAATACTACTATATAAGAGATAACTTCTTAACTAAAGAAGTTATTAAAAGAAGTTCTTATAACTAAAAATATAAAAACTCTATTAATATAAAACTTTATATCTATTTTTCTTCCTCTTCTTCTTTTTTATTAATTTATAATAAATCCTTTATTATATTTATACTATAAGAAATATATAAAAATACTAATCCTTTATAAAATATACTTTTTTATAAAAGAATAGCTAGAAGTATTATTATATAGAATAATATCTATATAATAAACAAAGTTTTTAAATTTAGTAAATACTTTTTTACTAATTATTAATATATTATTAAAGTAGCTATAATTAGAGCTTTTATGAATATTTCTAAAGAGAACTTTCTTTATATTATAATTAAAGTGATAAATAATAACTTTAAATACCTCTATATAGAAGCTATATATATTTCTAGCTACTTTAAGGAGTAACCCTTCTTTATATAAACTTTTTATAGTATTAAAATAGAGGTAGCTTAAGCTTAAACCTAATAAAGCTTATTAGTAAGTATACTTTATACTAATTATATAGAGAGAGCGTTACTAATAATAATATAGCTACTAATAGTTAATAGTAAAGTAGTAATAGGGATAATATTAGTAGTATAAGTAATATATAAGAAAGAGGATAGGTTAGTAGTTTAGTAATCTATAGTAATTAAGTAATTAAGTAATTATAAACTATATTATTACTAAAGTAAAGTTAAAAATAGTGAAGTTATTAATATGTATATATAAGTATAGCTGAGGTTAGGAGAGGTAGTTAGAGACTTAAGAGGTTATTAAGGATTATATAACTAAAAGCTATATATATTATTAGGAAGTATAGAGTTAGGAGGTCTATCGCTCTAAGTAGGTAAAGATTATAGTGCATAGCTAGAGGCTATATAGTAAGTATTAAAAATGTAATAATATTTTATCTTTAAGATTAATATAATAATAGTTAAAGCTATTAATAAAGTTTTTAGTACTTTATTAGTTAATATACTTTTTTTAAAAATAATAAGAATAGTTTTTAAATTTTATTTTAATTTTATAAAAAGTAAATTTAGTATTATAAGTATAACTAATATTAATAAATATCTTTCTATATTAATAATACACTGTAAAGTAGCTTATATCTAATTATATTATTAATATTAGATAGTATAAAATATTATATAAAATAAGTATATATAAGATATAAATAAAGAATTAAAAAAGTTAATAAAAAATACTTAAAGAAAGATAATAAGAGTTTATTATTATATCTTAAATCAAAAGAATATAAAAGTAAAAAAGATATTTATATTTAAAGATTATATAATTTTAAAGTTAGTAACAGAGAATTAGCTTAATATTATATATAAAATAAAGTTAATACTTTTACTTTTTATTAATAGCTTTAAAGATTTATCACTTTTAAATATAAATATTCTATTTATTTTTATACCTCTCTATTTAACTTTAAACTATTTATAGTAGTTTAAAAATATCTTTAATTTAACTATATAAGAAAATATGAAAATAAACTTAAAACTTTACTTTAGTATAACTTTTTACTACTATAACTAAAAGAGTTCTTATAGCTATAGAATAAAAACTTACTTACTATTTTAAATAAACCTTTAAGCTTATTTCTTATATCTTCTTATATATATAATAACTATAATATCTTTCCCTCTCTTTTACTATATTTATAAGCTAAATAAAACTAAATAAAATAACTTAATCTATAAAACTAATATTAAAGATATTAAAAGCTTTAACTATAGCTTATTTATCTATATAAATAAAATAACCTTTTTTAAATTTACTTAGCTATACTTATTTAAAGCTATAACTAATAAAAATAATCTATAATAGTTATATAACTTAAAGATTAATATAGATATAATTAAAGCTACTAATAATAGTCTTAATACTTATATATACTTTATAAGCTTTCTAAAAGTAACTAAAATAGCTTAAAAGCTTAAATATTAATAAGTTAAGAAGAATAAATATATTAAGAGTATAGCGAATAGTAGTAAAGCTCTTCTTATATTAAAACTATATAGTAGAATAAAAGATATTATATAGTGTAATAATAAAGAGGCCTTAATATTATTATACTTAGTAAACTAATATAGATATTTAAGTTATAAAAGAGAAAATAGAAGATAAGTATAAATTAAATATAATATAAGAGATAGAAAAGACTAATAGAGATAGTAGTAATTAGAAGAAGATAGTTAAAACTTATTATAATAATTAAAGTTAAATAGAGAAGTATAGGAGTAAAAATAATATCTAAATAGTTACATAACTTAAAAGTTATTAATAGAAAGTAAGAGGATTAGTTTAGCTTTTATAGTTAAGACTAATTAAATTTTATAATATAAAGCTAATACTTTAAGTATATATTATTTATTTATATAATATCAAGATATTATATAAAAATATAATATTAAAATGAAATATTAAAATATAATATTAAAATATAATATAAAACTATAATATAAATATAGAATATAAATATATAATATAAGTATATAATATAAGTATATAATATAAATATAAAGTATAAATATAGAATATAAGTATAAAATATCACTATATAATTTAAATATAATATTAATATAAGTAATTAGCTTTATATTATAAAAGTTTAATTAATATTAATTATGAAAGCTAAACTAGTTCTCTTACTTTACTTTTAAATATAAGTTTAAGCTATTACTCTCTTACTATATAATAAATAATATTTTATAATAGAAGTATAAAGTAGTTTATAATTAAGTTTATAGTTATAATGTAGCCCCCCTATAAAAAGACTATAGCAAAATTCACCCTATATATAGGTATAATTCTAAAAACACTATATAGGTATTTTAACTTATACCTTCTACTAATTAAGGAAAATAGTATAGAAACTATATATATTCTTATTAGTAGGTAAACTTTCTAAATATTACTATATAAAGTTAAATATATACTTTAGCTAAATAGATTAATAGAATAGTAATAATATTAGCTATATAGTATAAAGCTAATAGCAGTAATATTATATATAGTAGGGCTAATTATATTAAGGCTAAAGAGGTTACTAAAGCTTTTATAGCTTAGTAATACTGCTATAAGAGAGATAACTCTTTAACTAAAAAGGTTATAATACTATTATATAAGAGATAAGTTTTTAACTAAAGAGGTTATTAGAAGAGGTTTATATAGCTAAAAGTATAATAACTTTAATATTAAGTTTTATATTAATCTCTCTTCTTCTTCTTCTTCTTTATTTTTAAACCTATATTAATAACTTAATTTTATAACTTATAATAAATCTTTTATAATATCTATACTATAAGAGATATATAAGAATATACTAAGAGCTAATAGTTAGAAGAGACTAAAGAGTTTATAAAAAGGCGTATATTATTTAGGAGGAAGTTTCCCTCTTAAGCATCCTTAAATTATAAGCTTATAAGGCCTATATTAGTTATATAACTTACTCCCTTAGTAAGGCTTACTGAGGGGACTATATAAAGCAGAAGATATATTATGAGATAAATTATTATAAAACACTAATCCCTTATAAAGTATACCTTTCTATAAGTAAATAGCTAAAAGTATTACTATATAGAATAATATCTATATACTAAATAAAGTTTTTAAATTTAGTAATTACTTTTTTACTAATTAGTAGTATATTATTAAAGTAGCTATAGTTAAAGCTTTTATAAATATTTTAAGAGGGGACTTTCTATATATTATAATTAAATAATAAATAATAGTATTATATACTTTTATATAGAGGCTATATATATTTCTAGCTATTTTAAGGAGTAGCTTTTCTTTATATAAACTTTCTATAATACTAAGGTAGAAGTAGTTTAGGTTTAAACTTAATAGGAGAATATTAATAAGTGCTTTTTATACTAATTATAATATAGAGAGAGTATTACTAATAATAATATAGCTACTATTAAGCTTTTTAGCTTAGCGTACTACTTTATTTATAGATAATATAAGGTATACTAAAGGCGTTAGCTAGCTTAATTAAATAAGAAGACTATAATAATAATAATAACTTACTTCTAAAGAACCTATTATAGTAGATAGTAAAGTAGTAATAAGGATAGTATTAGTAGTATAAGTAATATATAAGAGAGAGGATAGGTTAATAGTGTAGTAGTTTATAGTAATTAAGTAATTAAGTAATTATAAATTATATTATTACTAAAGTTAAGTTAAAGATAGTGAAGTTATATATATATAAGTATAGCTAAGGTTAGGAGAGGGATATAGTTAGAGACTTAGGAGATTATTAGGTTATAATTATGTGACTAAAAGCTGTATATATTATTAGGAGGTGTAGAGTTAGGAGGTCTATTGTTCTAAGTAGGTAAAAGTTATTATAAATAGCTAGAGGCTAAGTAATTTATAATATTTATATATATATAAAGCTTCTAGCTATTTACTTTAATTTTTACTTACTTAAATTAATACACCTCTTAACTCTATATCTCTTAATAATATATATAGCTTTTAGTTATATAATCTTTAATAACTTCTTAAGTCTTTAACTATATCTTTTTTCTAACTTAAACTATACTTCTATATATATATATATATATAACTTTATAATCTTTCACTTTACTTTAGCAATAATATAGTTTATAATTACTTAATTACTAACTATTAAACTCCTAACTTATCCTCTATTTTATATATTACTTATACTACTATTAAATAATATCTTTATTATTACTTTACTATTTATTATTCTTTTTATTTAATTAGGCTAGCTAATACTTTTATAGCTATACTATTATTAATAACA
This sequence comes from Colletotrichum siamense, assembly GCF_013390195.1. NCBI lineage: Eukaryota > Fungi > Ascomycota > Sordariomycetes > Glomerellales > Glomerellaceae > Colletotrichum > Colletotrichum siamense. The sequence goes on along the minus strand of NW_023501029.1, from coordinate 212,910 downwards.
CTCTCTCTATTAGCTAGTATAAGCTATATTTATTAATCTTTAGAAAGCTATTTCTATTTTAGTATTATAAGAAGCTTATTTAAAGAAAAGCTACTTTATAAAGTATATAAGTATTTTATTTACCTCTATAGCTAAGTTTATATACTTACTATTAATTAAGTTATATATTATAAAGTCCTTTATAAAAGTTTTCATAAAAGCTTATATAGTAGTAATAATTTTACTAAAAAGTTTAATAAAGCTGTTATTAAGCTATTAAAGCTTTAGTAACCTATTTAACCTTAATATAATTAGCTTCACTATATATAATACTATAAGCTTTATACTATATAGCTAGCATTATTATTATTCTATTAGTCTATTTAACTAAATTATATATTTAATTTTATAATATTTAGAAAGTTTACTTATTAATAAGAATAGAAAAAGTTTTTATACTATTTTCTTAAGTTAGTAGAAAGTATAAATTTAAGTATTTATATAATATTTCTAGAGTTATATTTATATATAAAGTAAATCTTACTATAGTTTTCTTATAAGAACGCTATATTATAACTATAAACTTAATAAAAGCTTTCTTAAGTATTATTCTACCTATATACTTACTATATATTTTAGATTATATAAAGAAAAAGTAGGTATTATTAATCTAATTAATATTAAACTTTATAATAAGTATTTATTATATTATTTATATTAATATATATATTAAGTTTAAAGTATTTATATATAAAGTTAAGTATTAAACCTATATAGCGCGGTAGTATGTACTTAGTAGGCTTATATATTACCTAAAACGTATAGGCGTTAGTTTAATCCTAGCTATAAGAACCTTTTTTCCTCTCTTCTAATTAGTTAAGGACCTGCTATAAAATATAGGTCCCTCTCTTAAGGGACCTATATATATAGTAAAGTACTAATAGCCTCTAGCTAATTATTATATAGTATTATGTATATATATTATCTACTTTATTATATACTGCTTATAACCTAAGTTTTCTTCTTATAAAGGGTTTCTTAGTAGTATATAGCTTAGTGTTAAGTATTAATATAGAGTATTAAGGCCTTAAGCCCTCTAGTATAGATTACATAGAGGGGGAAGTACCCTTAAACCTATAAATAAATAAAAAAAAGTTAAGTATTAATATTATAGATTTTTCTTATAAATTAATAAAGAAAAAGAAAAGGGAAAGATATAAAGCTTTATATATAGTAATAAAGCTTTTTATACTTTTAGCTATAAAAGCTTCTCATAATAACCTCTTTAGTTAAAAAGTTATCTCTATTTAGTAGTATTTATAGTATTTTATTAGAAGGTTTAATATAACTTTTACTAAATTATAAAAGCTTTAGTAACCTTTTTAACTTTAATATAATTAGCTTTACTATATATAGTATTATTAGCTTTTTACTATATAGCTAGTATTATTACTATTCTATTAATTTATTTACCTAAAATATATATTTAACTTTATAATATTTAGAAGGTTTACTTATTAATAGAAATATATATAGTTGCTATACTATTTTCTTTAATTAGTAGAGAGTATAAATTAAAGTACTTATATAATATTTCTAAACTTTTACTTATATATAAACTAAACTTTATTATAGTTTTATTATAATAAAGCTATATTATAACTATAAACTTAACTTATATATATTATATAATTAAATAACTTAATAAGTTAATACTAAAGTATATATTACTTATTAATATAATATATATATATGTATATTATAAATAAGTTATATAAAAGTATAGTATATTAGCAGTCTAGTTAACCTATATAAGTAGGTATTATAGTTCACTCTATACTTTTTTTCATAATACTAAAACCTAATAGTAGTATTTTAACCTATACCTAATCTTAATAAAGTAAATAAATAAATCTTAGTATAACTAGTTATTAACGCTTAGCTTAACTTATCCTTAATAGAAGAAAGTAAGTAAGTAAGCAGTAGAGCAGTAAAATATATTAGTGAGAGTATTATTTATAATACTATTATTTATAAAGGCGTTATTTATAATATAGAATACTAATAGTACTTATAGTAGCTAAAGCTTAATAATAGCTTAAACCTATACTTAAGGGTATAAACTTAATAATATAACTCTTTATATAGCTAAAAAGGTTCTTATAGCTATAATATAAAAACTTAACTACTACTTTAAATAAAGCTTTAAGCTTATTCTTTATATCCTCCTATATATATAATAACTATAATATCTTTCCCTTTTTTTTAAATATATATATAAGTTAAGTAAAGCTAAGCTAGAAAACTTAATTTATAAAATTAATATTAAGGATATTAAGGGCTTTAGCTATAGCTTACTTATTTATATTAATAAAATAACCTTTCTTAAATTTACTTAGCTATACCTATATAAAGCTATAACTAATAAAGATAATCTATAGTAGTTATATAGCTTTAAGATTAATATAGATATAGTTAAGGCTATTAATAATAATCTTAATACTTATAAATACCTTATAAGCTTCCTTAAGATAGCTAAGGCAGCTTAAGGGGTTAGTAAGTTAGGAAGGGTAAATATATATAGTGAGAGTATAGCTAATAGTAGTAGGGCTCTTCCTATATTAAGACTGTATAGTAAGGCAGAAGATGTTATCTATTATAGCACAGATATCTAAATAGTAGAGGAGAGGAAGATAGGCGCAGATTAAATATAGCGTGAGAGATAGAGGAGACTAATAAGAAATAGAGGAGACTAATAGAGATAGGGGCAGCTAGAAGAAGATAGTTAAGGCTTATTATAATAGTTAAAGTTAAGATATCTAAGTAGTTATATAACCTAAAGGTTATTAGCAGAGGGTAAGGAGACTAATCTAGCTTTCACAGTTAATACTAGTTAAATTTCATAATATAAGGCTAGCAGCCTATAAAAGTATAATATATAAATATAATATAATAATATAATATAAAAGTATTATATAACAGTATAATATAAATATAAAAAATAAATATATAATGAAAGTATATAATATAAATATAAGCTTTTAGCCTTATATTATAAAATTCAACTTATATTAACTATAAAAGCTAAATTAGTCTTCTTACTTTACTCTTAAGTATAAGTTTAAGCTATTACTCTCTTATTATACTATAAATAATATTTTTATAATATTATAAATAACGCTTTTATTAGTATATTATACTACTTTAATATTTATTTACTTACTCTCTTCTACTAAAGATAGATTAAGCTAAGTATTAATAACTACTTATACTAAGATCTATTTCTTTACTTTATTAAGATTAAATATAACTTAAAATACTACTATTAGTTTTAAAGTATTAAAAAAAAGTATTAAGCAAACTATAATACTTATTTATAAAAGCTAATTAAACTACTAATATATAATATAAATATATTTATAGTCTAGATAACCTATATAAGTAGGTCTTATAGTTTACTCTATAATTCTTTCCTTTATATTTTAAACCTAATATTAGTATTTTAGCTTATATTTAATTTTAATAAAGTAAATAAATATATCTTAATAGAACTAGTTATTACTATTTAGTTTAACTTATTTCTAGTTATATAAAAGAAGGTAGGTAAGTAAGTAAGTAAGTAATAAAATAGTGAAGTATATTAATAAGAGTATAATTTATAATATTATTATTAGTTAGAGCTTAGTTATAGCTTAAACCTATAAGTAAGAGTATAGAATTAATAGTTTAACTTTTTATATAGCTAAAAAGGTTCTTATAGCTATAGTATAAAAACTTAACTACTACTTAAAATAAAGCTTAAAGCTTATTATTTAAATCTTTCTATATATATAGTAGTTATAATATTCTTCTCCCTCTTTAAATATATATATATAAGCTAAAAGTTCTGCTATTTAGGCTATATAATCTAGCTATTTAAGCTATATAAATTTTTTAAATACTTATTCTACTTTAATATAATACTTTTTAGAAATCTTTTTAAATATATATATACATAACTATATTATTTATATAGAAATATATTTAATTTGATAGAAATATAGCTAAAATATAAATAGGTTACTAAGTTAATATTTAGAAGGGTTCAATTTTCTAAAATCTTAATTTATATTTAAGGAAAAAGTAATATAGTATTATAAATATAATAAATTTAGATTTTATTATAAAACATATAATAAATAAGTTTTATATGTTGTTTTAACTATTATTACTCTAAATATCTTAAGTTTAAGAATTTATATACTTTAGATAGTACTTTAGATAGCTAAATTATATAGCTTAAATAGTAAAACTTAAAGCTAAATAAAGCTAAGTTAAACAACTTAGTTTATAAACCTAATCTTAAGGATATTAAGAGCTCTAGCCATAATTTACTTATTTATACTAATAAAATAACTTTTTTAAAATTTACTTAGTTATATTTATTTAAAGTTATAACTAATAAAGATAATTTATAGTAATTATATAGCTTTAAGATTAATATAGATATAGTTAAAGCTATTAATAATAATCTTAATACTTATAAATATTTTATTAACTTCTTTAAGATAACTAAAGTAGCTTAAGAGCTTAAATATTAATAAGTTATAAAACGTAAATCTAATATCAAGAGTATAACTAATAATACTAAAGCTATTAAGACTATATAGCAGGGTAAAAGATATTATCTAATAGTATAATAATATAGAGGCTTTAAAGCTATTATACTTAATAGAGTAATATAGATATCTAAATAATAGAGGAGAGGAAAATAAGTATAGATTAAATATAGTATAAAGAGTAAATATAGCTTAGAAGAGCTTTTAGAAATAGAAGAAACTAATAAAAATAGAGGTAACTAGAAGAAGATAGTTAAAGCTTATTATAATACTTAAAAGTAGAGGAGTATAAAGCTAAACATAATATTTAAGTTTAAACTATAGTTATCTAACTTAGAAGTTATAAAGAGAAGGCAAAGAGACTAGTCTAGCTTTTATAGTAAATATAATTATAATTTATAATATAAGACTAATAGCCTATATAATATAAATATATAATATTATCTTAATTATAAGAATCTCCTTTCCTCTCTCTTAATTAGTTTAAAACTTATTATATATATAAAGCTATTTATACTATAAGATTTAGATATAATAGAATACTAATAGCTTCTAGCTAATTATTATATAGTATTATATATATATTATATTACTTACTTAGTTATATATTATATACCTTAATATAAATTTTCTTTTAATAAAGAGTTTTTTAATATTATATTACTTAGTATTTACTAAGAGCTAGTAGTTAGAAGAGACTAAAGAGTTTATAAAAAGGTATATATTACTTAGGAGGAAATTACCCTCCTAAGCGTCTTTAAATTATAAGCTTGTAAGGCCTATACTAGTTATATAACCTGCTCCCTAAGTGAGGCTTACTAAGGGGGCTGCATAAAGCAGAAGACATATTGCAAAATAAACCGTTATAGTATTAATATTAATTTAAAGTATTAAGATAATTAACCTATTAATATAAAGTAAATAGAGAGAGAGTATCTTTATATTATCTTCTAAATATAAGATATAAATATTAAATATAAATCAGCTAAGTTATAATATATAAAATAAATAGTAATTTAAAGTTAAATTAATTATAATTAGCTATATTTATTAGCTTTTAGAAGTTTTTATATTTATAGTAGTTATTTTAATCTTATATAAGTAGTTAGTAATCCTTATATAAAACTTTAAAATCTTTATAAAAGCTATAAAGAGGTACTTACTATTATAAATATATTCACTTAACTTATTACCTCTTTTATCTTAACTTCACTATATATAAAATATATTAAGAATAATATAAATATAATATAATACTACCTAGTTAATACTTACTATATTTCTTTAAAATTTATACTTCTAATAGATTCTTTCTGTAATATTATCTCTTAAAAAGTTTATAATAACTTTATAATTATAAGTATACTTTATAAATAAAGATTACTCTACTTTAAAAATATAATATAATATATATATTTAATTATATTAGGTTTATAGTTATGATATAGCCTCCTTATAAAAAGACTGTAGCAAAATTCACCTTATATATAGGTATAATTTCAGAAACACTATATAGGTATTTTAACCTATACTTTCTACTAATTAAGGAAAATAGTATAGAAACTTTATATATTCTTACTAGTAAGTAAACTCTCTAGATACTATAAAGTTAAATATATATTTTAGCTAAATAAACTAATAGAATAATAATAGCGCTAGCTATATAATATAAAGCTAGTAGCGCTATATATAGTAGGGCTAATTATATTAAAGCTAAATAAGTTATTAAAGCTCTTATAGCTTAGTTAATAATAGGGTTAGCAAACTAATCACTTAGTATTTAGTTAGACTAGTTAGTTAACTAGTCTAGTTAGACTTAAGTTACCTAATTTAGCTAACTTAACTTAACTAGCTTAGTCTTAGTCAGTAGGGTAACTTAACTAGCCTAGTCTTAGTCAACTAGCTAAGTAACTAGGTAAGACTAGTTAAGTTATATATAAATTAATTAAATTAATATTTTATTAATTAATTAACTAGCTATAATAAATTAAAACTATATTATATATAATAATAATTATTATTATTATATAATTAATATTAATTAATAGGTTTTATATATAAATACTAGCTATAAATATATCTTTATATATTAGCTTAATAACTAGTCTAATTTAATTAGACTAATTAACTAGCTAGTCTAACTAGCTAGTTAACTAGTTTAGTTAAGTTAAGTCACTTAATTTAGTTAACTTAACTTAACTAGCCTAGTCTTAGTTAATAGGGTGACTTAACTAGCTTAGTCCTAGTCAGCCTGTTAACTTAACTTAACTTAACTAAATCCTAACCCTAGTTAATAATAGCTTTACTAAACCTTTCAGTAAAGTACTATAAATACTATTATATAAGAGATAACTCCTTAACTAAAAAGGTTATTAGAAAAGATTCCTATAGCTAAAAGTATAAAAACTCTACTACTATATATAAAGCTTTATACTTTTCCCTTTTCTTCTTCTTTACTAACTTATAATAAATCCTAAAATATCTTTATAATATCTATACTATATAAAGTACTTAAGTTTACTAAGTATAAACTAAGTAGTACCTTTATCTCTATAAATAATATATAATATATTTAGAATAAGTTTAACTTTAATATACTTAATAAGAAGCTTCTATTTAAAGAATAATCTAGAACAAAAACTAAAAATATATTATCTTAATAGCTCTATTAATAAACTTCTTAACTGCTCTTATAAGTAGTAATAATATCCTTCTTATTAAGAAAGTTTTAAATAATATTAACATAAAGTTTAACTATATCCTTAGCTACTTTAATAAATAAAACTTCTTTTTTAAAATATTTAAAAGTATTAAAGAGGATATAAAGCTGATATAGAGGAATATAATATATATACCTTATACTAAATAGAGAGAGTATTACTAATAATAATATAGCTACTATAAAGGTATTAACTAGCTTAATCAAATAAGAAGACTATAATAATAATAATAAATAGTAGATAGCAAAGTAATAATAAGGATAGTATTAATAATATAAGTAATATATAAGATAGAGGATAGGTTAATAGTTTAGTAATCTATAGTAATTAAGTAATTATAAACTATATTATTACTAAATTAAAGTTAAAAACAGTAAAGTTATTAATATATATATATAAGTGCGGCTAAAGTTAGGAGAGTTATAATTATATAACTAAAAGCTATATATATTATTAAGAGGCGTAGAGTTAGAAGGTCTATTGCTCTAGGTAGGTAAAAATTATAATAAATAGCTAGAGGCTATATATTTAATTATACATTAATATATTACTTATATAAAAGATAACTTAGATAAATTAAAAGCTATTTAAACTTAATATATACTTCTATCCTATATATACCTAGAAAATTAGAAAATTAGTAATCTATACCTTCCTCTATTAAGCTAATCTAGTTTTCTACTATAAACCCTCTTACTATTTTAATACTAACCTAACTAATTAAACCTTAGTTAACTACATAAGTATAAATTACTAATTTTCAAAATATATATATTATTATAAAACCCTTATAATCTATAATACTTCACCTCTTAATATATAAGTTAGCACTAATATTTTCTACCTCTGGACGCTAAGAATCAAGAGTTAGTTAAGCTGTACTATTACAACTTATTATATATAGATAATAGTTAACTAACCTACTTAGGTGTTAGGCAGCTAAGATAGGATATTTATACTATAGGATTATAGGAATAATAGGGACTTATTTAGGATAAAAGAACTATAATATAAGTTATATAATAATAAGATAAGAGATTAGATCTATACGCTAAGAATATAGAAGCTACCCTTAGTATATATAAGCTTTATATAATTAAGGAATAAACCTTATTAGGATTAGGAATAGTAGTAAAATAGAGAGTATTATTTAGGTTTATATATAATATAACTTTAAGCTTAGCTTATAATTAGATTTTTATAGCTTTTTAATAATTAACTTAATATTTATTCTTAAGATATTCTTAGTTTATTTTTACTATAAGTTATTTATTAAGCTTAAAACTAATTACTTTAGTCTCTAAAAACTTAATCTATTATAGCTTATAACTTATAACTTAAACTATAACTTAATATACTATTAGAATATATTAATCTTTAGTTTCTATTAGTAGATTTTACTATTAGATAGCTAACTATAATATTTTAATTACTCTTATTTAGTAAGTTAACTATTAATTCCTACTAATAGTAATAAATAATAATATCTTCTTATACTTCTATTAAGTTATTTATTTTTAGATCCTTATTTACTTCTAGAAAGTAAACTACTTAAAACTTAGCTTAAAAATTAAGAGATTAGAAAATAAAAGATAACTTAAATAGTAAAGATAATACTAAAGAACTTAAATACTAGTTTAATCAAACTAATAATAACTTTAAAGTAATATATAAAATATTTAATTAGAACGCTATAGTTTTTAGTAAACTCTAAGAATAAATATATAATAATTAAAATCTAAAAAAAGAAGTTACTACTCTTTAAGCTACTACTAATGTTATTTTAACCTTAGTTAAAGGATAAGAGCGTCTTAAATTAACTTATTTACTATTTTTAATAAAACTTTTGAATAATTTAAAAGATATTTAGTTTAAATATAAACCTATTAAACTTTTATATAAATACTTTTTAAAATAAAACTAAATAAGTAGTATATATAGTAACTTTCTTTAGAGGATAAGCTCTTATTTAGTTTAAACTACTCTAATAGGAATAACTTAATAACTTTATTAAGAAGTATAGCTAAGAAGTTAAAGATATCTTCTTTAGTTTTATAGAATATATTAAAACTTTCTAATTACTCTTTTTAGAACTAAATAAAAAGAGATAAGCTAAGTATAACTTAGTTTACTTAAGAAAGTCTACTTTACTCTATATAGCTAAATTCTAAAGAATTATATCCTAACTTAATATAACTAATAAAAATAAGGTCTTTACTTTCTATTAAAGACTTAAAGATAATATTAAGAATAAAATAGCTAAAGTTAGTATACCTCTTAGCTTTAAGGATTATATTAAATATACTATTAAAATTAATAATAAACTCTTTAAATATTATAAAGAAAAAAGAGAAAGAAAATTAAACCTAAATATAAGATATAAGTATTAATAGTAACCTTAATATAAGTTTAATAATTAATAGAATAATAATAAACCTTATAATAACTAGAATAATACTTAATAAAATACTACTTATAGATAATATAATAAACCTATAGACCTTAGTATAATAACTAAACTTAATAATAAGAAAACTTAAAACCTTAAATATTATAACTATAATAAATAGGGATATCTTACTAAAGACTACTAATAACCTAAGAAGCTTCCCTAAAAGCTAATAGCTAAATAACCTTAATAAGTTAATATAATTATAAAAGCTTTATATATATCTTAGTTATAAATTAGATACTATAATAATAAATACTAAATTTACCTTAAAGATAAAGAAATATCAAGATACTACTTAAGAAATAGTAACCCTAGATAGTCTAAATATAATATAACTACCCTAATTACTTACCTTAAAACTTTAGTAATAATATACTATAGTAATAATAAGATTATTAGAAAGCTAGTAGAATAACTTAATAAAATACTATAAGTTTAATAATTTAAACTTATTAATACTACTTTTATATATAACTAAAAACTAAAAAAAGATAATAAATAATAACTTAAGTAATTATAGATTGCTTAAATTATATACCTATAAAGAATTTAAGAAGAACTTAATAACTTTATTTAGTATTAATAGTTTAAAGTAATTATTATATATATAGAATAATAAGAATATATATAAGGAAACCTTACTAAAATTAAATAAATTAATTAGGAACTAAATAAATAAAATAGAAAATCCTATAGAACTAGCTAATAACTATACTATAAGGAATAATAAGTCTAAAAAGAAATAGAAATAATCTAATAAGAAGATGCTAGATAGGTATAACTATACTAATAAGAAGAATTAAAAGAAGAACTAGAATATTAGTATAACTTCTTAATGGAATAATAACTCTTTAACTTAATAAGTAGTTAGAACTTTAAAAAACTTAAATCTAAATTTAACTTAGATAGAATCCCTTATAACTCTAACTCCCCTATAGATGTAGCTAACTAGAACGTAAAGTATTATATTAGACTAGTTCTAAGAATTAATAACTTTAGCTTTAAAGAAGAACCTAATAACTAAGAAGATAGAATTAAATAACCTCTAAAATACTAGAAGATTAATATACTCTAAGATAAATAATAATACTACTTCTATAATACTTTAATAGAGTAATAAAATTAAAACTATACTTTTTAGCTATATATAAGAAACTATTTTATTCTAAGAAGTAACTACTAACTTTACTAAACCCTCTTCTAGCTATAATACTTCTATAATAAATATAAAGAATATATAGGAGCTAAATATAATTACTAATTCTACTTTAGAAAGTATAATAATAAACCTATTAAGGATATTTATACTATATATATTATAATTAAATAGATTATGATAACTTTTAATAAAAAGATTACTACTTTTTAACTAAGCCTATAGTTCCCTATAAGATACTAATATAATAATAATATGAAATAAGATAAATATTAGTATAATAAATATTAAGTTTATTATTAAGATAAAGTTTATATATAGAGAACTATAAAAAATAAACTAAAACTACTTTAGGTTAGAATCTATAAAAATAGCTTTACTAAGGTAGTATAAAAAAAAAATTACTTACTTAAAATAGTTAAAGTAGTTAGAAAACTAAATTTACTTATTAATAATAGATTATAATAAGTAATAAAGAAAAGATCTATTTACTAAATATTATAAAGATATAAGAATAATATAATAAAACATAAAAAAATAATATATTTATTACTTTAAAATAAAAAATATTAAGTTATAACTATTAATAATAAAAGATTTTAAATAATAAAATAATCTATTTCTATCTATCTTAGAAAAATATAGAGTTTATAAAAAACTTTTTATAGCTAAGCTAGAAACTAAACTACCTAAATATACTAACTTTAACTATAAAATCCCTTTTAAAGAAAGAAAAAAACTATAATTTAATAAAATCTATAGCTTTAACTTAATAAAAATAGAAATTCTAAAGAAATATTTTAAAGAAAACTTTAAAAAAGAATATATTAAACCCTTAATATTACTAATAAGAAGCTTAATCTTATTTATACTAAAGAAAAATAGAAAACTATAACTATATATTAACTATTATATACTTAATAAAATAATAATAAAAAACTATTACTTATTATTACTTATTAATAAAATAAAAAAACTCCTCTATAAAACTAATTAGTTTATAGCTTTTAATTTTAAAAATATTTATAACTTAATTAAAATAAAATAAAAAGAAGAATAAAAGATTATTTTTAAAATATATAAAAAATATTTTAAATACCTTATTATACTTTTTAGTCTTATTAACGCTCTTATAATATTCTAAAATATAATTAACTTAGTTTTATATAAATATATTAATATTTATATAGTTATTCATTTAAATAATATTTTTATATTCTTATTAATACTTAAGAAATATAAAGAAAATATTTATTATATTTTATAAGTTTTTTAAAAAACTAAACTTATAGTTAAACTTAAGAAGAGTAAATTCTATATATAAAAAGTAGAATATTTTAAATTTATTATTATTTCTAGAGAAATTTAAATATTAGAAAAGAAAGTTAAAGCTATTAAGGAATAGCTAGTACTTAAGAACTTTAAAGAAGTCTAAGGATTTTTAAGTTTTATTAATTTCTATTAGAAATTTATAAAAAACTATAGTAAGATTAATATAACTCTTACTAACTTTAACTATAAAGATATCCCTTTTATATAAAAAAAACTATAATAAATAGCTTTTTAAGAAATTAAAGACCTTATAAGTAATAAATTAGTTTTAATAATACTAAACTTTACTAAATAGTTTAAAGTAGAACTAAACCCCTTAGATTATACTTTTAGAGTATAACTATTATAATAAGACTTAAAAGGATAGCTTTATTTATATATTTTCTTCTCTTATAAACTCTATAAATTTAAGCTAAACTACTAAATTTATAATAAAGAACTTATAGTAATTATTAAAATATTTAAAGAATATAGACTTAAACTTTTAAGAATAATTTATAAAGTATTTATATAATTAAACTATAAGAATTATTTATATTTTATAACTTTAAAAGTACTAAATAAATAATAAGTTAGATAGTTAGAATTCTTTGTGACGATAGGCTTACGAAGTATAGCTAACGCGCATTAATAGATAACCTAGATTAATTAATATTAAGTTGTAGAAGGGAAAAGTTAGAAGTAGGGGGCGTAGGCGCGCGAGGGCTCTATAGGTGCGCCTAGCATGCTCACTACTAGTCACATACTTAGGCATATAACGCGCCCTAAGGTAGGCATAGCGCTAGCGCTATGATATCTTTTCTAAATTTAACTTCTAAATTATCTATTAAAAAAGATTAGATAATAATAAAGCTAATACCTTTAGCTAATAATTAAACTATAATATCTTAATACCTAAAGAAACCTAAGTAATTCTTAAAAGAAATAATAATATAGACTTAATATTAATAATTAAGCTTTTAATAATAGCTAAATAATTTAATACTAGCTTACTTAATAAACTAGATAATAAAGTAATTATAAAGTTTTATATTTATCCTATATATAATTACTAAGGAATTATAAAAACCTAAAAATAACTATAATAATAGTATAGAGAATAGGTTATTAAAGAATATATAGTAAAAATAATTAAAGATTATAAAGTCTACTTTAAAAATAAACCTACTTAATATTAACTTTATAATATATTATAACCTTTATTTATATTATAAACTACTTAGTAGTCTATATTACTTAACTTTATTATTAAACTACTAAAGTTTTAAAAACCTTTTATAAGAGTATATTATAATAGCGTTCTTATTATTATAGATTAATTTATAAAATATACTTATTTTATTTTATATAAAGAAGTAAATAATACTAAAAAATATATTTATATATTTCTAAAATATATTATTACTAACTATAGAATACTTAAAGAAATTATATTAAATAGAGATAAGATTTTTACTTCTAACTTCTAGAAATTAATTATATTATACTTTAGTATTAAATAATTAATATCTACTATATTTTACTTATAAACTGATAGATAAATAGAATAAATTAACTAAATCTTTAAAACTTACTTCTATATTTATATTAATTATAATTAGGATAATTAAGTTATATTATTACTAATAGCTTAATTTACTTATAATAATATAATAAGAGAAAATATTAAAGAATCTCTCTTTTATTTTAATTATAGATTTAAACTAACTATATATAGAGAACTTTAAATAAACTTAGTTATAGTAAAAGCTATTACTTTAGTATAATAAATTAAAGATATTTATATAAATATATAAAAAGAACTTAAATTTATATAAAAAAGAATAACTAAATTTAATAATAAATAAAAGATTAAAGGACTAACTTTAAAAGAAGGAGATAGTACTTATCTTATATAGTAAAATATTAAAATAAAATAACTAAATAATAAGTTTAACTATATAAAACTTAGACTTTTTAAAATCTTATAAGTTATTTTACTAGTTAACTATAAATTTAAACTCCTAGATATTATAAAATATTACTTAGTATTTTATATCTTACTATTTAAACTAGCTTTATAAGGATTATATATAAATAACCTTATTATCATAAAAGATAATAAACTAAAGTAGAAAGTTAAATAAATTATTAATTACTTTAAAAAACTAAAAGGATATTAATACTTTATTAAATAGAAAGAATATAGCTATAAAAATAATACATAAGAACTAGTAAGGCCTCTAGCTGTTCACTATGATTTTTACCTACTTAGAGCGATAGACCTCTTAACTCTACACCTCCTAATAATATATATAGCCTTTAGTTATATAATTATAACTCTCTTAACCTTAGCTACACTTATATATATATATTATACTAAATAACTTTACTATCTTTAACTTTACTTTAGTAATAATATAGTTTATAATTATTTAATTACTTAATTACTAATTACTAAACTATCTACCTATCCTCTCTTTTATATATTATTTATACTACTATTAAATACTATCTCTATTACTACTTTACTATCTACTATTAAGTTATTATTATTATTATCTTCTTATTTAATTAAGCTAGCTAATACCTTTATAGCTATATTATTATTAATAATACTCTCTCTATTTAGTATAAAATATACTTACTAATAAGCCTTATTAAGCTTATACTAAAGCTTAAGCTATATCTCCTTTAGTATTATAGAAAGTTTATATAAAGAAGAGCTACTCTTTAAGATAGTTAGAGATATATATAGTTTCTATACTAAAACTATTAGGTTTTTTTATTACTATAATTACTTAGTAAATAGGGTCCCTTAGAGGGGTATTACTAAGAACTCTATTTAAAATAAATTTAATAAAGTATTTCTAATTAGGGGTAGAATATATACTAAACTTAAGGGTTTTATTTAGTATATAGATATTATTCTATATAGTAATATCTTTAGCTATATTCTTAAAGAAAAATATACTTTATATAGAGTTAGTATTCTTATATTCTTTATATAGTATAGATATTATAAAGAATTTATTATAAGTTAAAAAAGAAGAGGGAAAAGTATAAAGCTTTATATATAGTAGTAGATCTTTTTATACTTCTAGCTATAAAAACCTCTTATAATAACCTCTTTAGTTAAGGAGTTATCTCTATTTAGTAGTATTACTATAAGAGCCTTAATAACCTCTTTAGCTTTAATATAATTAGCCCTACTATATATAGTACTATTAGCTCTATACTATATAGCTAACGCTATTATTATTCTGCTAGTCTATTTAGCTAAGGTATACGTTTAAATTTATATAAGGGTTTACTTACTAATAGGAACGTATAGGGTTTCTATACTATTTTCCTTAATTAGTAGAAAGTATAAGTTAAAGTACTTATATAGTATTTCTAGAATTATACTTATGTATAGGGTGAATTTTGCTATAGTCTTTTTATAAGGGGGCTGCGTTATAACTATAAACTTAATAAGAACTAGTAAAAAATATTATAAATATAAAAAATAAATTAGTAACTTATTAGTAGTAATATTAAGAATAAGAAATAATACTAATAGTATTAGTAATACTACTAATAAATATTACTAATTACTAATATATTAGATACCTATATAGATATATTAAACTACTAATAAAAGTAAATAGATTATAATAAGGGAAATTATTTATTTACTTAAGAATATTAGAATATAACTAAAAGCCCCTTAAGGATACTAATTAGTTACTACTAACTAAAAAGCTAAAATCTATAAACTCCTCACTAATATTAAAACTTTATTAATCTAAATTATTCTTAATACTAAGAAACTAAATATTACTTATTATACTGCTTTTATATATATCTAGTATAAGAAGAATATTATCCTCTTCTAACTCCTATATATTTTAAGAAAGTATTTCTATATATTACTCCTTTACTTTCTTTTTAATTATATAAATATATAATAAATAATCTACTACTTTAGCTACTTTAGCTTAAATATATACTAACTTTTTATAAAGGTTTAATAAAATATTACTAGTTTACTCCTCTTTCTCTTCTTATTTTTATTATTAATTATTTAGCTTCTTTATTATAAAATAAAATTAGCTAAGAAGATATTAATATTATGTTAAAAAAAACTTATAAGTTAATATTACTATTAGATTATTATAAAGATATTTTAGGTTTTTATAATTTTAATAAGTCTTTATACTTTCTACTATTTAATATATATATTTTATATAAAAATATTAAGTATAAAGTATAATATTATTAGAATTAAAGTAATAGAAAATATCTTTATAAGTAAAATATAATACTAACTTAAATTAATTTAATTTTTAAATATAACTTAATATATTATTAATATTATAAGTAAATTAAAAAGTATAATTAATAGATCTCTAATTTAAAACTAATAACCTATTTATATTAAGTTTTAAAAATAAAACTTTTAGAGAGAAAACTTAATATTATAACTTATTATATATAGATAATAGTTAACTAACCTACTTAAATATTAAGTACTTAGAATAAGATATTTATATTATAAAATTATAAGAATAATAAAGACTTACTTAAAATAGAGGAACTTATTATAAGCTACGCCTATTATTAACGTCTAGGTAGTGCTACAGACTTAAGAGAATTCTACCCTTAGCGACTGTATTCGCTTAACTACTACTCTATACCTATTTTTCCTCTATATAAGGGGCTTCTTAGAACCCTCCCCTCTTTAGCTTAGATTCCTATAATTAAAGTACTCCTAAGTTAAATAAACTAAAAGTTAGCCCTTTATATATCTAAGCTTAATTTAAATACTTACTTTACTAATTATATAGAGTAATAGATAATAAGTAGAAAATAGAGCTAACTAAGCTAGAAGCAGCTAGCTTAGAACTAATATTAGTAAATAAGGAGGTATTTAAAGTAATCTATATAGCTATTAATAAGCTTAATAACTAGCTTAATAACCTAATAATCCTATAGTAAATTAATAATAAGCTAGCTATAGATCTAATATAAATAATAGTAGCTAATAATATATTAGTATTAGTAATACTAAACTTTATAGTAACTCTATTAGTATTATTATTAATATTGCTACTACTCTTTAAACTAGATATTACTTAGGAAATAGGTAGTATTTAGCACTTAAAGCCCCTTTTTAACCCCCCTAAGTTTAGGGGAAGTTATAATAAGTATACTATATAGGTATAATAGATATATAATAAGATTAAGATAGATTAAGCTTTCTACTTAAGTAACTAAGAGGTATAGTATTTTATTAACTCCTATTTAGAACTTAGAGTATAGCTAGTAGTTATAACCTTCTATAGCTTAAGAGGTAGTAATAGCTTATTTAAGCTAGATGCCTTTTTAGTATATTTAGACTATACTTATAGTAACCTAAACGTAGAAAGTAAAGCTTTTAGAAGACTATTAGAGCTTAAGATGAAATATAATAAAGCTTTTACTTTATTCCTTCCCTGCTTTAAATATACTATTATAGAGGTAAGTAGTATAACTTAGCTAAATAGCGTTTAGATTAATTACTTATATAAGGTATTATTATATAAGCTCCTTAATTATCTAGTTAATTACTTAACCTCTTATAAGTATACTAAGTATATAAGCCTTATATAGGATATTATATAGAAATTAGAGGGATTATACTATATTTATAATATTTCACACTAGCTTAAAACCTTTAGAATAAGGTTATTACTTCTAAAAGTAGATATAGATAGGGATATTAGGATAATAAGTTTAGTGTATACTTTATATAAAAGAATAAGTAAAAACCTTAGTAAAGAAATATATTATTATTTTAAGTATAATTAAGTTAGCTACTTATAGAAGGACTACTAAAAGACTAAGAGGTTAAGGGATAGCTTTAAAGTAGTAAAAGCTATTAAGGAAATAATATACTTAGACTTAGAAGAGATTAAGAAAGAAGAAAATACTTCTAACTTAAGAAATAAGTAACCTTAGTGTGAAATTAGGTATTAGGGATAATAGAGGAAGAATAGGTTAATTAGAAATAGTTTTAGTTAGAATATAGTATAAGTAAGCTTTTTGTGATATTAGTAGTTAGAGTTAATAAAAGTACTCCTATTAATATTTTAATAAATTATAGCTATAATATCTATATAATAATAGACTACTAATATACTTACTACTTCTATTTACTATATATTAACTACTAAGTATAGTAATTATAAAGCTTTATTAATAATTTAGCTTAAACTATTATAAAAGGAGTAGCTATATTATACCTTAAAATTAGGGGCTATATATAGTAACTTTTTACTTATATAATAAGAGGGTTAGATGCTAACCTCTTCTTAAGGAAACTATAAATAGAATAAAATAATATTATTTATAATATAGTAAAGAAGTATATATTCTATAGGAAGGTAGAGGTTATAGTTACCTTATAAGGATAAAAAGAGCCCTAAAAGGTAAGGGAAATCTAAGAAGTCTACTAGTTAAATACTACTTTATTTATAGCGATCTATTAGAGGGTTAATAGGAATAAGCTATCTAAAGTAGTAGTAAGGATATAAGCTATAAGCTTAAAAGATATTAAGAAGGCGCTTAAAATAAAGAAACTAGAAGATTATTCTAGGAGACTACTATAATATATTTATAAAGAATTTATAGAGCTTTTTAAAGCTACTAAATTATATCTCCTACCTCTAAGTTACCTTAATATAAATTATAAAATCTATCTTAATTATAATACTTCTAGTTAAGAAGCACCTTTACCTTAAAGCCCCCTCTATAATATATTAAGGGAAGAGTTATTAGTACTTAAAAAGATACTTACTAATTTACTTAATAAGGGGTTTATTTAAGCTAATAAGTTGCTTATAGGTATATTAGTCCTCTTTATCTAAAAACTAAGTAGAGGATTATAGTTCTATTATAATTATAGAGCGTTAAATATAATTATAAAATAAAACTGTTACTTTCTACTTTTAATCTAAAAAACTTTCTAGAGAGTTAGTATAGTAAAATAATATATTAAACTAAATATTATAGTAACTTTCTATAAGATTTATATAGCAAAAAAGTACTAAAAGAAGACTATTTTTTATATATAATATAGGCTTTTTAAGTAGCTAGTCTACCTATTTAAGCTAAGTAGAGCCTTAGTAATATTTTAATAATATATTAATAGTATACTCTAAGAGTTTCTTAATAACTTTATAATAATATATATTAATAATATATTAGTTTATAGTAGTAGCTTCTAAGTAAACTATAAGTAGAAGGTTTATAAGGTCTTTTAAGCGCTTAAAAAAGCTAGTTTTAATTTTAACTTAGTAAAGTATAAGTTCTCTATAAAAATAGTAAAGTATATAGGGTTTATCCTTAAAGTAAGAGAAAGTATTATTTATAATATAGAGAAAGTATAGGTAATTATTAAATAGGAAGTGCTTATTTTTATAAAAAAGCTATAAAGTTTCCTTAAGTTTACTAATTATTATTAAATCTTTATATTAGAGTATTTAGAGGTTATTAAGCTTCTTACCCTCTTTATAAAGAAAGGAGTTTTATTTATTTAGGGTAAAGAATAAGAAGATATATTTTAAATGCTGAAATACTACTTTTAAACTATATTAATATTATACTACTTTAACTTATAAGTTTTAATAACTATTAAGATAGATTATTTAAGGTTTATACTAAGAAGAGTATTAACTTAAAAAGACTTATAGGGGTAATAGTATCTTATTACTTTCTACTTATAGAAGCTAATTTTAGCTTAATATAACTACTTAATTTATAATAAAGAGCTATTAGTAGTAATTATATATTTAGGCGTATAAGATATAGAGTTAAGAAGCTACCTTAGATTTAAGGTCTTAATTAACTATAAAGGCTTTAAATACTTTATATAAAAGTAATATTTAATAGAATACTAAAGTTATTAAGTAAAATAGCTTTTAAGATATAACTTCTTCTTAAAATACTAACTAAGTTACCTTATAGCTATACTTAATATATTCTTATACTATAAATAAAACGCTCTAAAAAGTTAAGAGGATAAATAAGAAAAAGGAAAAGTAATATAAATAATCCCTAACTCCACTTTAGGAAAAGTATATAGATTAATACTTATAGAAGCCTTTAAAATATTAGTATTTAAGGACCTAGCTTTTTAGTATACTTAGAATAAAGCGTAAATAGGTAATAATTAATACTAAAGAGCTTATTTTATAATAAAAAGGGGGGATTAAAGTTTCCCCTCTTAATTAAGCTTAAAATTATAAATTACTAAGTATAGTATAGACACCTTTAACTAATTAATATTTAGGGACTAAATTTAAGTGTTAGGATTAATAGATAAAAACTACCTATAGAACACCCTCTAAATATAATTAATTTAGAAGTATTATAACTTAATAATAATAAGCTACCTTAGTTAAAATAATATACTAGCTATCTTAGCTTAGTAGTACTTTTAGCTAAAGCAGTCTATAGCTATCTGTTATTTTATAAGGAACTATAATAGCTACAGCTAAGGAATAATATAGTAATAAGTGAAATATAGACTCCTTTAGCTATTACTAGTAGTAAAATAGCTATATTATAACCTCACTATAGACTTTATAATAGATCTCTTATATATAGTGAAAATAAGATTTAGATACCTTTAGGTAATAGTTAATAAACTTTTAAAGATAATAATATTAGAAGGGATAATATTAATAGATATAAAAGTATATATAGAACGCTTTATAAACTATTATTATTAGTTTTATAGTATACTAAAGTTAATTATTAGTAATAGAGGTAGTAACTAAATAAGTTAGTTTTAGTGATAATTTTATATACTTACTAAGATTAAATAATATTTAAGTATTACTTTCTATTTATAAATAGATAAGGTAACTAAACGCTTTAACTAAGAGATCTAAGTAGTCCTATAGATAATAGTTAATTTTACTTAAGATAACTAGGAAGTTTACTTACTATTTATTTAATTAGTAATTAATAGTTATAATATAGCTATAATAAGAGTAAGCTTATTCTTCTTTACTTATAGGTATTATATTAACTTAGTATTAGTAATTTAGCTTATATTAGAGCTAGTAAACTTATATAAGTTAGTTACTAATAAGTTTATTAGTAAACTGAGGTTAACTATAAAGTTAGCTTAAGCTATTATTATAGTAGCTTAATAAATAATAGAGTGATTAGTAAATACTAAAAAGATACTAATAGAGCGCTATAAAGTAGGCAATAAGGTTTAGTTATTATTAGTAAACTTCTATATAGAATAACTTTATAAGAAGTTAGATTAATTATACCTAAAGTATAAAGTAACTAAAGTAATCTTACTAACTATAGTTAAGTTAAACATTTTAGGTAAGGTTTATAACTATTTTTATATTAGTCTATTATAATATATTATAAATAACCTACTCTTAAGTTAAAAAGTTAATAATCCCTAACTACTACTTATTTTTAAAGATAGGGAAGATAAATAAGAGGTTAAGTCTGTTTTAGTAGTATAATAGAAATATATAAGTAGGAGTAAATACTATAAGTTACTAGTTAAGTAGTTAGGATATAGCTAGCCTACTTAGGAACCTTTATAATCCTTATAGAATAACTAAGCAGTAAATAAGTTTAAGGAAAAATATAGCCTTATAGATAAAAATAATAGCAACCCCTAGTATATAGCGTTATAGTTAAATAATAGTAGGTAAGTATAAATAGAATAAGAGGAAAGATAGTAAAGTAGTTTATAAGTAAAAAGATAAGGAGTAGCAAAAAGACTTTATTATAGCATAAGGCTATAGAAGGGTATAATAAGGCTAAGATAGGCTTAAAATAGGCAAATAAGTAGGTAAAATAAAAACTCTAGAAATAAACCTTTTACTCCTCTTATTTAGTATAAGCAGTAGTAGTAATATTAATAAGCTAAAAAGAGTTAGAATACTGAAAATAGGAGTGGAATAAGGGTGTAATAAACTTTATAGAGGACCTTAGCTATATCTAGGTAAGCTTAAGTAAGATAGTATAGTTAGGCTTTATTAGGCTTAATTAAGAGAGATATTAAAGTAGAAGTAGTAGTAGAAGTACTAAGGATAGGAGTTAACAAATTAACTTAGATATATATTAACTATATATCCCTAAGTATAGGTAAAAACTCTGCGCGTAGTTTTTATAAGGCTTATCGCTCTTATTAAGCAGATTATCTATTTATCTAAGCTACCCCCTAGTAGCTAAGAAGCGCTATTTTAACCCCTATAATCTAACACACCCCCTTAGGGATAATTAGTATAATTATATAGTTATCTTTATAGCTTAATTAAGCGTTTCTAAATAGCTTTAATTACTTCCTATTATTATAGTTTTAATAGTTTTATAAGTTATAGAATAATAGCTTTTTTTATTATAAATAGTTAGGGTAGTAGAATAAAGTGTTTTCTACTTTACTTAACTAGCTTAGAGCTTCTAATTAGTTATAATTTTACTAACTACTTTAGCTCTCCTTAAAAATAAGAAAGTAAGTAAATAATTTTTTACTACTTATACCTCTTATTATTTTTCTTCTCTTTTTTCTTTAGTTTTTAAGATTTTATAAATTATATATTATCCTTATACTACTTTTTTACTATTATACTAATACTTACTTTAAGTAGATTAAATATTTTATAATATCTTCTTATAATACTTTTAATACTAAGTATAAAGCTTACTTTACTACTTCTTATACTAGCTATATATATATACTTAAGACTTCTAAGCGCTATTACTTAGCTTACCTCTTCTCTAACCTCTCTAATAACTCTAAAGAGGATAAGCTAGCCTCTCTTATTAGTTTTAGCTATTAGTTTATACTCTTTTTATAAATATCTTTTATTATTAATCTTCTTCTTATAGCTCTTATTTTTATTTTATTTACTTACTTTTCTAGCTATATTAAATACCTTATTACTTAACTTATTAAAGAGGAGGATTTTAATAATAGCTAAGTTAAGGAGATCTCTATTAAAAAGAAGTATAGCTACCCTTTTAATATCTAGCGCTAAGCTAAGAAGGAGACTAAAGAGAAAAAAGAGATTAAAGAAGCTAAAGCTCTTATTTTCTCCTTTACTAAGTAGAAGAAGAAGGATTATACTACTAAATACTTCGCTAAGTATATTACTATTAAGAAAAAAAAGTAGGAGAAAGAGGAAGCTACTTTTTAAGCTATCTATACTAATATAGAGACTATTACTATTATTACTATTAATAAGGAGGAGGAAGAAGAGGAGAATAAGGTTATTATAAGCGCTAATAACCTTTTTAACTCTATAGACTTCTCCTTTAAGTTAGAGGATAAGCTTTATTTTAGCTACTTTTTCTCCTTTAGTAGAGGTTATTTATATTTTAGCTACTACCTCTTTAATAAGAATACTTATTATTACTACTATATAAAAGGTAGTAGCTACTTTATAGGTATTAAGGAAATTATTACTTTCTATTATAAGCTTTATAAAATAAAGAAGTATACTAAAAGTAGTAAGTTTATCTTAGCTAAAGTATAAATTATCTTCTATTAAGTATTTCTATATAGTTATTAATTTTTTATAGAGAATTAATATTACTTAAGAGGATTTTTAAAATATTACTTATAAAGTTATTATAGTTTATAAAGCTACTAAAAAGTAGAGTATTACCCCTCCTAAGTATACTTTATATATTTACTACTCTACTCTAGCTCTTATACTCCTTATTATTATACCCCTTCTTAGCTTATTTCTTCTTTATCTAGAAACTTTAATCTATACCTCTCTTACTTTTTTAAGCGTTTTTTCTAATTCTTACTTTACTTTAGGTTATATTTAGAGTACTATTATAGCTACTTATTATAACTTTAACTATACTCTCCTCTATACCTTTAAGTTTAGCTATATTAACCTTAAGAAGTTTTATAACTAGCTTAACGCTTTTAAGTTAGCTATCTCTCTAGCTACTTCTTATAAAGCTATCCTTCTTATTCCTACCCTTAAAGGTATTTAAATATTCTTATTTTATAGTTTCTTAATATCTTAGGGGCTTTAGCCTAAGATAGTTCTACTTTTAAGCTATAAACTTATAGATATTTAGTCTCTCTAGTAGTTTTCTACTTTAAATAGAAGTTTTTTTATACTCTTTACTCTTTATTTTTATAACTCTCTATATTTATTATATAAAGTTATCCTAAATATCTTCTTTCTTTATTTCTTTCTTTTAGCTCTCTTTATCTCTTTTAAGCTTAAAAGTATAGTTTCTTTTAAAAGTTTCTTCTTAATTAGCTATTCCTAATTATACTTAGAAGTTCTTAAAAGCTTACTATAAGAAGGATTTTATAAGACTATTTACTATTAGCTATATAGAAGGAGTATATATTATTAATATATATTTCTTATAGATCTTTTAATAAAGCTAGTAATTATAGATATTAATATAGTATAACTTTATTTAGAGATAGATAAGCTCCTTAGTAACTAGTCTAACTATTTATTAGTTATTATATTAGATTTATATTATTATAAGAATGCTTTTTATAAGTTAAAGAGATACTTTCTATTTTATCTCTCTAAGAAGTTATACTTAGAGAGATATTATAAAGTAACTTATAAATATTACTTCTTAAGCTATAAATAAGAGTAAGAGGAGCTCTACTTTTATAGTTAAAATTATTATAGTTATTTATTTACTTACTTTCTATATAATAATACCTCTAAAAAGCTTTATTATAAATCCTTAAGAGCTTTTTTAATCTAAAGTATTATTACTAAAACTTATATTAGAAGCTACTTTAAAAGTGTTATATAAGCTTCTAGCCTTAACTCTATACTTAATATATAAGTAGTATATCTTATAAAGATACTATAAAACTTAATCTATAGTTTATTAGTATTTTAATCTAAGATTTTAGTTAAAATAAACTAGATAACTTACTATAAATATAAGATCTAGTCTTATTATTACTACTATATATAAGATAGTTCTTATTTTTCTCTAGTAGAGATTAACTTTACTATTTAAAGCTTTTTCTTTATATAGAAATAGCTTAATATACCTTATAGAGGTTCTATTTTATATCCTTAGAGAGTATCTTAATAAGAGAAGTCTTTTTACTTTTTCTATATAAACTAATTATAAAAGCTAAAGTTTCTTTATTTTTTAATTATAAAGAACTTTAATATTAAGAAACTATTATAAGCTTTTGCTGCTTTTAAAGTAATATCTCTTCTAAAGTTTTTTAATTACTTCTTTAGTTTCTTTTTAAGAAGCTATTAAGTAAGTAAGCATATAGTTATCTATATAAAAGAAGAAGTATACTTAACTTTTTCTCTAATAGTAGTCCTCTCTTATTACTTATAAGAAGTTTAACTCTTTTAATCTCTTTTTAAGATAATATTACTATAAGAGAAGAGATTAATAAAGTCTATATAAAGCTTTTCTAAGCTTAAGTACCCTTTTAAGCTTCTTATAGCTAAGTAGGAACCTTATATATACTATCTTATTAAGCTTAATATATATAAATATATTTATTATATTATACTAGAGAAGCTTTAAGTTAAAGTAGTTTACTATAACTATTAAAGTTTAAAATAATATTCCTATAAGAGTTATAATATAAATATCTTAAGTATCTTTTACTTATTAATCTCTTTAAATTACTAAATAAACTTTTAGCTTTATAAGTTTACTATATTTATTAAGCTTATAGGTATATACTTAGTAGTATCTAAAAACTTATTAATCTCCTAAAGTATTTCTTATAATTTCTTCTTATAACTTAGACTTTTTATAACTTTATAAGTGAGATTTCTCTACTTATAGGAAACTTTCTATTAGAAAGTAGTAGTTAAGCTTTAAGAAATTATATTTCTTCTTATAGTTTAGCTATTCTTCTTAACTTAGGAGTTATTAATATAATATTAAGAAGGGAGGTAACTCTTACTAATAAGTACTTATAAAGTATAAATATATAAACTAAGCTACTCTTAATAGGAGGAAGCTTCTAGAGGATATCTTATACTTCTTTAAGCTCTTTTTAGAAACTTCTAAGCTTTTAATCTCTACTCCCTTACTTTATAGCTTTTTTATTATATCTATAGATTAATCTTTCTTTATAGCTATATAAAGCTAGCTAAGCTATATATATAAGCTACTTAAGCTATTTAATCTCTAGAGAGTATAAAGATTCTTATATAAATTACTTTTTATTAAGAATATAGCTTTAAATAAAGTTCTAAAGGTTATTTTTATTACTAATAAACTTATTTCTCACCCCTTTATATTAAAAACTCTTTAAAAAGCTTTACTAAGTATTATAAATAAGCTTATTAATTCTAAAGAGAGAAGTAATATTAGCTAAAGCTTAAACTATATATTTATATATAGTACTATCTTCTCTAACTATTCTTAGTTAATCTCTTCTCTTATAGTAGTTTTAATATAATTAAGGATCTTATCTACTTCCTTATTAGCTTCCTATCTTATAGGAGTACTATAAAACGCCTTAATAAGCTAAATAATATATTTTTAGATTACCTTAAGGTCTATATAATAGAACTCTTCTGCTATATATATTAGATTTCTACTATAGAACTTCTTCTTATTAAATATTATATCTTATATAGTAAATATTTTACTTTTTAGTAGGTTCTATATATAGAAGGAATTACTTAATATATAGCTTAGAAGAAAACTAATAAATACTTTCAGCGTAAGTTTCTAGCGTTTATTTCTTTTAAGTTAAATATTTCTAATTATTATATATATATAGTATTTATATACTTAAAGATATAAGAGGTTTAGCTATACTAAGTATAAGTTTTCCTATAACTAGAAATAGCTATAAAAAAGCTTATATAGAGTCTTCTATTTTTAACTTACTATTAATATATAGTTATATATATATATAGCTACTTTACTGATTTCTAGCTAAAGTATATTTAGTAACTTTATACCTATTACTATTACTTTTATATACTATTTAATAGCTATAGCTACTTTTTCTACCCCTCTATTTTATACCTATATATATAGAGAGGATAGCTTAATCTTAATACCTCTTATATATAGTTCTTCTCTAACCTATTTATACTTTAATATTTTGTTATCTACTTTAATTTCCTTAACTTAGATATTAAATATAGTTTAAAAGTAGTTTAAGAACTTATTTAGAGTATTAAGGAATAAATCTATCTTCTTACTTCTTAAATAGAAGTTTTAAGCTAAGCTTAAAGCTTTATTAATAATAATTATATTTAAAGTATAACTTTTATATCTTTCTTTATAGTTATAAAAGTCTAAAATAATTCTTTTACTTAGAAGGGTTTATATAACTACTTTTCTTAGTATATATTATACTTAGTAATATAACTTCTCTTACCTATATATATTATAATTAGTAGTTAAGATTCTTAAGTGCTTATTTAATATCTAAACCCCTCTTATAAGGTTAGATAGATATTAGAAGGCTTCTAGCCCTAAGTATTTAAGCTTTTAGTACTAAAGCTCTATTAATCCCTTAATAAGCTTATAATATATTAAAGTTATATAGTTATATCTTCTTCTTAGTTTTAGAGCTTTATTTTATATAAAGGCTAGTAAAAATATAATTATAGTAAGAGCTACCTTACTAAGTAATCTATAATTAAAAACATATTAGTTATTAATATTCTTAAGTAAGTATAAGAATATATAGTTTAACTTTTATAAATAGTTATTATTAAAGCTTATATCTTATTATATCTCTCTCTAGTATAACTTTTATAGAGATATTAAGTTATTAGTAAGTCTAAAATATAAAACTATATTAAATAGTTATAGTTTTATTATACTATTTATACTTCTTACTAAGATTTCAGCTATACTATATACCTTAATAAGGACTTTATATATTCTAGCTTATAAGAAGTCTTTTATTAGAGCGCTTTATAAAGTAGTAAACTATTTTATATAATTAAATATATATATTATAAAGCTTAAATCTAATATTATAGATCTTATAAGAAAGTATTCTCTTAATATTATAAATGCTACCTTAGTATGCTTTCTAACTCTCTTATAGAGTTATACTAACTTTAAAGCATACTTTATCACTTTATAGATATATTTTATAAAAGCTTTATTATTCTCTATTCTTCTATTAAGGATATATTAGATAACTATTTAGGATATCTATACTTTTAGTTAAATTATAGTATTAATATAAAAGTACTTAAAAAGAGTATATATATTATAACATAGCTTATAATATAGTTTCTCTATACTTTAAATATCTAAAAGAGATTCTTCTTATTTTTAGTAAGTTCTTATTACTACTAAGAGTTACTTTAAGTTTTATCCTCTTTAAAAGCTTCTTCTATAGTTTATTTTATAATTAGTTATTTTATTAGGTTATTTAGATTTACTTAGTTAAGGTTCCCTATCTTAAATTATAGGGCTAAATATACTTCTACTTACTCTAAACTTCTATAAAGTAGTTTTAAAGTGTATAAGATATATTTAAGTATTAAAGATAACTTTACTAACTATAAAGCTCTATTAAGTTACTAAGGGGAGCTTAGTTATATAATAAGTAGATATTTATATATTAAAGTAGCTCTAAGTAAGTATACTAATATATTTAAGAAACTAAATTAAAGAGTTTAAGTTATTTAGAACTTTATAGCTCTACCCCTTATAAATTATATTTTCTTATTAAGAGATCTATACCTCTATATCCTTCTTTATTAAGAAGAACTTTTAATTAGGAGCTATAATTATTATTATATATTTAGAGATTACTTAAGTCTTTTATTTTCCCTTATTATAGCTAATATAAGTTTTTAGTTTATAAAGCTATTTATTAATATCTATATTAGTAGTATAGTAGTATTATAAAAGCTTTATAGATATTATCTCTCTTATAAACTACTAAACTTCTTATATACTTTTTATTATATTATCTTATTTCTTTTTAAGGAAGCTATAATCTACTCTAAGTTTATTATAGAAAGTATAGTTCGCTTAAGAGAGATCTATAAATCTTATTACTTAGAGAATCTCTATATTATTCTTATAGAGAACTATTATAGTTATATTTCCTTATATTAAGTAGTTAGAGATATAAAGAAGTCTTAGAGGTATTATAAACCTCTAGAAAGTAAACTTATAAGCTTAAGTAGTATTCTTAGAGAACTTCTTAAAGTCTATAGTATATTATAACTAATAAGAATAATAGAAAGCTTAAACTTAGTTAATCTAAAGAACTTAATCTCCTACGCCTTTTAGAGGGATCTTTTTACTATTTAGAGGTATTATTATATACTTATAAGCTATTCTTTAGTACTATAAATAGCTTATTAGCGTATTAGTTAATATAAATTAGACTATTAATTAATAAATTAACTTAGATATATATTAACTATATATCCTTAGGTATAAGTAAAAACTCTGCGCGTAGTTTTTATAAAGCTTATCGCTCTTATTAAGTAGATTATCTATTTATTTAAGCTGCCTCCTAGCAGCTAAGAAGCGCTATTTTAACCCCTATAATCTAACAGAAGTAGCTAGGGAACTAATAGAAGGTATAGGGGAAGTATTAATGCTAATAATAGCTTTAGTAGTAACCTTAGTAGTATACTTCTCCTTAGCTTTAATATAGATTTTATAGCTTTAAATAGAGGTAGTATAGAGGAGCTCTATATAAGCTTTAACTTATATAGAGAGCTAGTAAAAAAGTTAATAACTTTATTAGAATAGTAAAGTAATAAAGACTTATTAAGGTTTCCTTATTAATACTATAATAAGTAAGATAGTTATAACTAAGAGAAGTAAACTCCTCTTAGTAGTAGATTATACTTTTATTACTCTAATAGATTATTAGCTTTATAGTACTAAAATAATAGAGGATAAGTATTTATATTAATATAAGTTAACTTAATAGATTTATTAGAGTAGTAGATATATTAGGTGATATTATCTAAAGAAATAATTAGTTCTAAAATAAGCTTAAAGTATAAGGATAATATATCTTACTTAAGGATATTATAGTAAGCTATAATATTGCTAAGTTTCTTAGCTTTAGTTATAATAGATATATACTTTAAGTAAGGGACTTTATAAGGAGGTCTCTAGGTATTATCTAAGAGGATATTACTAAAGATAAGCTAATATAAATAAAAGCTTTAATAGAATATTAAGAAAGTAATAGAAGAATAAAATAGAAATATATAAAAATAAGTATCTTAATAATAAAGTAAGGAGAGAGGAGCTAGTTAAAATAAGTATATAGACCTTAACTTTTTAGAGTATAGAGAGGGTTATTAAGGAGGTTAAACTCCTTAAGAATAAGCTCTTTATAGTTAGAGAAGCTAATAAACTTAGAACGCTTAGAAAGTAAAATATTACTAATAATAGTAGAGGGAAACTCTATCTCTATATTAGAGTCTAATAGGGTAGGCTATATTAAGTTAATTATAGTGAAATAATAAGGAAAAAGTAAGTATTTTTATATAAGTAGTGCTATTATAGAAGTAGAGAGAGTAGATTAATTAAATCTAAATAAGTTAGTAATTAATAAGGATTAGAGGCTAATTAACTTATATAAATAATAAGCTAAAAGTATACTAGAAATGCTACTAAAATAATAAAAAATTAGCTAAAATAATATTATAATTAATTAATTAACTTATTACTATATAGGTTAATAAGAGAAGGAAAAATAGGAAGTAAACTAAGCGTAAAAAATCCTATTATTATGTTATTTACTTATAAAGTATAAAGTAGTTAGTAGCTTAGATTAATATAACGCTAGCCCTATTTATAGCTTATACTAACTACTCTTAGCCTATACTATAACTATACTTATATAAGGACTAGAGGGGGGAGTATATATTATAAGCTATACCTATTATTAATATCTAGGTAGTGCTATAAACCTAGGAGAATTCTGCCTTTAGTGACTACGTTTACTTAACTACTACTTTATACCTGTTTTTCCTCTATATAAGGGGCTTCTTAGAACCCTCCCCTCTTTAGCTTAGATTTCTATAATTAAGGCACCCTTAAGTTGAACAAACTAAGGGCTAGCCCCTTATAGAACTATAGTATAAGTTATATAATAATAAAATAAAAGATTAAATCTATATATTAAGAATATAGAGACTACTCTTAATATATATAAGCTCTATATAATTAAAGAATAAACCTTATTAAGATTAAAAATAGTAATAAGATAGAAAGTATTATTTAAACTTATATATAATATAACTTTAAGCTTAGTTTATAGTTAGATTTCTATAGCTCTTTAGTAATTAACTTAGTATTTATCCTTAAAATACTTTTAGCTTATTTTTACTATAAGTTACTTATTAAACTTAAGACTAATTATTTTAGTCTCTAAAGACTTAATCTACTATAATTTATAATTTATAACCTAGATTATAACTTAGTATACTATTAGAACGTATTAATCCCTAGCTTCTATTAGTAGACTCTACTATTAGATAGCTAACTGTAATACGTACCTTCTTAGCGCTAGTAACAGTAATTGTGAAGAGCTCCTCGCCCCTGAGATGCGCTTTAGTACACCATCCAGTGTTAAAAGCTAGCCAGCGCTCTATAGCAGCCGCGTGGTTCGCTATGCTCCAGTGGAATGGGAAGATGGACCGTTGCCGAAGCCGCTGGCCGCTGTGGTCCACTCAGAGGGCGAGGGATGGAGCGAGGTTGCCGCCAGTAAGCTCTGCTTTGCAAAAAATACGCAGACCTATAGCAGCACGACGGCTAGGGACACCCCTAAACTTTCACAGGGGAGCGAGGGCGGGCTGTCCTTGATCTGCGACGTGGGCGACAACCTCATTCTCCAGCTCCTCATTTTAGGGGGAAACGAATGCAGACGTCGCTGGAAGTGAAGGGTAGTCTGGGTGGCCGCTGTTAGGAAGCGAAACCAGTCCATCGTTGGACTGGGTTGTCATGGGACTGATGTATCGCAGGCAAGCCCATGTCGGCGTCCATGCGGTAGTCCATCATGCAGAAAGACAGCACGGAGAGCGGACGAGTAATGAGGCAGGTGTTTATTGGAGACTCGATCAAAGATTCGCGGTGTCAAGCGTTTGTCCGGGTTGTTGGGAGAGGGGAAGTGTCTTAGCAACGAGGATATGAGCGGACCAGACCAAACCATGCTGTGTTACTTGAGCCTTGCGCACGCTTGTTACGCTGTAGGCGTCTTTTCTTTTGGTGGTCATGGAGTAGATCCGGAAGGGCAGCGAGTTGTGGGTGCCCAGAAGAACATCTATACCTCATACAAATATGGCCACGCCGGTGGGCTTGGCTTCTCATTAAGGCAGAAGTCGTCTTTGAGAAAGAAAATGAAAGAGAAGCACCGCCGCAGCCGGAAGAAAAGGCGATGTATCGTCAGACGCACGGCGGAGAACCCCTGGCATGACGCGAGCCCGTCGTCATCTGTACGAAATGGAAGAGAAGACGATCTGCCTTAGATCATTGTCAATGCGTACGGCAAAGGGACCTTTCTGGTTCGGCATTGGCTGTAGGGCATGGCGAAAGCTCGTCACCGACATGAAAAGACCGAAAATCTTTGGGAAAATCATCCAGACTCATCCAAGACGTTGTGAAATTTGGCTTGATGAATGATGTGATGAAATGACTACGGGCGAATGGCGGCAACATAAGGGTACATGTTGGCTCAATCAGGATCAACGGGAAGGGCACTGCCTGCTCGCGGGCCACTGGGACGTTCAGCACCGTGATGGTGAGAGGTTGGAGTACACGAAGGGGCACCGGGCACTCCACCAAAGAAGTGCCGTCGTCTGGCCTGAAGACGCCGTAATCAACGGCAAAGTCCCTCCAATCCAGCCGACCATCGCTCCTGGCCACCGGTGTCCAGGGGGTGGGTTGATGATCGATACCAGAGAGCATCGCGACGGCTGGCTGGGCAGGCTGCGGAAGGGTGATGACAAGGAAAGGTACCCGGAGGTCTGCTATCGAACGTGACGATCGTGGCCAGGTCTGACAAGGTCAAAGTCACTGGGAGAGGACAGCTAAGTGCGGAGGTTGTTGGTACTTCCCAGAGACTGGAAGCGAAACGAAAGAGCCAAGTCGGTGCTCTGAGGGGAGGCGCAGGCGGTCGGGCCCACAGTACGTGCTGATTACATAATCGCTTCACGCTCATGGTCTGCACCTGGAAGCCACAGCCGAACAGGTACCGCCTAGTACCTATGTACAACGAGCATGTACCTATCTCAGTTGGAGGGGCAGCCCCACTGTCGCGGACTGTGTGAGGGGACAACCCTGTGAATTGATTGCTGCGCCGTGCTGCTTGGTCCTTTTCCATATCTGTACCTTGCTGTATATTGTACCTCGGCTGCGCCGTGCTGGAGAGGCGGCACCAAGCAAAGTGCTGTAGATCGCACACTGTACGTAGTTTGCACGTTGCACGAGGATGGCGCGACTGCACGCATGGTCGCAAGCCCCACAAGAACGCGTCGCGTCAGAGACGCGTCGGTTTTGATCTATTTCAAATGCCCTCTCAAGGCGACCGCTTGCCAAACCGCACCCTGCGTGCCAGCTGCCTGGAAAGGAAATCAAATTTGGTGACGCAAGACGATACAAGGCCCTCACCACGTGTCGTCAGTGTCAGACCAGCAATGGCTGCCATTGACAGTCAATGCCGCCAGAACGGCTTGTCGCGAATGACCTAGACAGCCTGGTTGACGACTTCAATTCACCGGGTGGCTCCGGCACTGGTCGCGCGGGATGGGTGGGCAGCAGGGTGAACGGGCACACTCAGCAGGGTGGGTGGGGGCATTGCAGGCCACGGGTCCAGTGTCACACCGGGTCATCAGGGTCCTTGGTGCAGCTCCTTTGAACACGCAAGTAGGGTGCCTTCCTTCCACAAATAATTGGTGCAACTTCTTTCCTTCCAGTCCCGCCATCCAAACAAGAAAAGGTCATCACTTCAGACTAACTTTCCATTTGACAATCTATGCGCTCGTTTCTTCAATCCCATCATCAACACCACCAACGTCAACCTTGCGCTCGACCCATCTCAATCATGCGCACTGCCAGAACCCTCCTCACAGCCCCAAGGGCTTGGTGATTGACGCCTGCATCTCGTCACTCTGTTCCGCCACCTCGTCCGCTACTTGCATCACCGTTCCGACTTGCTGGCCGCCCCACCCCTTAGCGCACGTTCGTCAACCCTCATCTCTGAGGTAGGCAGTCCAAGGCACCAGCGGCGCTATCCCAAGCTGACTTTTCTTAAGCTGCAGGCTCACCAAGTCTTCTCTCCTTACATCACCACGTCGCAAACAGATGACTTGCATCCAGGCGACTTCTTCAGGCCGGGATTCCATCTTGCAGGGCACATCTTGGTGGCTTGCCAATCAACAGCCAATGTCTCCACGTCAGCTTCCAAAGACACAGAGCCCTTTGCCGACCATGGAGACCTCGCTCGCAAGAGCGGGGCGAATTCGAGCCCGAATGTCGCCTCGATGCCTCGCTCACGCTCAATTGATTCCTCGCACGTGTCAGCGTTGTCGCGTTTTCCTCCCCGCCGCCCTTCTTTCCCATCTTCGGTCCCTCTAGGCCTCTCAGTCCCTCGACGCCAGTTTTTTTGCTTGCAGTCCAACATGCTCTCTCGTCGCCTTAGGTATCATCCATCCCTTCACATCTGCTCAATCTGCCCGACTGCCACCAGCATGATGTCTTGCAGAGTCAACCCCGCCCTCGCCTCGTGAACTATTCGTGCAAGAGGTTCCGATCTGACCTGCCGACGACGATGTCTTCCCAAGTTGCAATTTGTCGTCCGGCTCCCTACAGCTCGGTCGCCGAGCCCGGCCTGCTCATCCACAATTGGTGCCCCCCCCCCAGACGTGACTCATGTCGCCGCGGACGACTTCAAGAAGACTCCTCACATCGTCATTCCTCCAACCTCCAGGTCGGCCATGCATAGTCAGGCATGCTGCGCCCAAGCAGCGCCTCCACCACAGGAGCCAGGATAGCTATGTGCATGATCAATGCTGACAACAACATCGCCAGGTCTATACATCTGGCACATGTTTCCCGAATTGAGACCGGGGCAGGAAAGGACCAAACCCAAGCTTACCAACAGCGCACCACTATCTTCATTGTCGGTCCACCCAGACTTTGCCATTCCAGAACCATGCGTCTGCCACGGATGCGGCAAAGTTCAAGTCTTAGCCAACCAAGACCAACCGAGGAAGCGTAGCTCTGTCGAGTTCCCAAACGAAGTCGAGCCGCCAACACTTGCCGTCGCGATGTGTACTTCGACAATGCAAGCCTGGCCCGTCTTTAACGACGGTTTCCTAGCCAGCCTCAGTCTGATTGCATTCCCTTGACTCAGTCTCAATCTGGAGGTTTCATTATCAGTCCCAAGAAGCGGCCGCACCAGCTCACCTCCCGCATCTATCAAAGTGGAACAATTCGCGTGCTGTGTCGCATGGCTTGCTGCGATGTCAGGCAGATAGAGCTGTCCCAGAGACAGCCAACGGACTTGTGGCAGAACGCCCACCTGCCCATTCGGTAAAGACAAACAACCAAAAAGAGCAGGCAAGAAATGGCCAAATTGACGGCGGGCAACTGCAAGAGAGAGAGCTCAAGGCAGACTTACGATTTTCGAGCAGATTCTCGCATGGTCCAGCGAGAGCTGGGCCGGAAGCGGAACCAACATCAGACAGGACCTGGCCTGTATCACTGGGTTCTCCGCGTGAGAATGAGCATCGTACGCATTCTCGCGGGGCGAGTCCTGGAACTTCATGCCTCCCATGAGCATCGCCAGGGCTGACTAAGGGCGATCTGGGCATTATACCCCAACATCGAATCGATGCCCACTTCTTGGCTCTCCCAACGGAATCCTACCGCGCAGGTCCCGCCACAGCGTCGCATCACATCCAGCGAAAAGCTGCTCAGGAGAAGACAAATTGCCTTTGTGCTGCTAAACCTCCATGTCTCTCCTTTCACCTACAACTCGCGTGGTCAAGCTCGTCGCATATCTCCAAGACGCTTTCCAGTTTTGTACCCATGGGCTAGCAGCAAATGCTCCTTGGTCATCCTGCTCGAGCAGGTTTGGATCCATGAGTCCACCTCTCGTCCAACTCCATCACCCTGCAGCCCGCTAATGTGACGGCCACATGGCATAGGTCTACAGCCTGCCTACAAGAAGAGATCACCACCTGCCCCTCTTGGCGGTTTCAATGACGCATATCTTGCCCTGAAGTTTCGCCGCGGTTCATCGTTTGCTTTGTCTTCAGCGCGAAAAGGAAAGGCAGGAAGGTAGAACAATGTTGCGCATCATCTCTAAAACCTGCAGGGAGAGAGATATTCAGAAAACCGGGCCAGCAAATGGGCGTGGTCAGGTGGATGCTTCATATTTGGCATCACGCGTTGAGGCAAGTGAAGGAAGGGTGAGGAGTCACAAGTCCCAACGTGCTCGAAAGGGATTTGACACTGAAAAACATTGAACTAGCCACCTGCATGGTTGTTCAGTGCCGCAGGAACTTCAGGGGTAAAGCAGCATCACCGGTTCACGAACATTCTGTTTGTCGCTGTTTTGTCCGTTTAGTTATTTGCTTGTTTGATCCTGCTTCGCATCTACTGCTTTTCCCCATTCAACTAATGCCACCCTTGGAAAAACGCTGGGAGGCCTGCTCGCGACAATCCGAATGTTGCTACAGGAGTTGGGGTCGTGGATAGTTGTGCTGCCTTGAGTCGGTCAACCGAACAACCCAATGGGACATTTTCTGGATGGCCGGTGATAGGCTGCGGGGTCACGAATTCGATGGAAGAGATGGGCGAGGAGCAAGCTGTTGCGGTTGGCGAGGTCTTGAATCAGCACCTGCAGGATGGTGCTGAAAGTTCCGACGTTGCGTTCAAGCCGAGCCACCAAGTTCATCCGCATCATGCACCATATTATGTGCACGTGCGGATGCTGATCTTCGCGGGACAACTCTGGGCAAGGGCTTTGCGTCCTGATTCACTTGTAATTGAGTGTCTCCTCGTGGGGCCGCGTGCATGTGTGTGGCTAGCAATTGACATCGTGATAACATTGGAATTGGTGAACTCCTGAAAGGCCAGATCTTCATCAACCCCAGGTTTGGTCAGAGGGTTCCAATCGTACAGGGAAACATTGCGTGCGTCTCCTCGAAGCACACCCATTCTCGGGTTCTGTCTTTCCAAGATCATCGCATGGAGCGAAAGCCAGCCCGGAACGACCACGATTAGCTGGCGCACACACTTCAAGTCTTCACTGCTGGCTGATCTCATCGCCGCTAACTTCTCTCGTCCAGCGACGGAAGAAGGGGTACTATGTGATGCGTGTTGTATGACTTCAAAAGGTGTGTGAGCGGACTGGAAGCACAATGCTGGCAAGGACACCCTGTGGCAACGGCTCTATTGTCCAGGTGCACCTGCCTGCGAATAAGTAATGGTAGCGACCCCACCTGCCCACGAAGGTGACTGCCACTGTAAATCGTAGCGATACTCGCCGATGGCAGCGACCCCGCTTGCCTGCTACCTTTCTAATGGCAGCGACCCCACCTTGTGCTGCCTGTCAATGGCAGTGACCCCACTATGGCAGCGACAATCTGCTCAGACTGGCAGCGAAAGTATCTCGTACTCGATGATCCGTAGCTTCGACTTGCGCACGTCTCACTTTGCTCTTCGGCAACATTCAGCGAGTGCACTGGTTATCGTCTCCTCCCACTCTTGTTTTCTTTACTTCACGGGCACGAGGGTGGCCGGCCTGTCAAGGTGGGTCAGCGCATGCTGTCATCCACGGAGGCAAGACGCGTAAAGTTTTGCACGTTATCGAGGCTGCACTCTGATGCACCACCCTGTGCATTGTCTGTTCCACTGACAACCTCTATGCGAAGGTGTATGGTGCCCCACGGATTGAGTGGTCTTTCTCTTAGATTCGCGGGCATTTTTCGGCTGCGCACCGAGTTTGGCCACAAGACGACACTCGTGGAGCGATCCCGTCGCATCCACCCGGGCGGGGTGGTAAGGTGAGTGCCGCACATGTGGTTGCATAACAAGGGGTCCCTGCATGCTTCTTTTTGCACGCATGCTCTGGGCTGAGTCAAATGGAAGGGCCTATCCCTTCACGTTGTTGCTTCGCCTTACCCGCCCATCCAGTGGATGTGACGATCTGTCAATCACCACGTTCCCCAAGGCAAAACACATCTCTGCCGGTCGGGTGCATCGACGTGTGCTCTGCATCTCCCGCCTGTGCAGTCCAAGTGCGACTAGAAACCAATACCACTGCCGTTCGAATTCCCTGCTAGTCAATATATCCCAGATACGATGGTCTGAACTCTGTTTCCCATCTTTCGACGACCGATCGACAAGACAAGGGGGCGATTCAGTGTCCTTAAATTGAGGAACTCAGGGTGTCTGAGACCCCACCTCACACCGTTCGGTCGGAATTTATGTGGTGGTGAACGACACCTTGGTGGGGGACGTGGGTACCCGTACAGCGGAGGACCTACCTTGATGCCTTCACGCCTGCCTTCCCATTCCCGCATCCAACCGATTTCACACAGCTCCGGGAAAACTCAGCGTTCCGCCAAGTTCAACATTCACAGGTCGCCGTCCGTTGATCGAGCCCTTGCACACCGACGACTGCGAGACAGTCGCTGTGATTTTGCCACGAACGAAGCAGGGAATTTGGAGATGCAAG
The DNA here is from genome assembly GCF_013390195.1 of Colletotrichum siamense. NCBI lineage: Eukaryota > Fungi > Ascomycota > Sordariomycetes > Glomerellales > Glomerellaceae > Colletotrichum > Colletotrichum siamense. Next base: position 173,999 of record NW_023501029.1, on the reverse strand, counting down.
GCAAGCCCGAATGGGGGACAACTACCATCTGAGGCCTCCTTGCCTGCTGGTATTTTTACCCGCATCGTCTTCCCTACCACTTTGAGACTTCTCGCTACTGCTTCTCTCGTCTCGACGTCTCAATAACCCGTTCTCAGAGACCGACTACACACAGTCAAGAATCGCCGCGTATGCCGGGGAGGATGCGTCGCTCGATTTCTTCTTGCGACTGCCTTTGTTCAACACCTCCCCGCAGTATCTTCGGCAGTACGGATGTGGTTTCTTGTAGTCGCTCGAAACCGTGAACGCCACCGCCGACTGCCGCCCACCCAACTGGTCCATTCCCACAGACGACTTTGTCAGTATCAGCGACTCGGACACTGATGATGGCTTGTTGGCGACCGCCTCGCTCCCATTGGGATCATAGATGACGAGGATTTGGATGATGATGCAACATGCCTGTGGGTGCGCGCGGCGGCGGTGCGTGAATCGTAGCGAGACTGCGCTGGCTGTTAGGGTATGTATTGGAGGACCATCTCTAATGCTTTTCAGACCATGACTCAGAAGACGGCTGAGGTGAGGTTGGGGATAACAGCAAGGCGTACATGCAGTCTTCGACCTGAATTCAGAGATTGGGCTGGCTGGCCATTGATGGTCCCACGGCATGCTGGAGTTGTGCGGACTGCAACAAATCACCAATATGCAGCGCATTGAGATGACACCAGGCAGTAGTGCTGCCATCCCAACGCACATGACGGTCGAATGCCATTTGGGATGTGGCTCATGCAATTCCAATTCTCTTCCTCGATACATGGACCCCTGTGAGACCGCCTCAGCAGACAGTCGCTGGCCCAACCCCACCATCCCCGTCCATCGACCTTGGACACCTTGCACGGGACATTCTGCAATAGCACCAACGTATCTCCATGAATCCAGATCTTGAGCTCTACTTTTACTCAGTAGCATTGCGTACCTTCTGAATGCCGCCCTCACCGCGATCGAATTCACAAGCTCCCAGACGGCATCAGCCCACAAGGCCAATCCCAATGGCACATTGCATCACCAGTAGACCTTTCGGGAAGTCTGGCGCCACACCGAACTTGCCAATCACGCATGGCTCACTGCAGTGGCCATGGTGCAGTAAGCGCGGTCTTTAGAGGGGTACTGGCATTTACAGCAAGATTGGACAGCGCTGGGCTCGGGCAGACAGGGGGAGAGCCCAAAACTCGGACTTTTTGTTCTTTGCCAAGTTGTCCAGTATAAAAAGGAAGGGGTAAAAGGATGGGCACGATGGGGTTGACAACTGATGCATGGGCACATGCTGGTTTCTCACAGTGTTCTGGCTAACCTGTCACCGTCCCCCCCCCCAATCGGCGGGTGCTTGCTGACGGGCGATGATGTCATTCTTAGAACCAAACCCAAGCAGTAGTTTACTGGAACCATGTGCGGCTTGGAGACACGGGATTGCCGTAAATCCGCCGTGCGGCCTTGAGCATTCCAAAACCAAGACGATTGGGAGATCCTCCGAGCTCCCTTTTAAATACAGAGTTTCAACATCGGGAGGCAAACAAAAGGCTGCTATAGAAGTCCATCCTGTGCCCCGAACATATCACATCTCCTGGTTTCTCTCCCGCAATCTACCATCTGATGTGCCCCGATAGTGTGCGGACTGATACCTCCAAGAAAGCTGACAGGCGTACAGCGAAGCCCATAAGAACCAAGTCTCACATCGTCTCCTCGACCGCGCTGCCAATCTCCCGATCACGCCGTGAAAACAGACAAATTAGCATCATCAGAACTCTACAACGATATCTTCAACTAAGAGCATCTTTTTCTAACTAACTTGACATATCTGCAACTCACCATGCCTGTGCTTTTCTTTTCTGATAAGTTCATTAACGAGACAATCCATTGCTAGACTGACCCTGTCGCAGCCAAGTGAGTGACCAGCTATTCGAAAGAGAGGTTTAGAAACAGTGTAAAGAAGTAATTAGCCATCTTAAGAACAACAGATAAAAGCCCGCTAACCCATCAACCCTAGACAAGCTCACCAAGCCTTTTGTCGCTATTCCCTTTGCTCACATACCAAGCAAGTCCAGCAAATAATTACTCAACTCCCAGAAGCACATTCATGCATTATCCAAGACCTTCATAAGCTTGTGTCATTTGTTCAGAGAAGACACCCTTCGTCCAGCAAGTCACTGCGGGACATGCGTATCTGTCGCCACAGCGTGGGAGCGGCACACTTCCTCTCTCCTAAAAGTTTTGTTTCATTCTGTCCCACTGACCGGAATGTCTTGAGTGCGTCTCTGCGTCTGTTCCTCCTGCTGAAGCATTTTTGCGGCGTCGCGGTATGTCCCTTGCAGAGATGTGTCGAGCTGTCTACGCCATGTTATTCTTCAGCAGGCTTCCCCATGAGTGTCGCCATGGACCCTTTGATTCGCGCCGGCAAGGTGGCTTGAGTGATCACCAGCATGGTTCCCTGGTGGAGCGGGCTTGAACACCTCGCTTCCCCGAAAGCCTCTGAAATGTCGCTCGTCCCCTGATGCACGTGGTCTTCATAGAGTTAACATATAGGTACTTCTCCGGGGATATATCGCGCCTGATGGGACCTTCGTCAGCGGAAAGAAGCTGTGCTTCCAGTACAACCTTATCCACGTCTTCAGCAAGCATTGTGAGCTCCAACGGATGATCATATTCAGTAAGCACTGCTCGGTCACTCTATCTGGGCACTGGGAGGCCATGTTTTCTTCTGTTCACTCACTCCGCTGCGAGCACCATTTAAAATCAGCCGTTTCTTCCTTGTCGGCATTATTGAGTATCTCTCATGGTGGAACGAGTTGCCTCTATTACCGAGTCGCATGCCTGATAGCCATTCATCCACTACCTGATGCGACAGCAATGTGTCTGTACTGAGGAGCATGCCGGTGAGCATCTGCGCGCTTCCAGGGCCGTGACGATGGTCCTGACAGTTCTCGCCGCCGCGACCGCGAGCACACCCGGGGCCAACTCAACGCCGAGCAGACCATACAAGGAGCAGGATGGATAGTGATAAGGTTTTGCTCTCATAGTAGCAAGAGACTGGGATTTGGATGGGATTCAAGTGTTTGCTGGAGTGCTCGCTCGGATGGAGGAGTGGTCTCCGAGGGGCTCGAAGGAGTTAGAAGCTGTTGGTGTAATATAGGCGTCAATCAGACTGATGCCAGCGATGTCAGGTAATCGCTGGGGATCGACTCAGTTGGAAGTGGTAAAACGAGCCATGGCATAGCTTCTTGAAAAATTGCGGTTGGAATACCGACGAACGCTGATGCCAGGGACTTGAAACCCAAAAAAGCGCCGAGTTGGGTGCAAGCATCACGTTTCCATGGCTGAGAATGGAGAGCTGACTGTGCGTCGTGGGCTCTTGGAGGGAATGGCTCAAAGCCTCTCACGAGAATCTCTGATTCAAAGCTGGGTGTTAAATGTCAATGTGATTGGTCTTGTGGTTGCCCTACCTGGCCTTTCCTGGTTAAATATGAACTCCTGCGTTATGGACGATGTAGGTTATATGTTGATGATGACTCGTCCCACTGTATCCAAGGACAAAGTAGACCGGCTCTCACTCCATGATAGCTGCATGGCGAAGAATTTGCGGTCAGCTGGGATGGAAGGCCATGCCTTTGGGCTTGTGCTATGTCACCCTTCGGAAGGATTCAAGATGTTGATCTCGGGAGACGACTTGATGCAGCTTGACCGCACTGCGAGTATTGTCGTTGGCACAAGATGCAGTGCCATCAGAGAGGCATTCTAGAAGAACAGAAAGCAGGAACGAATCAACATGAATGAGTAGTGATAATAGCATTTGCTGAAATATCACTGGAATCCCATGAACTTCCCCAAACATCGCAACGAGAAAGTTGTATTTAGCATGCACATCTATTCAAAGCTCCAAGGGAGACGATTCCGTTCTGTTATCCCTGGACAAGGTGATCTTTGGCATGAAGCGTGAATGGAGACGCAAACAACGTCTGAGGTGCGAGGAAGACTCGCTTTAAAGATAGCAGGGGATGTCCACAGATGATTCGTATGCGGGCTTTGAGTAAGACTCATCAGGGATGACAGTTTGACATAAGAGATAATGACAATGAAGGAAATCCCACAAGGGTGAGGGAAGAGAGCTCATAAACCTGCTCCGTTGGGTTTCTTGAATAGTGCATAGCTGGAGGCTTGAGTTCGCCTCTGTAGGTGGGACAAAATGCGAGGCGAGACATGCGGCTTTGCGCCTCGCATAAACCGTTTCTTGAATGGCCTTCGCGCCGTGGGGAATATACTATTGCATCCTCATCGACATCCACAGATGATACGCAGCGGGCTGATGTACCGGCACGAGGCTTGGGAGAAACATGATGCCACACACTCGTATGGTCGAGAATGTGCCCGATTGCTGTCGTTTGCTAGGACGAAGCGAAGCAGAGTGTGGTAGGAATCACTCCGGTCAGGGTCGTTGACCAGCGGTGCTGAGAGGCACGGTTGGGTACCTGGCCTTATCCTTGATGCGCTCATCATGCTGGCTGAGTATCCAGACCCGCGAGGCCAGAGCCTTGGCCTTCAATATGGTTATGAACCCCCGAGAAGTTGATGGGATCGGCACACGGGGGAGATGGGTGACGGTGTGTCATGGAACGTAGATCGGCCGCTGGGACAAGCTCGGCAGGGAAAGCGGCCACTGGACAGCGGGCTAAGCAGAGCACCTCAAGCTCGCATATTCGAGGTGCCGAAGGGTGAGGGGAGACTTCAGGATGTAGCTGCGGGAAGATCTTCGAGTGCCAGAGTTCGACATCAGATGGTAACCTGGATCATCCGAGTTGTTTAAAACCAAGGATCACTCGAACAGCAGCGAAAATGTGTTTGCTAAAAAGAATGAAATCGCAACAACATTCTTGACTCGTACGTTGAATGTAGTTTGACTGGACGCACATTCGTTCCTCGCCAGCAAGACTTTCACGGCTTCGCCTCTCCCGATGAAGGCAGGAAGGAGGGGGGGGTCCAAACACCAGAACGACAGACAACGAAGTCCCATTCCAATCGAAAGTCTCCTCCGTACCCATCTCAGAACCACACTCTTCCAGCAGCATACTCGCCAGGCTGCGGCTTCGAAGGGAGACGCCGACTCTGGCGGTCTTGAGCAATCAACTTCCCGTGTTCCGCATCATCTGGCAAGCTTCTTAACACGTGGAGCTTTTGGCCATTGCTGGCCTTCCGGGCAGTCCCTCTGGCCTGCGTCGCCGAGAACCTCTGGACCAGAAGCCTCTCCAGCTTTAGGATGCGCTCAATGCCAGCATGAGAAAGAGCGTCGTGAGAAGAAGTCTTTGAGTGGTATCTCATCACGCAATTCCTCCTTGCGAACGAGGGCGATAGTAAACATCGGCGAGCACGGCGTTGACGGCAAGTTCGAAGATGCACCCAAAGACCTACTTGACTCGGCCACATCAGCATTCCTGCCGAGGTTTCTGAAGCCCCCAGTTTCCAAGACTTTGCTCAATTGAGGGCGGTTTTGACTGACATCAGTGACGACAATGCTTCAAGTGTAGATGGTGGCGACGGCACCGAAGGCGGCAACACCAGGTAGCATAAGCAGAGGAACAGCGGGGCATAAAGCAGGGCAACTGAGCCTCTCCGTGGCATCTGGTGCGTACTCTTAGATGCAATGGTACCCTCAGCTTTGCCTGACCTGAGTGGCCAGAGAGAAAGCGGCTGCTCGCGACAGACTTGTCTCCCAACAACTCGAGTTTCCGGGTGAAATTTCGCAAGGAGGCATCAGTGCGGCGAGGCGACACACGGAAGATAAAAAGATGGATTGAGGCTTGAGAGGACTCTTGGCATCGGCAGTGTCAAGTAACAAGGGCCGCAAGAAACTTTGGCCGGCATGGGCAAGAATGATGGACACGAGAGAGATAGAGAAAGGGAGGCTGGTGTGGAGGCTGAAACTCAATCATCTGGCGCTTCGGCTGTGGCTTTCGGGCACTGTAATCCAACTATGGTGATGCCTACTCCCCCAAGCACAGCCAGGCGATAAGATCAAATTTGGCAAAGCCAACGGGGTTGTTGAATGATAGTGCAGATTTGAGCATGGACCGTTTGCGGAACGATTCCAGCCTGGTGGCAAGCTTGGATGCCGTTGTCAGCTAATGCGCACTTGGCCGGCCGTCTTGGTGGGTAATGTCCGTGGGAACGACAAAGACGAAGAAGTTCTCATGCAAGGCATCTTGAGGCTCCTTGTCGAGCCATGGCGGTGTCAAGTACGAACCAACAACAGCATGGCTTTGCTGCCGAGCCAAGGGTACACTGCGAGACCATAGACGCCGGGTTGAGAAGCAGAGATGGAACGTCGCGAAGCTCGCGAAGCGAAGGGAAACGAGATGCATCAGCCGTGTCTCAAGGGTAGCTGGTGACACCTGAGGACGAAAGAAAGAGGTCTGTAAACAAAGTTGACCCCCGGATGACGTGATGTCAGTCATGAAGGAAGAAAGGCACACTTGGACCTAACCGGAGGTGCTGGCAGGAGTTGATGCGTCGCATGATGGAAGCGGAGATGGGAATATGCAGGGCAGAGACGGGGCTGGGACTGAATGGGATGCAGTATTGAAAGCGGACCAGGGTAATGACTGTCAGGGGAGAAGAGCTTTGAAATGACAGGCGCATCCGCGGACGTAAACGATATTGATGGAGGTCGCCTGAGCAAACATGGATTTGTCTCGATCCATGGAGCGCACGAGGCGATCGATGGCTTTCGTTACGGCTTTCGTGAGGTGGTGTCTGTATGATGGGATGGCGAGTTCGAAAGCTGCTTCGGAAATTGAGGTCTGGAGAAGAGGAGGAGGGGACATCGCGAAGGAATTCCGGACAGGACATCGACGGGATCGTTTGAGCATAGGCGACGCTCCGCACCTCGGGCTTGACGGGAAAGGATGGTCGGTAGTCACCAATTGAGGTTGGCAGGAAGTAGAGTCGCAGAGGGTGGAGGGAAAGGACTAGGAACGCCGAAGTATCAACTTGATGAACGTCTAAGGGTTAGCGAGAGGAAATGATGTGTGGTGGGAGAAAATACCGGGAAGTAGGCCTGCGCGGAAGACGTTGGCGCAACAGGGGCCACGGTGATGCCAGTGCAGGGTATTGGTGCGGGCGACGATGGGATTGTGGGCCCGGTCGTGCTTGAAGATGTAGAGTGGAGGTGCAAGTCGAGCCTGGGGGCAGCGCCGGGGCTGAAGAGGGCGGAGGCACAGTCGGAGTGACGGCTGAAGTTGTTGATAGATACGTCCAACGGTGGCTAATAGACAGAGATTGGCGGAAAAGCTCGAGATTGAGGAAAGATGACGTCCTGGGGCATGGAGCTCTTATCAGGCCTGACAGGATTTCTTATCAGGTCGGACCTCTCATAAGGAAGGAAGGTAAGTTAGGTGCGGTGGGCACCGGCCGTTCGGCGTTCGCATGGAAGTCATCTTCAGGCTCGCCAGGTCGGGTGCATCCAATCAGGGCGAGTGCCGGTTCACAGTCTTGCTTGCCATCAGGGTTTGGCAGTGTCCCTGCAGCAGTTCGTCCAATCTACCCTACCCGACCCAACACTGATCTCGTTGGACGCGCTGTTGAAAAAGTGGAACTGCACAGTGGGGGGTTGGCGACGCCATCACGCGACACTTTTCGAACGCGCGAAGCAGACGAAGCATGATGGTCAACCGCGACGTGGTAGTCTTGGAAAGGGTGAAGGATGCAACATGGCCGGCATGCAGAGGGAAGAAAATGAAACGAGGTGAGCGATTGAGACAAGTTGTGGCTGGAGGGGAACCCCGGAGACTTAGGAGCGTGAGGTGGAAAGAGCGTAGAATTGGCAGCTGCCTTCAATGTGAACGAACCCAGAATCGGGCGACTCGGTAGAACTTCGGGTGTACCTTTTTGGTAACCAACTGGAAGAATGCCGGAGGGGGCACGGATCACAGCGTCTGCTCACGTCATCAAAGGACTTTGCGAAGCCACGTCTCCGTGACTGAGGAGACGCGACACGCGACAATGCCATTGGCCTTGGTAGTAGGTCATCGCCGACAAACACACATTACAGCCATCATGCGTCTGCTCTGGGCGTTTGGGTAGTCTCAACCCTTCTGTTCATGTGTCGCGTCCTTCAGCCAACCCACGCTCTCTCGTTCTCTGACCTCTCCCGTCCTACCCGAAGTATTTCCGAAGGGGCCGCCTTGGCAGCAGCCTCAAGACGCGCAGACGAGGACGCAGGCGGTCAGATTGTGCATGCATGGAGAAAATTTGGAGAAACTCGCGCGTATCCCTACTGAAGATTGCGAGGTGAAAGAGGTACACTCGTCACTTGGTCGCTCAGCCTTCGAGCGCGCCGGCGGTATTGAAGCAGGTTGAGAAAATGGAGCGAAAAGCCCGAGAGGTTGGCCATCGCAGCCCCGTCCGGCCAGTGGTCATCGCAAGCGTGCCCAACAGTGCAGGTATCTGCTGCCGCCGTGCCGAGCAAGATACATGCACACCGCTTAGCTATGCGGCGGGCTTCTCCCCGTTTGTAAGGGAGTTTCAGTGAAACAAAATCTGGTTCCTCCTTAAAAAAAACAGAGATTCAGTCAAAAACATACAACACCGGGCATTCGCCGGTCGTCACCGACCCGACTACTACTCCAGCCCTCACTGGCTTATCTATGGGAGAGCGGACGGGATCCCGAGTTCTCCAGTGGGTATGGTCGTATGTGCCAGGATCCGACAACTATTCGGACTATATTGTTAGAGACATCAACATCCGCAATCCGCAACGACGTAACGAACGAGTACCTGTTTCCGTACTCCTGCATGCCCTGGACAGCATTCGAATCCGATGATCAGCAGCAGGCATTAGCATCATCGTCAACGGCGATGTCTCAGTAGACATGCGGGTGCGTAACGCCCGCTTCCTCCGATTGGCATAGAAAGCTGCTGGTGTATGGCAGTGAAGCGCCCTACTCACGCTGTGCTGAAAGACTGAAGGAAGAGAGGAATTGCGGGCGGGTAGGAGGCAAGACCTGGAGAAATTTACACTAGCAATGAGTCTTCATTTGCGTTCGAACCGCTGCGACTTTAGGTGGTATTGGATTTGGACGAGGCGCTTGTGCCCGTGGTTTTCGTGAGTATGATGATGGTTTCGAAGTGCCGTGGGCGGGATTGACAATGTCCAGGTCCGACGGAAAGGTGGCTGGTCTGTATGAAACGGAGGCTTCCGCTGATGTAGGAGTTTCCATATTCGACTTTGAAGTTGCATGTCCGTCAAGGCATGGATTGCAGGATGGCAGGACTGGGCCATTCGGTAAGCATCGGTGCACACATACAGTCAGTTTTCAGTCGCTCCCGGGGTTTCTTCTCCACTTTGCCGTACGCCCCCGCTCTTCCCAGCCGAATTCCCCGCCCCGGAGACCCACCTCTCCGATCTTCGCTCTCGCGCTGTTGCTCTCCGAGCCGCCCCGACCTTGATGTTCGGACCTTTCCAGATTCAAATTAACCATACGCCCGCCAAACCACTAGTAAGTGGACGTGCTTCTGGGTTTGGAATCGGAGAACGGATCTGACTCCCCAAAGGGGCACCTGCAGCTCCAGTTTCCGTTCCAATTCCAGATCCAATTCCAGCTCTAGCTTCTGAACCAAACCAAGGCAGAAAGATAAACCCAAGCATAGACGTGCGTATCGCTGAAAAATTTCTTATGTGTGAGATTTTGCAGAGCCTGTCTGAGTTCTATAAAATGTCGACATGTAACATGCGACCGTTGATCATGTTATATCCACACGACTGAATCGCTGGCACCCGGAGGACATTTGTTTACTCTTGGTGTCGCACCGAAGATAATTATATGACGGGCGTTGCCTTGATATGATACCAGACGGCTGCCGCCGACAGGGACATCTTCACCAGCTTTTAGGGGGGTTGAGATAACAACAGTCTCGAGGTTGTCGGTCACAACCGCGAAGTGACATGCCATTGACCGTTTCTGTCTCTGAAAAGGTTTCCCGTCGTGTCTTAAGACCAGTACGGGGTAAAGTTCAGGGAAACGAGCCAGCGAAAAGCTCTGGATAATTAATGCAAGGGCTAGGTGCCGCTGGGATCAGAAGGGGTGGATCGACCTCTCCAACTCGCCGATGCTTTGCACTGCAACGACGAAGAGGCAAAGACGATTAAGGAGGTGAAATAAGGTAGGCAGGTCTACATGGATGCATTGCGGGACGCTTCTGAGTTCTCATTTCCGACTGCATCTACACCACAGTTCAGGTTCCGTACATGAATCCAGGGCTCGATCCTGGAGACTTTTCGTCGCAACTCTTGCTTTTTCCCCAATCACATCATCCAAAACAACGGCGAAATCTCTGAGCCACTCATGAACATTGACATCGGCCCAGGCATCATGTGAGAAAAAAAGCATCGAGGCAGAGATGCCCACAATTAAAGCCGTTCAACTCAGAGTCAATCAAGACAGACACGTGGCTGCCTGTTATCTCTTTGTCGGGAACCGGACCTTTAAGATTGATTTAGAACGATGCGAGAAGTTATCTGAGATGTCGACGGAAACCGAAGATTAAGCGACCGATTAACAAAACTTCGCGCGCTCGTGTCCGCTGGGCTTTGTCAAAGATGACGACTGGAACGGCAGCCTTTGTTTCAGAGACGACCTCTTAGTTCATTTCTCCGCAAAAAAATGGTGTTGGTTGTGGTGTTCTCGTTCTCTAAATTTTCAGCCACATTTCTTCCGTAGCTCTATTGACGAGTGGTACTGTTTAAGGGGCATGAGAATGATTTCTTAGCCTGGATCATACATTGTTGGGCACCATTCATTGCTACATGTGTTTAGTTTGCGCAGGTAGAGCAGCAGAATCGGCAGTCTGCCTACTATTCACGCAGTCTGAACCCCCCCCGGAGAAAAAGGTTTAATTATTGATATGGAAGACCATGACAGACGTAAGGTTGCCTGAGTTCGATCGTCTGGCATCACATGGAACCCTAAATAGGCACAACTCCGATTAACCCAAGGTATACTGGCGGCGGCTCTGGAACAGCCAGGAGGAGGCCTGGGACCACGCTCGCCTCGAGGAAAGAGCAACGTGCCGGGGGTTGGAGATGAACATGTCGATAGTAAGAGCACGAGTAGAAGGAGAAGCCTCTGAAGGATTCTTTACTTCTGATTTTGTTCCCAACGACCGGTGGCTTTGCCGTTATTGCACAGAAGAAGAAGGCAGGCGTCAGCCATGATAGATGTATGATGATTTGACTATGCCCTGCCTTGTAAACACTCATGCAAAAGGTGAGCGACATGCGTATCAGGGGAGCGGTCTGGGGATCAGAGAAATAGAGTCTCGGCCTGGAAAAGCCGTCCACTTTCAGAGAGAATGTGACGCTAAATTTAGCATGCTGATGCCGACTAGGACAGCAGCATCAAACCTGAGATCAAGGACACGGAGGGAATCCTCAACAATGGCGGTGTTGCAAATGAATAGAGAAAGATATGAAAGGTTATAGGAGCTTCAATGACGCCTCTCTGACTTGGTTCTGAACGCAGCGAAGTAGAGACCGTGTCCAGTGATGTGGTGATCACTTGAAAAAGCCCCCTGAATGGAAAAATTCCTCTCGCAACTGGACGTCACATTCACCAGTAGGTTTCCCAGAAGAGATTTTCTTCCTGATACAATGATACAGATATGAGAAGTCACAGACCTGGCTGGAGTGTGTGAGAATGCCAGCCGAGTCTCGCATAATGGTTCAGAGACTGTGCTATCCGCAGCTGCTGGCCAACTACGTGGAATCACCGCAGCAACGCAATGTGTACTTGGGCAGAGTCAGATTTATCGTGTCAGAAGTCCTTGCTGTGATTGAAGACTTGTTGTTGGCCAAGTCTGAGTAACTGTAGTCCTACCACACTTCAAGGGAACACATAATGTGTATTTGAGTTGCAGATGCCTCTCAACGGAAAAGTCAACAAAATCGCACCGCCGAGGCTCTCAAGTTTCAGTTCGAGTGCATTTTGCCAGTATTTGACTCAAAACGCAAACGTCATTTGTACGTTTTGTCCTTTGACACTGCAAATTCCGGACTTCGCATTACTTTTGTCTTCCCGCGTCTTGCTATGAATTGTCGCGGGATTGATAGCTGGAAATCATGCAGAGGCCTAGATTGAGAATAGTATCCAGCGCAAAGTAGGTCGGTACTTTAGTGGCACGGCAAGAAGATGTTACAACATATGCATTGCAGGCACATCCGACGGCTAGATAATAGAGGAGGGGAAATGAACCAAGGAGATCTATGACTCATTCTGCGGCTGTGTTCACAACATGTATGAGGTCTTCATAATGTAAATGGATCTTAATTTGGATAAAAGTAACAAGATATGCTGGACGAGAGTAATTGAGGCGTTTGACTGATTGGAGATTTGGACATGACCACCATTCAGGCGCGGCAAAAGGCCCCTTGATGAGAGAATTTCAGAATTGCCTCGCATGGCATGACGCTTGGTCCAGCAATTTAAATGACTGGATAGACAAACCACTGCAGGCTTCTTTAAAGACAGGTATCGTGCTATCCTTGAAAGTCTCTGGATCTGCGAACTAAGTATTGTTCTTAGCTGAATGCGAGAAACTATCCAGCTCCTCTATCTCCCTGCTGCTGAGGTTGTAGATAACGGGCGGAGTCTTGGAGTCATGACAGCACGTTTATATCCTCCGTGCAGCCGCTGTGCGCCCTGACCGAGAGAAACCATCCTCTTCCAATCATTTTGATTCTTCGGTATACAGTTTGAATTCCCGCAGTGCAGCCGTAGGTTTTGTGAAAAAGAGGTGAAAGCCACGTCGGGGGAAGTATGTACCGTCCGAGGCAACATGTGCCTGCATTTTCTCTGGTTTGAAGAACTCGAAACCCAAGACTTATGAACGACGTAGTAAAACAAGAAAGAGAACGAGCATATACGACGTCTTTGTCCTCGGTGCTCAGCGAGATATCGAAGTTGGAGGGACTGGCCGCAGCGGTCTGGATGGTGAGATAAATCTTGTTTCTAACTTGTTGCGGATCGCCGACACGACGATCTTCGTCGGGGTCTTCCCCTGGATCATCTCTGGGGTGATTCTTCATTTTTACAGAGACGTTGCCGACTTTTTCCTTGGGGTTGGCATCGGTGACCTCCTTTTCGTTCGACCCTGCATCCTTGCACGTTCTCGTTGTCCATTCCTTTCCCATCCTTGTCACTGTCGCCATAAACGTCCACGTCGTTGACATCGTCCTCAGCGTCGCTCTCGCTGCTGAGTAGATGACGAGGCCTGCCCTACACGACGTATGCCCCAGGAAGCGATACGAGCCTAGCTCTGACGTCGATAAATATAACAACAACAACGCTCTCGCTGCTGGCCCAAGCACCTCCTCGGTCTTTTTCCTCCCTTCCTCCCATCCTCGACGTTTCGGCCGTGTGCTTCTGGTTGTGTGAGAGGTTGAGATTGTTGTGCATCTGGGACGAGATCTCCTCATCGTTGTCGTAGAACCATAGAATTACCCATTTCAAAGTAAATCGTGCCGAGGTCCCGAACGAGGTTGAATTTTCAGAACTCAGTAACCTATTGTCTCCTCCAGATAGACGGAATGACGCAAGGACTGACCATTCTGTGAAGCAACCCAGATATAACATCGCTGAAGGGGAAAACATGACCCAAATGTGGGCTTGTTATGAAGGTGCAGGCAGAAGAGGGCTTCCTGGCTTCCTGAATAAATCTGACAAAAGCCAGAAGATAGCCTAGCTTTTGGAAACTGTTGGCGAAGTGACATAGAGCGTTATTCAGCATATATAAAGAGAGCTGTATTGATTGCGGATTCGTGATGACGAAACCTCAAGAGGGGGTTGAGCAGGGCGCGAAAAATCCTGCATGTGCATTGGAGGGTGCCATTGAAATGCGTCAAACCATCACGCACGCTATAGAAAACAGGCCACTGAGGAGTTGAGATGAAGAAAGAGCTGGCTGATGTTGAATCACGCGACTAGAAGTTCTGTAATTTTAATGTCATGATCCGTCGAGTTCGAGGATGCTATCGTATCGAAGAGGCGGCAAGTCTGGGCGTGACTCAGGATATTGACTGCAGCCAGAAAGTCTTCGGGATCGCCTTATAGAAGTCGGACCACGTAATGAAAACAGCACAGGCGTATTTGGAATGAATTTAAATGGGCGACTGCGTTCAGATGTTGCGGTGGGTTAGATGATTACATTTGAAATGTGCTGTAAGATCATTCTCTGAAGCCACTTGATGATTGTTCAGTCTACATGCTTTGAGTTGCTTATAAACTCTTATAGGATTTCCGTCTCTAGTTGTCACAAATTATACACTACTCGAAGGTACGTTCTACTCATCGGAGATGAAAGCAATACGAGAAAGTCTTCGATGTCTAAAGAGCAACTATTGGACGTTTTACACAGGCTACCGTATCAACGAGTCGATTTCTGCAGGTCTCCGTAACCAACATCGTCTTCCTAAAGGTTTCTATGACGGATTTTAATAGATGCGACATTGAAAATTGGAATTCCAGATTACTTGAATGATATTTCGTAGTTCGAACGGATGTAGTCCGCATTTTTCTTCAGACATTCGCTGCCGAAAACCAGGGAAATATCAGGCTGCGTGAAGCTACAGCGAATATCCGACCACAGACCGGTCATGCGCATGTCGGTCATCCATCCGACATGTTCTTCAAGATCCTCGAGGCCATAAGATAGTGATATTGGCTGAAATTCATGAGAAAGGAGATCAGAAGACGCCTCGTAATCTTTTGATAACGCGTACGAGGGGGTTTGGTAATAATGGGAATACAAGGAGGAGGGAACCGGTCCTCAACTTGAACATCGAGCCAGCGGTGACTTGAGAATAAATATTAATCAACAACATCCTGATGAAAGCATTTTTCTCTCCTTGTTAAAAGCTGTGATACAACTTCTGTTTATGAAAAAGGGAGACGGAAGGGTAATATCAATATCGCTATCTGGGAAAAGTGCGTTTACTGACGCGGCCAGTACCGCTCGTTATGACCATAAATCGACAATAACCACCGTTTACAAGTCATCGTTCGCAAGTCACCGCCTTCTGCGCCATTCAAAAATGACAAGATGTTACTATCATTTGATGAAGGCCTTTTATCGCGTTTTCGAGTTGTTGACAGGCCCCCAACGTCGTCTGCGTCATGCGCTCAATTATAGTGGGAATCGGAGGATCAAACTCTGCATGAGACATGAAAACAACAAGAAAGGGATGATCGGCCCGAGCTGCATCTATGATAGTGCTCTAAGTATTGGAATTGGAAAATAACGGGCACAACGAAGGCCGTGAGACCATAGTTTGAATCTCTCAAGAATTGGTGACGATTTCTGCAGAAGAACGTCTCGGGTAAGGGGAGAGAAACACCATATGCAACGTTGTTGTCGGTAGTGAGGTAGGAAATAGCTCCATAACGCAACCTACTGTGCTTGTTTTCACGGCGGCACGAGGCAGGTGAAATGGTAGACCATGGATAAAAAGTTGTGGTTCCACGCTCAGAATGTGAATCACAAGCTCCAAGCTGAGGCTTTTCATAAGAGCAGTGTGTCCCGAGTTCAAACGTACTGCAAGAACAGGCGCGTTGAGTGATGAAATAATTCGGACATGTAAAAACCCGATTAGCGGGTTTGATAGATTCTGCAGTGTTTGCGCACCAGAATGGTTTGTGATAATGTTTCGGTGCAGATAGCTACAACTCAGCAACTTCTAGGGTTCAGGCAAAACTGAAGAGCATGTCAAAAATGTTTATTATGATGCCCTCGGTCATCTAGAGTATTCTCGCACCATACCAAACGTCTTTCTCGGAGATCCCTTCACGCCGTATTCAGACTCAGAGGAGTATGTACCGTCTCATTTACATCGATAAAATATCGTTACACTTAGGCAGTTTACGACAATGCTTCAACGAATAAGCCAGCTACTGATGAGCGAATATTATGCATAAGATGCCACAAAGGCTGGTTGATTGCCGAGCTACCCAGACGGTTGAGAGATCCAAGCCATGGATATTGCGCACATCCGCCGGAAGAATTGGCAGGTTGCGTTGTCCTTGGACAAAAGAGGCAGATTTTGTACGTAAAGCTTTTGCTGTCTAAGGTTTCTCTTCTTGTTTTCTTTCCAGAAGAAAGGTCAAGAACACACTCAAGAGAGCATCCCAATTTGCCAAATACAAGAGTTTACCCGTACATGATTCAGCAGCCGCGGCTTCAGATCGATGTATTTCCCCCGACTTAGACAGAAAATACTTGTATCCGCTGTTCTCAATTATGAATTCCAGGCGAAACCCACCAAGATATGAGCGCTTCGCACAACTGAAGGCATATTGAAAGAGGTGCGCAGCATGACAGGCCATCCCCAAGGCCGGAAGGTTGAACTTGGATGATTTGAGACCAAAGTAGTTGCCTCAAACTGCGCCAGAGCTAATGTGGAAGAAGATGGAATATGAATGCCTCCGTAGATCTGTGCATGCCTATGTCAGGAATTACGAATCAAGCATTACTGGGTGTGTACGTATCACAGCTAACTCCCTGAATGCATCACTTACAAACTATTTCCAAGTAGCCTTCAGTGTTAAAGTGTCGCATAGATTAGCCTGGACAACCAGCAACGCCAAGCAACTAGCTTATTTGAAGAAGAGAGGCTGTGACGCGCACGCATAGAAATCAGTCGAGATGGAATTTCAGCTTGGTTTCCGGGAGATCTTTCGATTCATCTTTCAAGCTTGTACCGATGACGATGGGAAAAAGTCTGTTAGTCTTGACATAGAACTCCATGTTGAGCCTCATATCTGCGCTGCACAAATAGGAGACTGGACTCCATCACGACGTCGAGACTTTGCGCAGAGTGAGGCAGGGTGATTCAGATTTAGCAAGGCCTCCCGAGTAAGCGCGCACTCTTCATATACCCACAGGTTGGCCATTGAGGTTTCTCTGTGACCCAGTCCATCCTGGCTCTCGTAATTGCCCGTCAGAGTTATATGGCATTCAACAAGGTGAGCACGCAGGGGTAACCTGCTGACAATGCGAAATAGGTTAGAAGTGAAAAGCAAACCTTCAAACCTTCTTGCTTAGTACCCAATTCCATCCCCCATTGGGAAGATCCTATCCTGTGTTCTATCCCTGCCTAAGCAGCTTACACTAATCATACCGTCACTTGAAAGAGACTCGCTCTGAAGATCCCTCTGAAAACCTACTTGTGTAGTTTTGGCCGTTGACGAAGTTTCTTCTGTGTCTTTTGGAAAGCTTATGCTTAGTGATGTCTACGTACATCCATCGGAAGCGCCTGTGAATTAAATACGTAAAGCACTCCAAATCTTTCCGCGAATTTATGCATGTTGACGATGCATGTACTATAATCGTGTGCTATCATTGGCCAAGTGCCATGGCGTGTCTCGGCGAGTCCATCTTTCCCATCGTTTCCTGCCTCGTCTCTGTCATGGCCACCTGTCGTCTACCGAGACGCAAGGCCTGAAGCCCGTCAGATATTCTAAGGTTCTCTGACTAAGAATTGATGTGATACGTTTGGCATGGTCCAAACCCCGTGAAGGTCTCACGGGTGGTGGCTTGGATACGACACAGCACGAGGAGCATGACCGTGGTTTTGGCGTCTCTCCTGCCGGAGACGTGGAAGATATGGTTTGTATGTATACAACAGTTTTGTAGACTCACCCACCCAACCCCGAACTCAGGTGGCGCCCCCGGCATCTCTGACAAATTTCAGGCTGAACGCCAACATCCAGTCACAATGAGCGAAAATCACAGATTCCAATCGTAAGTATCTCATCTTCTTATCTACCGAGAGATCAATCAAGTACCTTCAGGTCGGCTGCTCCAACTTGCGTGGACCCGCCTTCAGTGACCACGAGGTACCGGCTGCACGGCGGATGCGCACGCCAAATGCGATATACCTCTACACCGCCAACCTCTCGTACTTGACTGCCCTGCGCAGCCGCCTAGGATTAGACGGAAACTCCAGCGCACCAACGACACCTTCATAGTCAGTTCGGGGGCCATGATCTAAGCCTTGCCAAATCCGGAAAAAAAGACCAACTGAGAGACAGAACTGTGCTCAGTAAACGATGCAAATCGTCAATGGTCTGGAGTTCATGAAAGTCTCAGACGTAAATGGTCGCCGGTTGTTGCCCTTCGGAAGAGCGCTTTTTGCAATTGCAACTAGGTTGGCGCGAACCGACCCAGAGCGGTACTTGGTGAGCACCACTGTAGATGCCGAATGCAAAATCAAATGTAGGATTGCAGAAATGAGCCCAAGCGGCCCCGGTCACCTTGAAGAGCCACAAAAGCTTGAGCTAAAGAGGGTGCTATTGAATCACACGGAAGCCAGTCAGCTTGCGTCCCTAAAAAATACGATTGTCTCAAACCTCGAGCGCGTGACCAAAGAACGTGTTCTCCACAGATACAAACCTTTTCGGCACCTTGAGTTGAGCAACATCTGTTTACCTTTCCCTTAGAACTTGGAACAACAAAGGTATAGATATGGTCATCTCACAACCCATATGCAAACGAAACTACCACGTTGCGACCTCGGTCGAGGGTCTTGTCGACCCCATGACTTGCTCCAGTTGGTTCATAGCCAGAAATCAAGGCAATTGAACCATCTAACTCATCGCCAGAGGTCAAGACCAAAGACGAGAAGGTGCCAATGGAAAACGAAACCAAATTTCAAAGAACCTTGTCGGAACTTATGTTTCATTCGCAGAGCGCATCGTCCGAGCTGCACACCTTTTCAGGCATTGAGCTTTGTGCTATATATATGTTGCTCGATCATACAACCATTTCCAATTCTTGAAGTCTCTTCCACTCACTCACCTATTCTAAGGTACTTACAACTCGCTTCAACACAGGATATATTGCGAACTCGTGATTATGAGAAGACATACACCGAAACTGAAAAACAGAAAGACACATGACTTCACGCAGATACTGTTTTCTCATCACAATACGCAACCATCACCATGCTCTTGGGAGCCAACGACCATCCAAACACCTCCAGCCGCCCAGCGCCGCTGGGTAGCATGACTCAGAGTACTAAAGACTCCCAAGATGAGAAGACGATGCCAGCTCGTGGGCAATGGGCCCACTCAGCATATCCATTCCTGGGGACCACTGCTGAAGGCTCCTTTGAACCATCGGAAGGTAGGGGTCGTTCGGCCATTCAAGCGGCGTATGGGCAGGCTCAGATGGGATCCGGCCCACTTGGTCACTCTCATCAGACGTCAATAATCTCCCACAGCGACGTCCTAGGCTCCGGAATCCCGACCTCGTTACGCCCTTCGAGATATGGTTATGCAGATGCGCAGCGCCAGGCATTGACAACCAAACCGTTTTCCACTATGCCGGGAAACTGGCAATTCAGTCCCAACAACATTCGATCTCAAACGTCTCTCATCGGAACTTCGATGGGAAATATGATTGGGACTTCGATGGGGACTTCGGTGGGAAATACGTTGCAGAACGTGGTGGGGTTTTCTACTGCCGGGTCGATCCCTTGGTACTACCCTCCCATGTCTTCGCAACACAATCACCCAAGGCACGCGGTAATACCACGCCCCTACCAGTGTGAAAAATGTCCGAGAGCATTTCAGAGAAATCATGACCTGCGGCGGCACATGGTAACTCACTTAATCAACAAGCCATACCCCTGTCCCAGTTGAGACAAGAGCTTTTCTCGCAAGGATGCACTCAAGGTATAGTAATGGCTTCCACACCGCCCACTCAGAAGGGTTTAGCTGACGAACGCCCCAGAGACATCGCGCCATCAAAGGCTGCGGCCAGGAGGATGGCAAGGGGGATTTCCCTAAGAAGTAGGACTCTGCCTGTATGATGTGGTCATGGAATGGTGATGCGGGAAACTGACAGTAGTATCACGAGGGGGCCTTGGCTCAAGTTCAACTAACCCGATCCGATTTGCCTCGCCCACTCGAGTCATGACGTCTTCGATAGCCAATTCCCAAATCACCACTTTTCTACTGTGTACTTTGAACTCTCGTGGATGCAAGCAACGTCATGTTCGGTGTTGTCTTTGGCATGATGGGCATATCCATTAGACCATTCGCTTTTAGATTAGCCACCACCGGCAGTCATGACTCCACATGCTAAAACTAATGACTTGTGAAGTGTCTCCTGACTAGTCAGATGGGTACTCACTGACGCGTGTGATATTACAGAAGCTTCAAGACGGAGGCACATTAGGGCGTATTATGGAAGTGACGAGAAAGAACAAGAGTATACGTACAACTCGAAGGTGGCAAGTCATGCTCCAAAAAGGAAGTTCTTAGAAATTGTCCCTGCATCGCGTCTTCTATCCATTCATAGACGACCCAAGGAAAGTAACTACTCGCAACCCCTCTGTAGAGCTCGTAGAATGTTCATAGAGGTTCCCCCGACTTCGGCCATCCTTCGCGCCCTGATATATAACTTCTTACCTTTATGTGGTAGCTGAAGAGGTGTGCTAGCAGACTGAAACCTATTTTGCTTACAAGCATACAAGTTTGGAAGGTGGAGAAAGCAAAAGCAAAAGAATGAAGGGCCTGCGCCAAGCATGTGCCTGAAATTGTAGGCTAAATAAAGAAAAGAAGATCTATACGAGAAGAGATTCCGTGCCGGTGTAGTCCGAAAACTCGTCATGCCCGCAACTCTGATAGTGGCAATGATGTGAAGTCAGCAGAGATCCTGATTGAGACAACATTAGCAGCATAGAGTCGAGACATTGCTACATCGTGTACTGCATTCTTGAAAATCTGCATTTGAACAGGTCTTAAAAACTTGTAAATCTGATGAATACTTCTCCGGACGTCTGCCACAGAATTCACGCAGTCCGTGTCATGATTTGAGGTAATGCGCCTGAAGGTTGAAACTTCCAGGATTGATGGTGATCACCAACCTGACGCTTCACAATAGACCATCCGAGGAGTCCAACAAAAGACCAATTCCTGTTGACGGACATTGGAAGGCAATGCCTGAAAAGTAATGCCGCTCATCTTGTGCAGCTCAGTCTGTGTAGTCTGTGTGAGTCTCGCGCGAACAGTGCGTCGGAGAGATTCGGCCTGGGAGACTTCTGGTTTTGCTACTCGGGTGTCGCAGCGCGAATCTGCGTCGAGATTCCAGGCCATGGGCTGCGTATCTAGACGTGCGTCCGACTGGTGACGGAGAATTTGGCTGTGTGGCTCTTAGCTGAGCCTGAACTGTGGGACCACATGTGACAGGGATGTATAGATCGCGCAGCAAACAGATGCTCTTGATGCGGGCAACGTGGATGATGACAAGTTTGGGGGCTGAGCTGATTTTGCAGCCATCATAAAAGTATCACAGCAAAAGACGAAATTTTGAGAGAGTAATTTGGTGGCATTGTAAACTGTTGCTCTCGGAGAACACAACAGAAGCCTCTGTCAAAGTGGAGCTCTTACTGACCAACCATTATAGATATGTTGCATGTGAGCGACTGAAAGTTGTCGATTCGATCATATGGAGAGTTGGTGCTCCGCGTTGAGAGTTGTTGGGGGAAAGAGATCTTCTCAGACCAAGGCAAGAATGGTGAGCCAGAAAGGAAGCGACTTGGCTTTTCGATCTTCTCTTGACAAATTGATCTTATGATGAAGACTTTGTAGTGATACATGCCACATGTACCTTCAGTATTGAGCTTGTGTCTTCTTTAAACATACAGACAGTTTTCAGTCTGAGCTGGTAAGTTGTCGGTAAAGCTTTCTGCAGATGGCGTATAGCCTCGCTTTTCTACACAGTCTCTCAATTGACTTCGACTGTCATTATCCAGCCCTCGTCAGATTTCATGAAGCCACTTGTTTCAAGGATCCCACTCCGTAAGGGAAGCGTCGCCAGAATCGAGTGCAGATTGTTCACATAAGACTTACTCTCCATCGATTGATTGTCTTTCTGCTCTTTACTTTGATAGCCGGAGCATTCCAACGAGTCGTCGGCCGTGCTTCCCAAGTCTATGTCGTGGTCTTCAAAATGAGAAACATGCCGGACGAGATCACTGCGGAGTGTGAATCTGGTCGTTTTCACACTGGTTATTTTGCTTGGCTAGAACTCCACACGCCCTTGCCAATGCACCTTTTTCGGGAATTTGTCCGTTCATCCTATCACCGGAAGCTCTTATCGCTGTTATCGACCCCCTGTGTAACGGTCCACGGCTTATGCTTGGCACCCGTTGGTTCGCCCGTTGGTGCTCCATCTTTGTGTTGTTCATGTTTGCTTCCATTTTGGGCCAGATTGTTTGCTTGTTGCGCGGTTGAGCGGCAGATTAGGATGAGAAGACGTTGGGAGTCACTTCCCTCCTACACTCTCCCTCCTTTTCACCTCTCTTTCTTTCCATTTTTTGTCTCTCATGTCATAAGCTCCAATTCACCGTCATGGTCATGAGCTTGAGCGACGTTGCGAATCCCCCGACTGGTGCGTCGGCCATGCCGCCGGGCCAAACCAACGCCGCACCCCAGTACAGCCAAAGCCACGCAGCCCCGTCCACCGCATTTTGGCTGCCTCCCGAGCCACTTCATCCGCCAACAAAGCCGTCTGGGCCGCCTGGACACCCGTTGGCGTGGATCCCATCGGCGTGGATCCCATCAATGTGCACGCACTCCGAGCCCCCGCACCATGGGCCTGGTGTTTCATACGCTGATGTTGGAGCGTACCCGATGAAATCGGGGAGTCTGTCCGTACCAGCAGTCAATCGCGGGATGCCAATCGCGACCCACCGCGGGCATGGATCTTCTCCTGTCTCTGAATGGTCCTTGCATGAGCCCGCGCCGCGTGTCCCCAATCCAAATTGTTACCCTCCCACTTCTACTACACCATGCCAACCTGGAAATTCGAGGTCAGAAGATGCGAAAACTTGTGAGGCGAGGGAGCCGCCAACTCGAGTCCCAAATCCCAATTACCAGGTACCAACGCCACAGTAGCGGTACGAAGTTGCATCCAGCCCCCCCGCACACAAGGGAGCTGACGAATCTACAATAGCCCGGTTGCACTGCGCCGATTTCCACCACGCCGATTTGCACCACCTCGGCGTGGGGCATAGCGCCCGTGGTGCCACAGGAACGTCGCCCGACGGCCATGTCGCATGAAAGGGTCACACAAACATGGTGCGAAGGAGGAACATAGGTCTGAACATGTTTATATATTCCCAGAAAGTGTCATACGACCCGACGCTGTTCGCTTTGGGCAATGAAACTTCTCAGTGAAAGCACGAGGGGTGCTTCTCGGAATCGAGCCCCGTGTAGGTCATTACGCTGGATGTGTCTCAGTGCAGTGTGCCCCCATATTGCCACCCGGGGCGGCCAAGGCGGGAAATAGATTTTATTCGTCTACATGTACCTACGTGCTTCAAACTGCGTACGTCAGGCCTACCCTTAGAAGTTCAAGCGCCCAGACACCTAAGTAATCCCGCGTCCTGCCGATTGGCCGGTGTTGCTCTTGCTATTTTGGCTGCTCCTAAAGGGCTAAGGGTTTTGACGGCCACTATTTCCAATTGGCCCCTGTAGAAATGGAATTTTCGGGTTTCAGAGTGTTTCTATGATCAGGAAACGTCTGAAAATGAACTTTGTTGTTTTGCCCAATTTGTATTGGTCGAGTGTTGCGGTTGAATTACTGGTTCTGGCGAGGACCGTACGTTGCGCTCTGCGGAGATGCTGCGCCACGGCTCCAACTGTTCTATATCCGTGCCCAGCCCTCTAAGGGGCTGGATTTGAAAGGGAAATACGGCAAGAGGAAAAGTCGAATGAAATCATGCGCGAACAGCCGGCTGCGTGATCGCTGAGAGAAGGAGGCATAAATTCGAATTGACGCTCTTTTCAATAAACAGACTAGTTTGTCAGATGGACCCTGGTAGTAGGGGTGACAGCCATGGTGTTTAACGCTTGGTTCTTGTAGTTCGGTCTTTGAAAATTGAAAGCAAGCATCAAAACGGGGAAATTACGCCAAGTGAATGGTATTATACGCAAGTCTATGAGATTGCTGGTGAGAGTGAGGGTGAGACTGAGAATGAGAATAAGAATGAGAGTGAGAGTGAATGGGTCGGTGCACTGGTACTAAGGGTGCATCCTAACCCTCGCATATTTCTCCGCCAGAGTCATACGGCGGTCAAAAAGGTGTTCCCGCAGGCGGTAAGCTGTGAAAAACAGTTGAAAAGGAAGAAGGAAGGGCGCAGCCATGTCTCAATTCCCAATTCTACACAGACTACGCATTTCCGTTGCAGTTTCGCTCACGTCATTGCCCGGGGTGGGTGAGCTGTTCATAAGCCGGCTGAGCAACTCATTCACAGCTCCGGGCTACCGTCCACCTGTGATCATCTTGCGGTGAAATTCAACGCGTATGGCCACGGAAATTCATCCTTTGATCTGCAACGAGGATGCTGGAGACCGATGACTCGCTGCGAAAAGCACCCCGTTGATGCTGGGGCGTGTCATCTCAGGACCAGCCAAAAAAACCCGGACTTGCAGTTTTGGCTGGCACATGCGATCACTTTTCAACCTTCAAACCAACTCGATGTGCACGTCGTCTCCGTCAAAACTTGGCTTTTGCGGAATATCGGCCGGGGCGACGGGCGGTGAGTGGGGCCGCCCAGTCGGGTCCGCCGGTAGAGGCATGGGGCATGGATGCGTCAGGCGTCCGTATCACTGCGAGAGCACGGTGAGAGCACCGCAGGGCGTCATGACTTTGATGAGCATGCGCCAGGTAGGTAGGTTGGTCTGTACAAACATCCAGTGGCTTGGTGCCGATTTGGTGGCTATGTGCTGCCCGACTTTTGGTCCACACGAAGGTCCGCACGAAAGTGGCTCAGTGGCTACATGCCGAAAATCACCGAGCCACTGATGAGCCAGCTTGTCGGGTCCAACATGAGGCGTCAGTACCTAAGGTAGGAAGGCAAGTACGTACTTTGTAAGCCGCCTGCGACATTCAGTCTCATCGGGCATTGTGATTTACTCAGTCGTCCACGCTATCTGGTTCCAGCGTTCGCCAAGTGCAGCCCTCTCCCCAGCACCTCCACCTCGAGTCGCAGCTTGCATTTGGAACGAGGTGTCTGAAGCGGCCATGAAGCATTGCGAAAATGAGTGTCTCACCTCGTAACAGTTTTCAATCCAGACGCCTTTGCGCCGTCCACGTCCCAAGTATGCCGTGAATAGCGACGCCACGGACGGGACGGAGATGCAGCTCAACCAAGAACGGTGTTGCTGCCGAGGACGAGCAGCACCAATGTGTGGTCGACAATGAGAAGGAGGTCACCCGGATGGCCTTGCGACATCGCGCCCATGGGAGAATCACTTAACAGTGGGGCAGAGGTCACCCGGATGGTTTGTTTGCCTTAGGTGCCTGGATTTCCTCAGGCACACGACGCTGGGTGGGCAGGAGCCAGGTTTCGCCTCAGACCTCTTCCCGGCCCAGTGCTGACCTGCTGGATCTTCAATTTGCAGCTGCCTTTGACGTGTCTTTCCCCAGCCATGTCTCAGCAGCATCACAGGTCGACCCAAAAGACCTTGCTGTCCATCAGTATCCCAGGTATCCGGTGGCAGGATCATGATGGTGTTCGTAGGGGACACCGAAGCGGATGGAGTGGTGGCACCGGGTGTCTGACCTTCCATCTTTTTGCGTGTGGAGGCCCAACCTTATCGGCAGATCTGACCTCGCTTATCTTTGGGCCGTGCGCTTTAGAGTTGATCCCATTGGGCCATCACTTTTGATGTGGGCCATTGCACACCCGTGTGCGCACAACGACCCACAATAATTTCTGGTGACGGTGAGTTGCACCTTCCAAGCGCATCCAACGCCAATTGTTCCAGGTCCCCGGGTGGGGAATCGCGGACGCGACCACAAGACGAAGCAGAAACGTTGTCGACCTCAAAGGCCACAAGCCAAAGAAATGGTGACTAGAAGTACCTACAGCTAGTAAAAGAACAGCCTCGTCGCCCTCGTAGCTTTTGGCAAAACCCGTCTTGCGAGGCGACGCCAAGATGCTCGAGCAGGCCTGCTGTATTTGCCACCGTCCGCACGCACTCGATGCTGCAATAGCGGATGGCTGAGCCTCATCAGGATCGCAGCTGGGGGAAGGATCGCCGTCTCAACGGCTTGCATTCGCGCAATCTTATCAGATAGTTCCTCGCACGCATCGTCGCGTCGTGATGGCTTCCTCATCCCGACGCTCTCGAGGCATATGACTGGGGACCTGACGTGCTTATCGTGTCAACCATTGCGGGCGAGCCGTGCCCCGCGATGCAAGATTTGACCGGGTGTTTTCACCCAAGTTGACAATGAGGTCCTCAGACAATATTCTGGCTGGAGATTTGGCAGTTCGTGCAAACCAGGACAAATACTGTCAATATTGCAGCTGATTCCTGAGATTACCTCATCCTCGACTCCACCGCAATCTCGATGGGAGCCCCGTGGCGGCCCTTTCGCCATTGCCATCAGTTTCAAATTCCCAACTGTCGTAAGAAAGCTGCTGCAGCTTGACCACGGCCTGGGCCTATTAGTTTCGCCCACTGGCTGCAGCTTCCATAACACTTTAACGTCGGGATGGAATGCGCATGTCCGTAATCCTGCAAGTGCGTCATATCTGCATCATCAAGATCTCCTCTACATGATAAGTCCTTCTTGCACTTGTCCGCGGAGAAAAAGGGGGACTTTTCTGGAGTTGCGTTGTCCGAGAGAGCATGCCGTTGGGTTTGAACCTGTTTGAATCTAGCCAGACTTTCCGGGGAAACCACAATACCCTTCATATCTGGTGTCGGCTATGGGTCTAAAGTGTGTCGTTGACCGGATGGTAATTGAATAGACTCGAAGCAGATGTTCGCACGGAAGAATACAGGCTACTCGTTTCCTCAATCTGTTCTTTGTACAAATACCGAATGGGCTGCCAAACAAGACTCAACAGGCTTTACAACAAGTTTGATTTCAAGCTTCGGGATTGCGATTCGAAAATATAGCCCCTTCAGGGACGTGGCTGGGCATGTCTAGATAATGAATAAAGGCGAGAAAACGAAGAGGCATTAGGATTTGATGTTGTCGACCGGCATATGGCTAAGCTGCCTTGCTTCTTAATCACGAGAGTGGATTATGGTGATGGGCCCCTGCTTGAAACTGTGACTGACAGATTTCGCTTTGGTTTTGTCATGGATAGCTATCGCCATACCTCTCATCAACCCCGAGACCATATTCCATTAATCTCTTGCACTGTGTACCAGAACTATAAAGGTTATGGGCTCGCGCAGGTATCCACCAACTTTGATGTTCTGTTTATTCCTGCTCGCGCAACAGCACCATTACGACTTGAGCTTGATGCTTTCTCCTTTTTCTTTGTTCGTTTCTACGCAATCATTGTTGGCGCAGTGAAAAGAATACAAAGTCAGCCCCTTACTTGCAGATGATGCGAACGTGTTACGGCTCAATGGCCTCCTCAATACTCCTCACCGGTGGATCGGCTTGTGAATTTGAAGTCTTTGGTACCAGCTACCGCAGTCAAAGATGACGTCTTGCGGTCGTCTGCACACCAACAATGCACAAGTCAAGTCGGACCGACCACATATGCCTCTTCTGTGACATCAAGGTTCTGCGCAACTTCATCACACCGAACGAGCCATTAAGGGATACCGTCATCGCGCCCACGATTGTGGGCTCCATCGTAGTCGTTGGTATATTTCACCGCAGGATGCGAAAGACGCCCCGAATCTGTCTTCTGTACATGCACTAGGAACGCAGAAGAACAAGAAATCTCCTGCCTGAAAACAAGGAATTGAACATATCGCAAAGACTCCAAGAACCTCCAATGAATCTAAGGGGTCTTCATCAATGATACGTGCCTGGCGGCTGCCTTTGACTTGGAAGAGACGAAGAAGAAAAGCTTCGGTGAGGTAGGGCCCAAACGTGACGGCTGTTCCATATTCTTGCAACTCGGGTTTCATGGCGGGCATAGAATGTTTCCTTCAAGACACCTCAAACCCCGGATCGACTTTGATGTTAGGAATGGGCGGGTAAAGAGTTTATTTCGCAGTGAAGATACTGTGAGTAGTGAAACTTGAGCTTGGGATCCCGCTTGATCCGTCCGACCGGCGCGCATTTCTCACATTCTGGGACGTAAATGTTCCTTAGAAGTTGAGCTGCGCGATGGTTCTCCTAAATCTGCTTCGATTTATCGCCACATCGTGGGATGCTGAGGTAAACGCATCAATTACTAAGACCAATGACATGAAGACGAGTTAAGTGTACACTTGATCACTCATCTGCGATCTTGCTGCCCCAGCATGGGCGATACTTAAGATTACATCATATTCAACTCCAATACGGACACCTCCAAAGACTCCATGCGCAACAGCGCCTTGTGATGAGAATGTCAGCATGAGCGATGAATGGAAATTCATTCAAGGAGTACGGAGCTATAAATATCCCGAGGATATGTCTCGGCCACTTGTAGAATATTACTTGGAAGCTCCCAAGCCAATGGAAATAATGTGATTGGCAAGATTTGGCGCCATCTAACGCCAAGATCAGGAATATTCCAGGAAAATGAATTACACGCATTCCATGGCGTGGCGCAATATGGGAAACTTAGTGTCTCCAAACCACAGCCACTTCCCCAAGGACCGAGCCGATGCTGGGTCAAAAGTGTGTGTCTTGTATGTCTTGGGCAAGCCAGAACGATCGAATGAAATGTCCTTCAGCATTGAAGCCAGATCCAAAGGTTACATGTTGACGGATCCTTAACCTTCCGATTCTGAATTCGTTGCTTCTAAAATCACCCAATCTGTACAATGCCCAAGTATGCCACTGCCGGATGAAACGGCGAGGCATGGAACAAGAGTTTAGGAGCCTTGGCGTAGACCTGGGAGAGCGTCTCTCTATATGAAATTACGCATGGACGATCTGATCTGCCCTGAAGGAATGCAAAAGTTTAGAAGATATTAGCGTGTGTTGGAGTCCGTAACTCATGATTGGCCACGATCACGGGCGGCGGCCCGGATCAAGTGAGGTTGGGGAAAGGTTTGGGATCGACCTTGGAGATCTGTATGCGGGGAACGGTGGCGGTGTGGCAGGCGCATAGGTTAAGATGCTACTGAAATTGAGACGTCGGCGTCACCCGGCGGGAGAGAAAATCTTGTGTTTGGGATAGAAAGAGGCCGCGAGTCCTTATTTCGAGGAACAGACACAAGATGCTCTTGCCGCTAAGCGCAAACCATTTGTCAGACAGGCTGCCATTCTCTCAGTGTGTTGGGTAAACACACTGCGAAATATGATGAAAAGGGAGGATAACGACAAACTGGGCTCAAGTAAAGACATAGGTAAAGCCAGCAAGAAAACTTCACAATGAATCACTACTCTGCGAAGTGTTTTCTAGACAAGCTTAACCACAACTAGAGTAGAATTTCGGAAGTGAGAGAGCGATGGGAACCGTTCGCACCAGAAACAGGAAATCTGACGCCATTCCTACATCCTGAGATAAGGTAAATATACATTGCTCTTCCGGTGAGGATGACCCCCTAGTTCTGGTACAAATGCGTTGACCGCGAGATAGCACTGAGAGCTCAACAGACCCCTGGGTCCATGTGGCCGTCACACTAGTCACCTTCTCTCTGTACTGCATCACTCAATTTGACTTTCACAATATCAAAGGAAACCTTTCTATAGGGGTCGCTGGGGTGGGATGGAATCCCTGCCATTTGGAGCCAGTCAATCATCAGACTTGATAGCGACATTAACGAGGTAGTATTAGCCACCCAGTCGGGCGTTCCTGAATGTCAGCATTTGTTCTATGCGACCCAAATGCATATTCTCCGAAGTTAGCTGATATGTCGCACTGAAGAGCACATCTGAGATGTGCCATGCCCAACATCTGACGCCGCTTTCGTCAGAAGATCCATCTTTGCCCCAATGCCCAACCTGAATGAAAGAAGACAAGATATTCCTTCGTGTTCTGTATCATTCTGCCTGACCAGTGTGCTTGAGAATAAGAGATGCTGAGAAGGTTGAAGAGTGACAGCCCAAGGCGGAAGGTTATCCTCGGACAAGTACGATGGGAAACAACTGGTTGTGGATATTTGCAGCGCCACCTAAAAGTCATTGGCGAAGCTCATGTATAATGGTCTGAGCCTTTGAAGTGCAGTTGGCCAGGGCTTTATGAATACTCTTCCACCGCAGCGGCGGAGCTAATTTATGATACGAATCGACAAGGTCCACGGCTTAATTCGGTTACTTCCCATTCAGGAGTGAGAACTCTTCGATGACTACTCTACTGTCGGAGGGGGTTTTGAACTGGAATGTCCGTGTGACCAAAGAGACGTTTGATGTATGTCCCTGAGGCCGAGGAGACAGTCTTGCGAGTTATGGATTGCATCTGAAACCCGAATAAACCATGACTGAAGACATCTACAACCCGTTTAGTTGCTGTGCCATGGCTCATCGTTTCCGCAAGCGCCATATGTGGCGATCGGTCGAGCGCGTGCATTAGTTAAATCAACAACTTGAACGTGATGATACACTGGGCTCACTGTAGCTCCAGTTCGCATTCCAGAGTTAGCTCATCCCCCGCCGTGTGCCGTTGCGAAGAGGGAAGAACCGCCAAAAGTAGCAAGCAGGCTGAAGAAAACATAATTCAATTTTGAATGTTGTGCTTTTTGCCATACTGCTTGGGATCTTCGTTCTCTGGGCAGCTTGTGCTCTCCAGGCCGACGTAGCTTCTGGGGTCATGAGAGTCAGCAGCATTCGTGCCGGCCCAAACCTCGAGGGCAGCTGAGATTTCAAAGGAATTTGATGAAGATTGCTGGGTTCTTCAATTTATTCTTACAAGGCATTGTAGCCTTCCAAATTGGCTGTTGACCATTACCAAATGACCAATAGTGTTGAAATGAATATGAAGAAACACTTCATAGTGGCGGGGACTCACGAGGCGCCAGATTAGACGACAGGCTTTGGGTAATGAATGTGTGGACATGGAAAAGACATGTCTCGACAGCAGTTCCGAACCGCGTTCTAATTACCCACAGGACTTGTGTTACCTCTCAAAAGATTCTCAAGTCTCAATTCGTCAATGCACCCTGCTCCCTCTTGATGATGATGGCCAAAATTCTGTGATGATGGAATTGAGCGAGAGAAGCACAGCAGATCTGGCAGATCTGGCAGACCATCCAACAGTTCCCAAGCTCTGTTTGCATCCGTTTTCCCCTGCTGAACGTATTCTGGCCTCGCTGTCTGTGCTGGGGTAGGCAGCCTTATCTCAAACCCAAATTTCGGGGACACACGATATACTCGGTCTCAGTACATTTGGGTCTTTCAGGTTCATGTCAGTTCGATCGACGGGAGGGGAGGTGAAGGCGATTGATTTCAAATGGCCCAGCCAATCAGACAACACCAATCCCGCCACAAGATCACAAGGCGCGTAAATCAAATGGAATCTGACGCTCACCAAGTTCAAACACCTGCAGAAGCACACAAATTTACATCGGCGTTCTTTTACATACCCTAATCTAGTCGTCAAACATCTTGCTCATCAAGATCAGATTTTCACAAGCTGGCCAAACCCAAAGTCAAGTATGTACTTTCTGCGGCTGACGCCGTTTTGACCTCGTAACATTCAGGCTGCTCCCGGAGCATGGCAGCTCCGATGGCGATCGAGGCTGAAGAAGGGACAATTGTGATTTGTGGGAGTTCAGACGCCGAGAGGACGTTTGACCGAAGCTGGACATGCCGGCAGAAAGCTGCTTTTGAGTAATCTTCACCGTAACTCTAGGAGCGAATAGGTATCACACCAAGCGCGTAGCCTAGGAGTCCCTGACGCCAGTTTGCCTTTCAGGTTTCTTCCGACATTCTCAGCCCGA
Source organism: Colletotrichum siamense (assembly GCF_013390195.1). Taxonomy (NCBI): domain Eukaryota; kingdom Fungi; phylum Ascomycota; class Sordariomycetes; order Glomerellales; family Glomerellaceae; genus Colletotrichum; species Colletotrichum siamense. The sequence goes on along the minus strand of NW_023501029.1, from coordinate 142,125 downwards.
ATAGAAGATGAGTAAGGGGCGACCGCCGCTGGTCCACTTCGCTAACTCCAAAGACCCAAAGGTCATCCCCAGAGGCGACAACATATCGCAACACATGTACGTCAGACAACTTCCACCTTCCGCTTTCCATGAGAATGGAAATTGGCTAAGGCCTCTTGAATTCATGATCCCGGACGATAATTCGCCCAACTCCAAGCCCCAGGGTGGACACAGAACGATCATCTCAGAGGGCAGTGCTTTGTCTTTTAACACATCCCAATGGTTTCCTTGATTTCGCCCGTGGGAGAAAGCAGGCGATCGGAAATATTGTCGGGATTGGCAAGTCAATAACAGACGAATACATCATTTTCGCGACGATTCGTGGGGATCAGTGGGCTTTCAGGCCTCTAACGTTTCTGAATTACGACGCTCTGCATTCAGCAGATCAGAATAGAACTTTAAGACCAATCGCAGAAGTACAGCAATCGCCATGAGGATCTGTGTGGTGGTTTTAACCAATGTCGGCGATGTCATCATACTTCAAGGTCCGGAAGAGTGAAGGTGAGTGAACAATAAGAGCCATGTGCAATGAATGCCTTCAATAAGCACTCGGAGTTTCCTCTTGCAGTATAAACGAAAGGGCGTCCAGATTGAAGCTGCGATAAACATGAATAGAGAAGCAACTTACCGTGGAGATGACGGAGCAGACTGATGTGGGTTTTGGGAAACTTCCCAGGGGTTATTTTAGAGCTTGTGTCCATCCACCCGTCATAGTTCCCACCACCATGACAGGTATTAAAATAATTAACGAAGCTTGAGTTCCAGCAAATGACACAGATGACTGCCATGTTCAGGCTTCTGACTCAGGGCTTTGCGACTTTGACTTCAAATTTCGAGTGCTGAAAGTATCAGACTCGCCAAAACATACTATGTTTTGACTTATTTCACTTTTCGCTTCTCGTCCTGGCAGTTTTGAAATCAAGGATGTGGGAAACAGTACGAGAAAAAAAAAAAGTCGCCTCTATCGCTTGTGCAAACCTGGCTCCTCTACAACACTAGTATAGTAATACCTCCCCTCCCCATAATAGTAGCATTGCTCGTTAACTCGATAAAGCTTCATCTTGAACGAGAGATAACACAAACAAACAAACAAACAAAGAAGCAAAAGAGCAAAGCATGGTTGATCAACAGCTCTTGGCAGGAAGCCCCTTGTGAACATTGATAGGATTGATGGACAAGACGATCGTTGAATAGTGGTAACGCTTAATTGGCAGCCGAAGTTACTTTAGTCGTCGTCGCTCTCAATCTCGGGTATGTTGTGACCCTGGTCAGCGTAGCCTTGAAGGATAATGCGCGCGTTGAGCTTTGCGGCCTTTATGGCTAATCGGCGGCTTGTTGGCGCATCGGCGGGCAGGCTAAGCGTAGCCATCTTGATTGCCGAGTCTATCCACTCTCTGTCCATTGAAGTTAAGCCTGGAGTCGTCTGCTTGGAGTGGCTGGCAGTAGGGGGGAGGGCCGCGGTCACACTGGCATTTGCTGCCTGTTGGAATCCTCTATTGGGATATAAGGCCAAGGTGTCTAGATCGAGATGAAGTGAGGGAGGTGGGCCCAACGTCGAGCTTGTGGTAGTCGGATCGAGGGGTAGGCGCAGGACAGGAGGGGGGCCCAGAGTGGTGTTGGTTTGCGTCGGACCTGCGGTTGGACCGAAATGCAGTGTAGGTGGGGTGCCGATAGATGTATCGTCATTGTCGTCTGCACATCGGCTGGCTTCAGGCTCGTCTCCTTCATCTTCGTCCTCATCACTTGCCGATGGCCAATAGACCAAGGTGAAGGACTCTCCGTCCCTCAAGGCTATATTGAAGTCAGTTATCCTGTACAGATAATAGTGTGTCATTACTGAGAAATACCTTTGGCGGCAGCGATTACATCCTTGGCCTGGAGCTCAGTCTGTGCCACGTGGGCCTGCTTGCGAGATCGGATGGTAAATTGGGCGTAAATAGCCGAGATGATGGTTCTAGGGGAGAAGGTCGCCTTTGAAGGTGAATTGCAGAGACTAGATATCGTTGCGAGAGAGTTGCTGCTGTTGCAGATAGTTGGTCCTAGCCAAAAGACGAGCCGTCCATGCGTCATGGCCATTGAGTTGGCGGCGGTCTTGAAGCGGGAGGTATGCTGGGGCTTGGTTGAGATCATAACCTCGGCAACTAAACCGTCGTACAATGTCGATATGATGCTGTCGACATGGCTCTCGGACAGAACGCTTGCGACAAAGGATGGAAAACATAAGGGTGGCATGTCTTCATCCTCCTCTTCAGCTTGCTGGTCAGGTCCTTGTTTAGAGAGCGCAAGCCATCGTTGGTGTAACTGAGCAAACACAGTGGTGACTTGGTCGAGCTGCTTCTTCTCGGTTGAGGGCGTGACCATGAGGAACTCAAGGGTTGCCAGAGCTTGCTCAATGAGGGGGTCCTTGGACAATGTCTCGATAGTGATGCCGGACATCTTGATCTGGGTCTGGAGAGGCGGGGAACGAAGAAAATGGTGTGATGGGATCCTGATCGGTAAAGAAAGTCACAACGAACAGCGAGCAGCAGGAAAAAGGGCCGAAAAGCTCAAGACTCGGGCTGGACATGAGATGAGAGGGATCGTGAGTGTGCAGAGATTTCAATTGAGATTACATGGACAGCAGACGGCAGCGACAATTGAGGGATGCATGCCCCAATGTCCTTCCTCTGTTCCATTTCCTTCCTTCATCTGGCTCAACACGATATGAGGTTGGGCCTCTTTCCCATCGTGACAGCTTCACGGAGCCTTTCCTACTGGATTAAGAAAAGGTACCTGAGGTACATTGTCTAGCGTGTTTTGCAGGTGGGCCTCCTGATAAACCCCGTGCCTATCACATCCATCGAGGCGACTTCCCAGGTGTGTTGCTGAGCAAGAACGCCCTGCCACTGCCTCCGAGAGAGAACAACCCCGTGGAATCCACCTCAACATTCAAACCCACCTGACCTCACGGGTCAATTCCTTCCTTCCTCTCATTTTCTGTGAAGCTGGTCACGGGCTGGTGGATTGCATCACATGTCTCCTGCCATCCATTGCCCCCCCGACATTCATATCTCTCCCACCTTCCCCGCCAGACACTACACAGACGCTACCTTCCCCTTCCCTTCCGCGTCCTCCACCCAGCATCTTCTATCACCCGTGGCTGCATTTCCATACCATCTTTCCTTTTCCAAAGGCACCTAGCATCGCCAATCTTCCCTCCTCCACCACGCTCTCCGTCTCGGTCCGCCACCATATCATCCGTTCGTCAACCCACCCACCCACGTTCGTCGTCGTACGCAATCCAAAAGAGCATCCGTTGCACCTCTGTGCCATTATTTACTACGTCCCATCTGCAAACCGGCCTTCGCAATGCCTGGAGACTTGGAGACTCGGCAGGGTATGTCCGACTCCTCCGCTGCCTTGCCCGCATACCTTTACTGACTTTTGTCGCAGCAGGAAGCCGCCTCGCATCCCCCGACCGCGCCTCTAGCGACCGATCTACAATCCTATCCCTCATCGCAATTGCTCGAATGGTCGTTCAGCTCGATGAGCGAAGCAAGGCCGACCCCGCCGCTGGCCACTCCCAAATGGATTGCGCCAAGGCAGCCTTCGCCACAAACGCCAGGCTTCTTCTCGCTCTGACCGAGGGCCTCGAGAACCAAAACGCCCAAGCAACGTCCGAAAGCTCTGTTACACGTCCGAACGAGACCCCTTGCAAGAACGAGACTCGCTAGCCCGCGATTGAGCAAAAGCTGGACTTGGGGCGCCAACGTACATGCCTGAGTGGACCGTAGGACAACAGAGACTTGGCGTCTTCGGCTCGTCTTATGGATTTGGCTTCTTCTCTGTCTGCAAAACCCCACCGCCCTCGCGAAAGCATGGAAAACCTTAGAAGGGAAAAGAAGAAAACCCCATCACTCTTGGGACCTTCCGATTTATTGCTGGCAAGTTCGATGCTTTTGGGAAGATGTGACTCGATACTTTGATGAAAAAGAGGCATCTGTCTGGGCAACTTCGAATCGGGCAGCGCACACTCGTCCAAGGGACGATTCATGTTGAGAAAGTTTCATAGCCCACGCAGTACGAGTGGAAGCCCAAGACAGTCAATACAGAAACTTGCAAGATACAAAATGTTTTCTGCACCGATGCTGCCTCCTCTTGGAAGCTTACCAGTCCGAGAGAGTTGTACCGGCCAAGACAAACACTTTCAGACCATCACTGAGCATTTCTGTTGTCCTCGCAAGCTGTAAATGCTAACCATTTCAATAGAAATGTGTCGAGGCGCTCTGGTTGCCTCCGCACGAACAGGGCAGCCACCACGCACTTGGAAAACCTCGCGCGTATCGCTCCTCGTCTCCTCCCCAATCGCCTGCAAGCGAGGCTGGCAGATTTCGGCCTGCAGCCTCCCTCGGTCCATTCATTGTCGCCCAATGCTGAATTGTGTTTTACACCAAGTCGCCCTGTTTCTTAGCGAGCGGGCTGTGCAAACCGGTCATTGTCTTCCTCCAGCGACAAATACTCGAACAAGAAACGCAGGTTTACGATGGCGGGTCGAAGCCAGCGTCAGCGGTACGTTCCATGCAGGTCATGAAAGGGAAAACGGATTCCAATCTTTTCTATTGAATGCATCGTCTCCAGGATATGACGACCCATGCCAAACCCTCCTCATCTCCCCAGTCAAAGGCATCGAAGTCCCAAGCACCGGGCTCCGAGATACACCGGCTCTCGCTTCAATTGAAAGGCCCATTACGTCGAGTCTGTGTTCGCGGACAGCAACATGCCTCGAGAGGGTGCACACGAGTCAAAACCAACGACAAGAACGAGTCTCAACCCAAAGGCCACGAGATGGTTCCAACCATGATCCCGCCTCACTGACGCTGGCCCTCGTTATGAACACCGCTTGACGTTGAAAATATCTCGGCGATGTGGGACGGTGGGCGCTGAGAGCGAAAATTTGCTTTTGGAGTGAATCTTCCATGGTGTATGTTACGCTCTTGTTCTGCTCAAGATTATCAACGGCCTTCTATTCGGATTTTACCGCCCGGCCGCTCCTCCCAACCGGTTCAGAGGGTTCGCACCTTGGAGACATCGATCCGGCACGCTATCCCGCTTTCTTCCCTGAAGATGTTGCTCTGGGATGAATGATCCATTGATTGTCAATTGCCCTTTGAACTGCAACTCCCTGGGCTCACGAAACAATGCTGACGCGAGATTTAAAATACAGACTAGTTCTTCTGCTCCTATACCGCGCTGTCCATGCCGAAATTGACCCATGCCTCTCAATCCTTACTCTACCAAATCTTTCTGAACGCAATAAACTACACTCATCCATCAACTTGGCATTAAGCCTCCCTCCCGATACTGTCTTCCACCGCCCCAACTAATATGAGTTCCCAAACTGCCCGGCCATCAGTCCATCCATGCCATAGGACAGACACTGTTCAGCTCCTGCTCGCTCGAAGCAACCTTGGCATTGAAGCTGAACCTCGAGGGCCGCGGCGGCCGAAGCACAGGCAGCACGTTATCAACGTAGTCAACGCGAGTCCGTCCATCAAGCAACGCATCCGCCACGGCGTGCGCAAGTCCAACATTGTCCGCCCGGTCGGGATCTACAGACGTACTGCTCACGCCGAGGTCAGTCATGCGCGCGAGCCAGACCTGCAGAATCTTTTCACGGCACAGATCGTGAGCCGCGCGACCGGTCGAGCCGGCGGGTGATCCCGGATGACACTCTGGCGCGATCGGGTGCATGCCCAGAAACTCAAACAGTTCTGGGCCGGGTCTGGCACTGGGGCTATTGTGACTGGTGTACCTCTCCGATGCCATCAGCCGGCGAACGAGGCGGCAGACTGCCTGGCGGGATGGTCGTGGCTCGTCATGGGCTGCTTTCAGAGGCATGCCCTGGGTAGTGGATGGTGCCGCCGGAGTGTAATACGCCGGGACATAATAGGAGAGGAAGAAGCAGATTCCGAATGCTATTAAAACGAAGCAGGAGGCGATGCAAATGTTATGCTCCTTGTGCGAGCGTTTCGAGGTGTCGCTTTCTCGTGGGGGATGATTCGGGGCCACGCCTCGCGTGTTGCTGGATCGCGCAATAGAGCGCACCGGAGGCGAACGTGTTGAAATGTTGACCGGCATTCTCAACTATAAGCATGCGTTCGAGCCGAATTGTAGGAGTTTGTGATGAACCGAAGAGTATGTATTCAGTGGGAGAAACACGTTTGTCTTATGGACCATGCAGCCAACGGCCAGCTCTTTTATTCGGATACGCCGAGCCGCCGTGCTCCAATATCAGACTGGTAAGGGGAACATGATCGTTCTGTGACAAAGTATGAGGAGTGATATGTCAGACTCCTCGGCACGGATGATAGTAATCAAAGAGACCGCACGGATAGTTCTATCAGGGCCGAATGGACGTCCACAATTTCTACGAGTCACATCATGTTTGTTGCTATTGGCAAGCTCTTTGGCGAAAGTGAGAGCGTTCACTGAACCGGTATCAGCCTCATATTTTTTCATTGAGAGACAAAACTGGCCCCGACAATTTGAATCAGCCATGGCAAGCGTGCCTGTGGCCTTGCACCAAGCAAGACCACAAAGCTGTGAAACCGAGAAAGGTCCAGTAACCCAAGTTTGAAGCCGACCAGGCTCAAATCTACCAGGTTCAAACTGACCAGGCTCAAGCCAACCGGCCACACCTACAGTGTACAGAGGGTTCTGCCTCTCTTTGCGGTGGTCCGATCTCGATGCAACTATAGAAAGCAAGATCCTCCGCCTGGTCATGATTCATTTCATCCTTCCAGCACCCCGACATCTCCAGCTCACAACCTTAGCTCAACTAAGACATATTTTCTACCACCAGCCCGCAAACTCCGTTCAACAAGACACATTCGCTACCATGGAATCCAACGAGTCGTCGGCCCGCGAAAGACGACGCGAAGAAAGACGCAGACAAAGAGCGTACGACAGAGAACTCGAAGAAAGACTGCTGCAGGAGAACGCGGCGGCGGAGGCCACGATGTCTCTTGTGTTCGAGGGCGGAACCAGCACCCAACACCGACCAGAGGGCGTTCAAAGCGACAGCGGGAAGGCCATGGCAGTTGCACTGCGCCGAAACGTTGATTGCGGTTCCTCGCAGAACAAGGTTGTGCGATGGGCGCAGGATGACGAGGTGATTGAGATCCCTCGCCTGACGTATGGCGATGACTCCGATGCCGCGGTTTCCCGAGGAGTCACCACGCGAGAGAACACGGTTATCGCCACCGCCGCTTACATGGACGAGAACGCACTGTCAGAGCATCACGCAGCCACTCGGCCGGGCAACAATCTCAGCTACGTTGACGGCCTGTTCATCAACGCCGGCGCCCACGTCGAGTCGCTGACATGGACCAAGACCGAGACGAACAACCACAATCACTACTACGCCCATGCGCAGGCACAGCAGCAGCAGCAGCAGCAGGAGCAGCAGCAAACCACAATCGAGGCTGCTCCCAAGCAAGACGGAACTCGACAGGGACTCGTCTCGCGCATCCTCCAGTCTCCGCACTTCTACAAGTGGCTAATGTACGCCATCCTCGCCTTCGTTGTCATTCTCATGGTCTGTATGACGGTCTCTTGGGCTTGTCAACTTGTTATGGAGGCGGTTCTCTTCCCGTTCCTACTTGCCCAACTCGTCGGCACGGGAGTGATGAACGTTTATCACGGCACTCTCGGGAGGATATTTTCGTCTACTGCATCGTACACCCAGGCGCCGGCGCCGGTGGAAGACAACACCGCCGGCGGCTTGTACCAGACCGCCGCCATCGTCATATCGCCCCTGATTCCCTACCTCTCCCGACTCGCGGGCGTCACTGGCCAAGCGGACCTCGTTACCCGCGAGACCCAGAGCCTCCTCTTGATGATGCCCCCAAGCGACGGTGGCTTGCAGGCCGCTGGGCAGATTTCCATGGTCCTGGAACACTTGCAGACCGTGCAGGACGAGACTAACGTGGAGTGGGAGCGTCACCTGCGAGACGACCTACGCGCCACGCGCCGGGCAACGGCTGAGCTGCGCCGGCTCCAGCCCGATGCAGAGCGGAAGGTGGCCTCGTGGTGGTGGTGGATTCTCTGCGAGACGCCGCCGCCGGCGTTGGTCCCGGGAAGATGGTGCGCAGGTCTGCCGTCGCGCGTCGTCGCCGTTCTGGACAAAGCCATTGACGTGGCGCAGGGGGCCAGGAAGATCCGGGAGGTGCATATCAAGGACGGACGCATTCTTGTCTCCGCCCACGACGTCAAGGAGGAGGTGTGCCGGCTGCATGATCAGGATGTTCTGGGCGGCATGGTCAAGGAAGTTGCGCGGCAGATCTCCGCCCAGGTCAAGGATAGCGGCAGCGACGTGCCCGACGGCGTAGTCAAGGAGGAGGAGGACGAATTGAACGAGGGCATCGCCGCGGCGGGAACAATGACAGCGACAACCGAGAGCCTGCGTCGAGCGGAGACACGCCTCAGCGACCAGCGCAGCGGGCTCCGGGTCAACTGCATGGCGGCGGCGCACGTAGAGGCAGGGGTCGGCATCGTGCGGGACAGGCTGGTTGCGCAGGTTGACGCTTTAGAGGAGATCTCGGACTCGTTTGTGTGGCTGCGGCAGAGCGTGGTGGACCAAGAGAAGAGCGTCCCCGACGCCATCGAGAAGGGCATCGAACTTCTTGCGACTCTGGAAGCGGAGCTCATGAGATGCATGTGAAGTGGAACAAGTTCATGGAGATCACGGAGGTCATGGAGATCACGGAAAGCTTGGACGGCTTGAACGGCATGGAGGGCATGGAGGGCATGGAGGGCATGGAGGACATGGAGATGGAGGTGGGTAGACTGGCACATTGAGAGATTACCCAGCTATGAATCCTGTGACGAATACGTAGAGCCGCATGACACAAGACTGGCTTCAACATGAAGAACAAAGCTCCAAAGAGTCTTACAGATCAAATCCCAACAAGAGCAGGTCAACGGTGGCACCGAGGACATGAGAACCTCCCTGCGCACCGGGTATGCCCTGAACCAGTTCCTGGACGATGATGTCTAAACCCTCCCGCAGCAGCGCCGCCCTCTTTCGAAGATGGTCGGTCTGGTCGTCCAACAGGCGCAACTCATTCCGCAACGTCTGCGCTTGACCGTTGTTGTTGTTGTTGTTGTTGCGACCACGCCAAAGGGCCATGATCTCGTCGCCTTGGATGTGCCGCAGCTCCAGATGCAGCTCTGCCAGCTTGTCGAGCAGGAAACGGTATTGCGGAAGCAGCTCGGCCTCGTTGTTGTCTTCCGGGGACGGCGTCAAGCATCGTGATGGGAGGGGCTGTTCATTGTCGCCGTTATCAGGAGGGAGCGTCGAGCGTCGCGATGGAAGGGGCTGTTCGTCCTCGTCGGCCTCAGAGGGGAGCGTCATGCGGTTTCGCCGGGGTTTAACGACCGTTGCAGGCGGGGTGGGCAGGTTGACAGGAGGGACCTGTCGTCGAGGGGATCGAGTGGTGGTGGTCTGCGCGATGTTGTTGTTGTCAGGGGCAACTCTCGGACCAACCGACCGTTGAGACTGGCCGCCGAGCCAGGTCTGGAATGGGAGAATACGGTCCCGGGTGGGCGGCGTGATGTCGTCTGGGCGCAGCGAGACCGGCTGCTTGTCCTTCCGGGTTGGCCGATGCGACTCAATGGGTTCCGACGCACGGGAGGGGCGCAGCCCGGGTCCGGCGGGCCGAGCACGGGATGTGGAAGGTTGCAGGTCTGCCGGCGGCAAGAGCTCTTCACGAGGAGACACACGCGAATGGAATACGGGGGGCGGTGAGGAGGGCGGCGGCGGCGGCGGTGGCGGGGGAGGCTGGCCCGCGATGATATCTTGTTGTTGCTCTTTCGGGTCATGATCCTGACCTTGGTCGTCCGCGTCGGGCATGTCGGGCGCGTCTGCCATTGTAACGTCGCCCTGCCAGGTCGGGAGGGTCCAGGCATCAAGGGCCGGGGGGTAGCTGGTTCCAATCGCTGAATGTCAGTCATGGCTCGCGGTTCGCCAACGGGTGGGTGCAATGCAAGCAACGCGCAACTCACAATCTGGTTTGGTCACCATCCTTGACACCCTCGAGCATCTCGTTGCACCCCCTCTGGTTGCTGAGCTCCTCGATCCGCGCCTTGAGGGCGCTGGCGATCTTTGGGTAAATGACATCGACATACTTCTGGCCAAGGTCCGCAATACCAAGGGCCTTGTGCAGCTCCGCGAGGTGGAAGTCGGGTGAGGCCTTGGTCAGTTGGTGTCGGATGATGTGGGCGCGTATCTTGGTTTTCTCGGAGGCGGAATAGGAGAGACGCATGCTCTGGACGATCTTGACGCCGTGGAAGGTCTGGCGGGTTCAGTCAGCAATCAGACATGTTCCCGGTGGTTGAGAGAGGCTTACGTCCGCCGTGGCATCGGCGAAGAAGTTGGACTTGACCATGTCGATGTCTGGGTCCGCCCTCGGCGCAAGACGAGTCACGGAGTGAGCAGCCTTAGAGGAGGCTGAAACGAACGAGCTGTCACACTGTGGGAAGAAAGGTTGCCAAAGGAGGCCGAGACGAGACGAGCTGTCGCAACGTAGAGAGGAGAAGAAAGGAACGAAAAAAAGGTTGCTGAAGGAGGGAGATGCGGAAGTGGACGAAGCTGAATGGCTTCTGAATGGAGGAGGCGGGGGCAAACGGAACCGCATCAACCTGGATGGGACCAACAGAATGGACGCAGACGACGCATTGACGTGGCATCACAGGAAGGCCAAGAACATGGAGACTGAAGAAGAGTTTCGCTGCATGTGTATCAGCCAGGGTAGGTGGCCGCAGCAAGACATGAAGCGGTGAATACCAACACAAACGGAGAAGAAAGCCAACCTCGGGGAATCAACACCACCACCACCATCATCGCCATCATCGACGCCACACATTCACCTCCTCCTCATCCTCTTCCTCGACCACCCCTGCGCCAGCACTCAGCAGCCTCATCTCGGCGTCAATCTCGCGCATGCGGACATCGTTGTCGGTGAGCGCCTTGAGAGCCTCCTTGTAGTTGTCCATGACAGCGGCGCGCTGCCTCTGCAGGCTTCTCATCCGTTTGGCGGCGTTCGGGGCAGGGCTGAAGATGCCGTCTCCGCCGAACGGGGTCGCTGGACGTGTCCGGAGCGTGTTGTTGTTGGTGTTGCTGTTGGGGGTCACTGGCGAGGGGGCGTTGGCGCGCCTGTTGGTGTTGGGAGTACTGGGGCCGGGGAGGTTGTCTTGACGGTTGCCGGCGTTGGGGCGCGCACCAAAGCCGTATGATCGCGGGGTGCCGGGGTCCGATGTCATGTCGGAGGGATCGACGGCGCGGGAATCGTCTTGGAGGGATCTGAGGAGGTCTTCGTCGGGCTTCTGCGGCGTGCCGCGACCTCCTCTGCAGCCACGGCTGCGGTTCTTGCGGTCCGGAAGGGGTTGCGCCGGTGATTCGTTGTGGCGATCGAAGGTGTTCCTGATCTTCTTGAGATGCCCAAGCCGCTGGGCTCTGCCGTTCTCGAGGTGCATGCCGGTCAGGGAGGTTGAGATGGTATCCGCATCGTCCGAATCGTCGTCGTTGTTGTTGCTGCTGCGGCCCGGGTCTCGGCGGGGATGCTGCTCGCTGGCGAGGAATTGAAACTCCTCCTGCAGAAGCTCCGTGGGCCTCAAGAGGTTGAGCGCGTCGACGTACTGGCATCTCAGGCGATCGTCGCTGCTGTAGGCTTCCTTGGCCGCATGCCGGCGGATGTCGTCGTCTCGGTCGGCGATGTTGACAGCTCCAGCTCTGAGGAGGACCCCAAGAAAGCCGCGCTGGGGCTCGTCAGAGTCTCGAAAAGCGGAAACAGACATGATGCAAAGGACGATGTTGTCGACGTGGCTTGGGTATGAGACACGTCGTGAGGGGTTGGAGGAGGAGAAGAAGCAGCGGTGAGGCAGATGAAAAGCGAGGAGACAAGTGAAGACTGCGAGACTCAAGACAGACGAGCAAAGGTCTTCTTTGAGAAGTAAACAACTGAAGAGAGCCATGTCCGTGCTTGCGATGCGAGAGACATTTTGGCGGCTCCAACCTGGCAGAGAATGTGACTTCTCATTCTCCCGCACACGAGAAGGGCAGGCGATTGGCCGATCTCCCCATGCAGACACCAGCATCAACCTCTCCGTCTTGGCAGCATGGCATCTGCTGTGGTGTCCCATGCAGTTCGTCTGGTGTGTATCCGTAGTTCGTCTCTCACATCCTCCACTTGCCATGCAGCTCATGCGTCATGCGGTTCATCCGCCCGTCAGCAGTTCGTCCGCCAGTGGTTCGTCAGGCGGTTCGTCCGGCATGCATCGCGTCCCTAGCTGACGACCGATGCAGGATGCAGGAACCAGCAGCGCTGGCAGATGTGCCGTCCGATGTGACAGGTGCATCTCTCTTGTTGGTTGGCTAGCATCGATCTGGTCGGCCACCCTGGACCAGCCAACGTTCGGCAAAGGCTCAATTGTGGATGAGGGGAAACTGGCGAAGGTGAGCTTGGGCGTTGAAAGAGTGAGGTTGACGGTGGTTGGCCCAGCAGGTGGACAGCCAGCCCCAGATACCGAGACACGTCCCTGCGCAGTGAGAAACATCAACCCCTGGAAGAGAATACCACACACCAGAAGACTTCTCTGCGCCCTGTCGCCGCTCTGGGCCATATCCTGGACATCTGGATCATGGTATCAAGCTCAGGATCATGAAGAGCGGGGCGGCAAACGGTGAACATGTGTCGGTGTGAGCGCACCCCGTCGAACCACCAGACGCCGCCCAACGAGAGCGAGACCAGACCCAAGGTCTGTCTGCGCGAGCGCAGCTTTGGCGGAGAACAGGTTGCTTCTGCGAGAAGCGACAAAAGGCAGCCCCTTCGTCATCTGCGACGTGTCTGCTGCCTTCTCTGCTGCAACGCCCTCTTTTTCTTCCCTGGGCTTGCGCGCGCGAACACACACACAAGACTCAAATCATCTGTAACTTTGTGATGATCTCCGGCATCTCCTCAGATGCCCCCATCGCGCACGTCTCTTTTGCGCTTGCAATCTCTTGCTCAATTTCGTTGCCACGGGCATCCCGTCAACACGGGCCCAACAAGCCGCCGGCTCCGTCATCTCCCACATCCACACTTCCACCCAAGACGGCACAATCGCCCCGGCACCTAACACCACCACACCCGCTCAAGACGGGAGCAATCTCCCTTGGGCTTGCGCACACAGACTCCATCATGTGCATCCGGCATCTCCTCAGACGCCATTCACGTGCTCCTCTTCCGCGTGTCAATTTCGTTGCCCCGGCATGCCATCACAACTTCCCAGCTCTGTTTCCACATCCACACATCCACTCGAGACGGCAACAATCCGCCCGGCAATATGGCAGATCATTGGGCTTCGCTCGATGCCACGCGCACCCCAATCCTCCAGGCGCCCCTTCTCCCACTTGGCGCCAGCGTTACACAGCAATCTCGCTCCCGTCTTGCCAATACGCAACCGCGCAGGGGTGCAAACAAACACCCATCCACAGCCACCTAGCCACCCAACGCCACACATTCTCGCGTGCGAGCGCCTACCTCAGCCACAGCCACAGCCACAGCCACCAACAGCTCCCGCCGTCATGTTCGAGAGGGAAGATTGGCCATGCAGAGACCGGTTCGGAAAGGGGGATGTGATTTTGCGGACCGGGCACCGCAATCTCCCATTCTCTTGACTGATTCCCCTCTCCTGTTGGTCTTTCGACTCCCTCTCCCGTCGCGGTGGCCGGCTTCACGGCCAACCCAACTTGCCGCAGCGATTCGCGCCCCGCGTGCGCCATGTCCTTTGCCCGCGCTTCTTCCCATCTCTGTCCTGAGCGTCCTGTCTGCCCGGCCGTGGCGCTCAAAGATGGCAAGACGTTGTGTGCAGAGACATCGGCAGCAGCGGTGGTCGCAGCGCAGCGAAGCCAAGGATTCACGGCCAACAAACAACCACTTCCCAGCCAACTTGCCGCAGCGATATGCGCCCTGCACGCGCCATGTCCTTTGCCCACCACGCCTCTTCCCACCTCCGTCCTGAGCGTCCTGTCTGCCCGGCCGTGGCGCTCAACGGTGAGAAGACACTATGCGCATGGACATCGGCAGCAGCAGTGGCAGCAGCGCAGCGGGTGCTTCTGAGTGGGAGGCGCGGGATGGTGCAACAAGGTGGTGGGAGATGTAGGCGGCACACAGGGAGAATGTAGTTGCATGTATGTGTAGTGTCTTGATCTGCCGGGGGGACGCCCCTGGCACGCAAGATGCCGCACTGTCCAGTTCGCAGGAGGCAAGAGTAGATGGAGGTTTTGGAACAATGTGTGTTTGCGTGGACGTTGTGAGCGTGGTCGGTGTGTGCCGCCTCCGGGCCCGTGAGACGGGGGGAAGCCGTGTAGTCCGGGGCGTGCGGAAGCCTCCGCCGAGAAGAATGTACAAGAGTTAGCATAGAAACAATCTCTTCCAAGGTCGCGCGTGTTGTGCACAGTGCTAATAGCACTATATCCGCAGGTGATGTTTGGTATTTCTACCAAAGGCCAAGGCAGCATTGCGGGATCCCACCGCATCGGGCGCATGTCCACGGCACTTGTTGCAACGCAAACACCGCAAACACCTCACCCACCGCCACCACCACCATAACATCCATCTCCACCGCGCTGGCTATCATCACTAGATCCCTCGGGCCTGTCGCGTACACGGCCAGCGACCCAAAGATGCCCCGCAGCCGCAGCCGCAGCAAGAGCCAAGGCCGTGTCGACCCCGTCCGCCGGGCGTGCCAGCTGCGCCGTTTCCACCGCGACCTGCAGGCCAAACACCCGTACAAGAAGGACCTGATCGCCAGGTTCGACACCGACACCCTCGCGGCCATCGATCTGCTGATCGGGGAAGGCACCGATTGGCAGGTTGTGCTGGACGGCGAGACTGAGCATGACCCGAAGTGGATGAAGAAGCCCCAGTCCCTTCCATCGGCCATAGGCTGGATCAAGAGGTGGGCGAAAGATGCTGCGAATGACCAGGAACATGTAGACGGTGGAGATGGCCCACCGCAAGTAGCGACGACCGATGATGTCGATGCGGCAAGCCTCGAGAGTCCTGCCGGCAGCGAGCGTGAACAAGCTCCGGCGACGGATAACGTCGGTACGGCCGACCTCGATGGTCCTGCTGGTTCTTCAGCCGACCCGGATCCTCCTCTTTGGAACTTGCAGGCAGGCGAAAAGGCACGCAACGCCTTTGAAGAAGGTTTAAAGGTTCACACCGCGGGACCCCTCGACACAAGACCATCCAACGGACCCTCTAACATAGAGTCTCTCGTCCCGAAGCCCCTCTTCTCGAAGCCATCCGACACGGAGCTCCTTGTCTCGAATTCCCTCTTCTCGAAGCCCCTCAACGCGAAGCCCCTCAACACCGGATCCCTTGTCTCGCAACCTCTCTTCTCGAAGCCCCTCGACACAAGACCTTCCAGCGCGGGGCCCCTCGTCTCGAGGCCCCTTGACACGGCCGCCGGCAAGTCGAATAGGACCGAACCACGGGCAATTCGCTACCAGAACGCGCAGATGTATCCGTCACTTCCAGTCCACTCCCGACCAAGCAACGAACAGCCGCGTTCCTCTTTCCGGCTGCCGACCAACGCTCGCGAAAGCTTCGGCTCTCAAGAAGTCGTAGACGCCATTGCCCGGTACACGTCTTCCAGCACAACATCTCACTCTACGGCCGTCCATAAGGAAACAGAGGCGGAGGCCCTCGAGCGCCGGGAGAAGGACCTCGCACGCAAGAGGGAAGAGAACGCCCTGGCCACGGCGGCGTACGACGAGATCCCGCAGCCATATTTGGACTGGCTCATGGCGTACAAAGACGCATCGCGCCGGCAGCGAGCCATGGAGGAGGCGGAAGAGCAGTGCGAAGCTGTGCAAGCCAGGGTCAAATTGGAGCGAGATGCGCTGGAAGTCGCGATGCGGGAGCTGGAGGGAGCGAAGAGAGCGGTAACGAATGCCAAACAACGGCTCGAGCTTGCCATGGGACGCAGGTCTGGCCACGAGGGGGCTGTGCTTAGTCGTGATGCCGGTGCTGCTGATGATGATGCGCCGCTTCATGCGTTGCGTTCCCACCGCAAGCAGAGAGCCGAAGCATACAACACGGCGTTGGAGAGGTGCACGACAGCCGCCAAGGAACATGCAGCGGCGTACGATGACTGGACCACGGCGCGGGACGCGTATCAAGAGGCGGAGGTCCTCGAGGCACAGCGCAAACGTGCGTGGGAGCAGCTCCGCGGCGTGCGTCGAGGTGATGTCGGTCGATGAGAAGAGATCGGTCTGGTGAATCATGTAACATTAGCTTTGGACTCTGAGGCTTGGGGTATGCTGGAGACACCAATGTTGGCTCGACATACTTAGAAACCTAGTCTGGATTGCGCCTATCGTATGCTACCTACTGCTGACTGCGCGCGCCACGTCGCATGCTCTCTGCCCACCACCATTCCCGTTGGCTCTGGCTGCGGCGTGCGTTATTTGTGCCCCAATTCGCCAAGCCTTGGAGCTGTGTAATCGTGGGACCCAGAGCGGGAATGTACCAATGCGTTCGTGTCAGCACCTGGCACCATCCTCCAGCTTGCTCCCATGTCTCGGTGACCCACGGCCCGCCGCGCCACCAACAGGCCATGTCGTCTGCTTGCTGGACGTCCAGCAGCGGCGTGCCGAGGAGGGCTGCGGTGCGATTGCCCTGCGCGTGTAGCTCTGACACTACCGTACCCAGGAGCTGGCGAGAGAAGCCGATGGCCCATGTCAGAGCCGAGGTGGTGTCGAGCAGGGGTAGGAGCTGGTCGTAAGGCGGGATGATGCGGGCGAGAGCGAGCTCGGTGGCATTGAGCCGGGCAGACGAAGGGCCGGCAAATCGCCATCCGGAGGTACTGTCGCGGGTATCGTTGCGCAGCTTCTGAGCGCGCGCGTCTAGGACGACGTCGGACCGGAGGATGTTGACGAGCAGGCTCAGACTGATGACGGCCCTGGCGACGGTGTGCTGAAGGGAGTCCAGGTCGTCGGCAGCAGTGTAGACGGCTTGTGCAAAGCTTGACGGCCTGCCTCGAAGCTCCGGGGCTTCGAAGAACAGTGTGCTGATGGTGTGCAGCACGCTGTGCGATGTCTCGTTGTAGAAACGAAAGTCTTGGCCGCGCGAAGTTGTGGCGTTATCCTTGTATCTATCATCGTTGTGGAGAGGGAGTCGGTCTTTCAGGGCTTCGAGGAGATGGAAGATGGCGTAGGTGGAGGTCGAATGCCAGGAGGACGTCAGGGTGGCCGCTGCCTGGTACCAGCGCGGGCCGACGTTCAGCGTGGAGCGCGACACGTCTCGGCACAGAAGCACTGCGTCCGCGTGTAGGGACGGGCGCGATCGCGAGGACCAAGCCTTGACGGCGGCGCAGAGCTCAGATGAGGCCGTGTTGAGGTGATTGAAGAAGTCGGCGACGGTCATGTTGCCCGGGAGGATCTCTCGGGGGTTCGGGTGGATGCGGTAGTGTCTGTCGACGATGTCTTGGGCGCTGCCAACCACAGGGAGAGGGGCGACGGCGTGGTGCTGCAGCAGGGAGATGAGGTCGTCGAAGACTCGGAGCGGCGCCTGACGGACGCGGGATGGAGCTGTCGGAGAGCCAGATCGGGGTGGAGACGACGGCGAATAGGTGCCGGACGCATTGAACGAGATGATGAGAAGGGCGGTGGCAGCAATGGTCACGAGCCACAAGATGAGAAGCCAGAGCCGGGATAATGAGGATGGGGGCGAGAGCCAGAAGGAGCATCGGGGCGGACGAGACGGAGACGAGAACAGAGGGATCGTCTCCTTGACGATGCAGAAGTCGATGTTATTCGGGTCGATATCGGTATCGGGCGTATGCGCATACACGTAGGCGACGGTGCCATTATCGCGCAGGCGAAGATTGAGGGGGCCAAGAGGCGACGGAGAGAAGTTAGGATCGAACGTCATATTGACGGTTTGGAGGTTCAAGGACGCGTTAGCTGTGTCCTCGGCGGCGGGGCCGGGGCCTGTGCCATTGGCATCTTGGACAGCATCGTAATTGCTGTCTCGGAGGAACTCGCGTTGCAGAGATACGGTGAATCGAAGGGTAGTGTGTTTGGGGGTGTTGCCGTTGACATTGGTGTCGGCGTCCGAGTCGGAGGCGGATTCGGTGGTGGCAGCAGTGTTGATTGACGGGGGAGGAGATGGCCGAGGCAGCGCAAGTGTCGAGTCTGAGGAGTCGGCCATCTGTGGCTGTCGCTGTGGCTGTCGCTGTGGCTGTCGCTGTGGCTGTCGCTGTGGCTGTCGCTGTGGCTGTCGCTGTGGCTGTCGCTGTGGCTGTCGCTGTGGCTGTCGCTGTGGCTGTCGCTGTGGCTGTCGCTGTGGCTGTCGCTGTGGCTGTCGCTGTGGCTGTCGCTGTGGCTGTCGCTGTGGCTGTGGTCGCTACTGCGTGTCTTACTGTGGCTTCCGCAGTGGCTGTGGCTGGTAGCTCGGGTGCAGCTGTTGTAATGAGAGAAAAAAACGGAAAGGAGACGGCAGTTGGAAAAAAGGCAGGAATAAACAGAGTTTAATGTTTTCCTGGTGCTGAATGGTAAGTTGTACGGCTTTTGCTCTCGTCCGTTTGTCTATTTTTTACCCATTGTTTGTTCATCAATAATATCATCTGCGACTGTTCCAATGCGAAGAGGGAGACTGGCTGTTATTGATTGGTGCCCAGTCTCGCGGACGTGGCCCACTGTGCGCACTGTCCAGAACCGTACCTTAAGGTAGGTTAGCAGTTGAGCTTCCACCGTTGGTCCATTCACTGGGAGGAACCCACCTCTTCATTGCGGGCTCACCGAGCCCCGAAAAATCGCTGTTCCCAACTGCTGCCCTCGACCCTGTGTCTACTAAGGCAGCCAATGCAGCGAGCATGAACTGGATGAATGGTTAGGGACACGGCGGCTGGTGGTGGTGTCTGCGACGGCTTTCTCGTCAACCGGTCCCTTTCAACGTTGGAGCGTCTCCGAAGCTGAAGACGGCCGGCCGCCTTGGCTGATGCCCACTAGACATCTCTGCAGCCTGGAATGCGACATTGCAATCTGAAAAAAAAAAGCAGCCATGCGCCGAATGACGGTAGACTTGTTCATGCCTGGTCTGCTGTCCCTTTACCTGGGGCTGATCACCGTCTTACTTCCAGCGGGCACTCGTGGCGTGCATCGAATTTGTTGTGTATCCCGACTCGTGCCGCGCATGCAATCGATAACATCACCACCCTCAATTAAGTCGTTTCGTAGCTCAGTCGCCAAATAATACTTTCGCCTGTCAAGTTTCACTCACAGCCCAAGAGAGGCATCACCATGGTTTTGGTCCGCATGAAACTGAGCTCGTTACCGATTTTGCTCCGTACGAAACCTGTTCAGTGGCTCGGTGCCGAAAATCAGCACCACCCCACTGAACATGGAAATCGGTATCCTACCGATTTTGTCACTAAAAATCGGGAGGTATCCACTAAAGGCGCTGTACTTATAGAGGGTACCTCCCGATTTTTAGTAGTAAAATCGGGAGATATCTACTAACCCCTCTGTAGGTACAGAGGGTACCTCCCGATTCTAGCTCTGTGATCGGGAGGTACCTACCACCCAAAGCACGCCCACCCACCCGGATATCCCCGCATGAGCCGGCCTTCCACAGATGGCGACTTATTCCCATGGTCGCATCTCAACACAACTATCCTGCCGCATCTTTGGCTCGCTCCGTCAAAGACTCGGGGAAGTTGTGGCAGGCCACCATCAATCCCGTCGCCTGAAAGTTTGCTATCCGGTGCACGCAGAGGCGACCGTTGAACAATAGCTTCTGTTTGCCCCTCGCACCCCGCACCCTCCGGCCTGTCTTCGATTGACATGCGCTTGGGAGGTTAAGTCTGCGACGAATCCCAGGAATTGCGGATCGCCATGTCGGCTGGTCGACACAAGTCGTGGGAGCAATCTCCACGGTTGAAGAGTCAAGGACGATGTTGAACCGCTTTGGCGTGCACCCCAATGATTGATGCAGCGAGGACATCGCTGTTCGGGAATTTCAAAAGGTGAATGCTCCAGCTCTGGGGGGGTCAAAGCTTCTTCTGGTGCTTCCAGCTGCAACGAATCAACGATGTGGGTGAATGCTGCTGACGTCATACCCCGAGCGAAAAATCGCACGAGACACGTGACTGCGCGCTCACCCCAACGCGTCGCGTCGCGCACCGCACCGCATCCCCACCGCACCTGTCCCAGAAACCAACGACACAACTCCACGACTTTGTCGCGAGTGACGGTCCATACCACATCACCACCACCCACTGCAACGACAACGAACGTCAACCTGAAATGAAAACCAACCCCAGGAAAGATATGCGTGTCCGACCCCAAAGCCGAGCGCCTCTTTCACAACTTCGTCAATTGCGAAACGACGTGGACCCGAAGTTAGTCGGCATCCGTCAAGCAGCGAAGCCCTTGAAGCCGAACAGGGCCGTCTCCTTTACGCCGTGATCCAATGATCGGGCCGCGGCCGTCAACGTAGATGGATACGACCCCCAACCCAGATGATGACGAGCTGGCCGAGGGGGCAGTTGGTTCCCCAGAAATTTTCGTGTCAAAATTTCTTATGTCAGCGGAATTGTGCACCCTGATGATCAACGCACGTGCACCTACGCATCTGCAAACGGCCAAACACACAATCTCGTCGTCCATGTCTGCTCCCGACACACCTTTCCCGCCTAATATCACCAACGCCGCCCTCACAGACGATCTCAATTCGCGCACAAGAATTCCGGTGCCCAGCCATGCTCGTGGGCACCCAACCCTTGTCGAACCGTCGCATTCTTGCCTGTCCCTCCCATCTCCTCCCGTCCCTGTTACGCGCCGCGAAATGACACTTGCTTGACCTACCCGTTGTGCAGTGTAGCCGTCCCGTCTTGGGCGCAACATGTAATTTAAGCCCTCCTAGCACCTGAAAGATCCTGATGGAGTGCACATTGAGATGGAGAGAAGCGTGTTGCTGTCGCGGGATCAATCCTTGAAAGCTTGAAAGGAAGATTTCAGGCCCAGCCCTGTCGCTTCTTTGGGAACACTCCCTGACCACTGCCCTCTCCTCAGCGTTGGCCCCCATTGAAACTCACAAAGACAAAACACAATTAGCTTCTGAAGACAGGCAGCTGAGAAGACACTGAAGGACACTCAGTGTCGCTCGTCTGCGTTAGTAGGGGAATATCAATCACGTATTTAGGCCAATTCACAGTGTTGCCCATTGCACCGGACGGAAAGGACTGGGTCATTGTACCCCGCGTCACAGCACCGTGCACCGGTGTGTGGTACAATGGACCACTTTACTTGCGCGGAGCAATTGAGTCAATTGAGGCTGGACCTCAGGCACGTGCCTGCCTCACAAAGATGCGCGGGTCGAGGAGATGGTGTTGAGGCGTCCAAATTTGTATCGCGGCTCTGCTAGCCTGTCGTTATTTAAGACGATTTAGCATATATTCGAAACTGCAGAATCATGTAAAAGGCACACATGTATCCGTAAGGCCTGCTAACTACCCGTTCCAAACATCTCGTGAACCTTGTCGCCCTATCTCCTATTCCTGCCGTCTGCTGCCCACGAGAGCATGTATGTTTTTTTTCTTGTTGTTGTTCTCGGATACTAAGAACCCCGATGTAAGGAGGATGTGGCGGGTCATTTTGGACTGCAAATCTCGGCATGGTCGAGTAGTCTCGGCGTTGACATGAATCCGAACCCTCACATCGCAGCAGGCGACCGAGAATCCGTCTGGGGCCTGGACGTCACACCGCACCCTTTTCTCCAACAGGCATTATGGCAAATCCAAATCTCATCTTGTCCGACGAAGAGTCGCATGGTTTCCAAGAAAGAGGGCTGGTATTGGGATGGTCGAGGCAAAGCACTGTTCTCCGTCGTGGGCATTAATTGGCCGCTGAGAGGAGAGCCAAGCAGCAGACCTCGTGTAGACTTCAAGTCCATGAGCTGATTGATGAAAGCTCCTGGATCAAAAGTCGGAGGTGGGCGCGATTGATCTTGTTCTACAGCTCTGGTTTGTGGGCAATCCATTTCAGAGCTAGTGGTGCTGCGGTGTGATATGACGCCTCAGAGGATTGTCTATCGCGACTTGGGTTGAATCTTGCGACATCCGAATGGATCCGAGGATTCGCAGAGCAGCGCCACAACCCATCCCAGAGCCCAACCCACAGAAAGCCGATGACCGCTGACGGTGCAGCGACATAAGTGGGCCTTTGTACACACATGTGTGTACAATGACCCACAAAACACCGGGTGGCGGGCGAAACGGCCCCGGCGTCGTGGTGTTTTGGCACAAGCAAGAGGAGGAGGAAAAGGAAGACGAGGACGAAGCCCCTCTCTTACCCCCTCCTACCTAAAAGTCCAGCGGGAGGGTTTGTAGTAGGCAGGCAAGGTAAGCACGCAGTCCCTTCCATGTTCTCTGGGCTGCAAGAGGGAAGGGATGTCGCAGGAGAAGGAGGTAGGTTCTTCGGGACTGCCGCAGGTTTGCAGCAAGCAAAGGTAGCGAGCGGTACGCCGGACGGACACTACGGCGCACAGGCCGCTGTAGCTACAGTGGCTACCTCCCGATTTGTGCGCCAATTTTGGCAGCAAGCCTCTGACAATGTTCAGTGCCTGGCCGCTAAAAGCGCTGGAGCCGTGCAACAATCATTCCTCCCACACCTGATACCCATCGTGCCATCGCCGTGTCAGCCAGCATCTTGGTCCCTAACAGGATATCATTTTCTGTCTTATTCATGCCCAGAATGACAGCTATCGATGATAATCTTGATTGGTCCCAGTCTTCTTTCTTATACTGTCGGTTCTCGTCATCTCCGCCCCGCCGCCTCGATCCTTGAGCATAGAAACATTGACCCCGCCGATCCAAACAAGACCCAAAGAACTGGTAGCACCGCTGACCGCTTCCAAAGGCGCAGTTTTCCGAATTCACCGGCCACTTTCTCATGCATTATGTTGGAACATGGAATCATACTTCAGCAATTGCAACCCGCCGGGCGATACTCAACTTGAGAATGTGTGCCGAATCTCTTTGCGACCAAGGTCATCTACCTTGGCTATCTGCCCGGGTGTTGGACCCGTTCGGGCAGACAGTTCTATGCGGACTGGTCTTCTTTTGTAATACGCCGCTGACTGCAAATACGAAGCAGTGGGCTCGGTGGAAGTTCGCTTTCCAAGTGGCAATTTCAACGCCTAACAAACCCTCTCGAAATCGCAGTGCCCGGTGGGGTCTGGCGATACAACCCGCCCTACTTAGACTCTTCGGGCATGAAAACATTCTTGATTTGTTGATAGATCCTCTGGTGACTGTCTCCATGCAAATAACTGCGTCCCACGCCCTTGATGAAGCTATCAAATGCAGCATATATGGAAGGCTCCCCCTGTATATTTTGGCTAAGATAGATAGGGAGGACTTGCTCCTCTCGTTCTGGTCTGCGTGGGCTTTTGGGGGGAGCTCCAGTCTGGGGCTGAGAGGTGTGCTGGCTCTTGGGTAGTGTGGCGACTGGGACTTCATGACGCGTTGGGAACGACGAATTACAGGTGTATGTGAAAATATGAGGCAGCAATATGGACTATAATGATGGTTGATAGATAGAAAGTCAAAAAAGGACTGCTCTAAGAAGATCACACGCATAAAGATGACTAAAGGAGACATGCTGAGAAAGATCACCACACAAAGCAGCCTGCCTCACGCACAGCCATAAGTCCAGTGCCCTGGCAGTTGTATGTGGTACTAAAGAGACTGGTTATTCCTGAATCCTTCTGGTGGGAACTCCTAATATAAATGGTTAAACTGTTGAATCTGCTTTCTAGAGTCTGAACCTTTCTACTGCATTATTCCCACGCGCCGGACGTGCCTAACGGAATCATCAATACATCTGCTGAAAAACTGTTCATCTACCAAATCTGCGTCTTTGAAGGCAAAGGAAGGGACATGATTCTTAATTCGTTAGATGTGATGTATTGACGGCGCGTTTCAAGGAATAATGCGAGAGTACTTGTTGATCTGTGGTGTGTGAGAGAGCAGATGGTTCCTAGGCAGCTCTGTTGTCGTTCACTTCATTAGGTCGATCTTAGCGGACATGTTTCCTTGATTTCTAATTTTAGTACTTCAGCTGTGGCTTGCTTGTTTGACCCTTTTTGAAGGGGGAAGGAGGCTTATCTGCCTCACCTCTGTCAGGCTGCCTATCGCTTCTAACCATGGATCATCCGCCCCTTTCCTAACTGTCGCCTTGAGTAATTTTTCGCAATGCGCAGTCTCCCATTTCCCTCTATCCTCACTGATTTTGTTTTGGCCATGGCCACCTGTACCGGCGTTGAACACAAACAGACAAAAGTTTCCACGTCACAGAGGCTCTGTTCGAGTGTTTGAACACGCTAACAATGGGCACTCGCTCATTCCATTTTCGGCGATGCTGTGCCCTTGTCACTCGTCGATGAGCAAGGCGGTGGCATCGCGGAGAAGTGGACGAGGATTGTCCGCACCTTCGATTTGGCAACTGCAGGTGTTGGAGCAGCAGTCAACCGGAAGTCCCTGGTAAGGCCCTGTTTTGCCTGTTTGGAAGGTTGCCATCACTTTCATTGACAATACCAATAGACGGATGTGACGAACAATGCCAGCAGAGACGACGGCCACAGCGACAGCAATGGCGACAAACAGCAGAAAGCAGACAAACCTCACGGAAGAAATTAATCGCTCTCGCACAGGAAGAATTGGGGGTCTCTTTGTGATAAGTATGTCCATGCTCTGGAGATGTTTGTCGATTTTGGTGGAAGTAACCAATACGCGGCGTTAGTAGCTGGACCCGATCTGCGAATGCGCAGATAATTCCGCCAAAATGTCCTGCCGTCTTTCAAGTGCGTCGCCTGTGGGCGGGATTGAATTCAGCCTAGCGAATTGAGTGGTTAAGCTTGATGGGCGCAACTTTCGTCTTCGTCTCGAGGTGTGCTAGTAGGCTTGAGGCAGCATGGGTTGTGAAAGATGCTGGGACGGGCGGTGCCAAGCAGACGGTTTTCGCGCAGATGCCGCTTGCGAAGCGAGCATCAGAAAAGTCACCCGTCAGGAAATTGTCAAGCAGCTCGTCGGCGGAGTCGTGCGTACACGCAGTCATGATCCCGATGGACGGCATGGTAGAGCATGTGTGTCACGGCGACTGCAGAAGGGGAGATACGTCGCCACAGAAAGCCCTGCTTCTCATTAGATGTGGCATCCCAGTACGCGGACATGTCTCCCTGACCTCTTCATGAACCGCCTCGCTGGTTGTGCGAATGCCGTTGCACCGTGCATTCGCTGTTGGTGTGATCGTTGCCGGCAGGCTTGGATCCGTTCCGATCACTGACCATGATGCCAATCCATGTATCTCTGGTGGCATACTGGTTTCAAGCAAGATGTTTGAGGGTGCGAGGCTGGCCAAAAATTGAAATGATGTTCTGGACTTCGTCGGGGCATGGATGAACATGACGTTTATGCGGACGGCCTTCTGACAACAGGACCAGACGAAGCATTCGGAAAGGGGCGTATTATCTCTGAAGACTTCGCGATGGCGGCAATGTAAGACCTCGCCCTAACAAAAATCATTGCGACAATGTACTGGCGGGCGGGCGAAAGGGACATACTTGGAACGCCAACGTCGCTCTGTTGCATTGTATCCCTGAGCTTGCCGCCCATGGGAAGAGCATCTGGACGAAGCCAAACCTCCCAGACAGACGGACGAAGTGGCGGCGATACGACCCCGCAGCTCAACATCGTGTTGATGCATGAGAATCTTGTGGATCTCTTCGCCGGCCATGATGACTGTTGCAAACTGTGGCGAGATCCTGAAGGCGGCAGGGATGTTCGAAATTCCGCCGGGCCTGTGGCAGGATTGTGCAGCTCCGTTGGCGTTCAGGGCACGTCACACATTGGGTTGGCTTGCCATGGGCAGACAAATGTGCAACGGAGCATTATCATTGACCCGGGGCGAAAAAGAAGTACCCCGATCTGGCTCATGATTGAACAAAGCAGACTGGCGGTGGTCATTTCATCGTTGCGCCTTTGTGCGAGAGAATTCGTCGCAGCATCAAAGAAATGCTCGCACAAAGTCTTCGACCCGTATTCTGAGGTCTTGCTCTTGACGACTCCCAAGTGCGTGGCCTCATTTGGTTGCTGCCATCTCCTGCCGAGGTACGTACCACAAGGTACCTAGGTGAGGCAAGGCAGGTAGATGGGTCCATACGGACTTGCCTACTTGGTGGCCCAGTCCAGCAGGAGTTTTCTGCGGAACACAAAAGCTCCCCCGTCGGTAGGAGATTTTAGGCCAGGCCGAGACACACTGACTTGTCCCCGTCTGTCTTTGCCAAAGTTTACGCCTTTTCGATTCAACACGCCATCCATCCCTCGATTTTGACCGACAGCAACCGTCACGGAGTCCACGCCAGCCTTGCGACAGAGTCTACCAACAAAAGCTCCAGGCAAATTGCGCCGCCAACTCAAGACAATGTTTGCCCCCTATCGCTCGCTTTTTCTCGACCCTGCTTGGCGCTCCGAGCACCTCCACGCCCCAGCCAAGTCTGCCTCCGCTCCGCCCCGCCTCAGCCGGTCTACAACCGACCTGCCCGACGACTCGGCCTACAGCCGCCAGACTCACGTACCCTATGGCTTCCAAACCATCTCAGCAGCGGGGCCCTATGAATTCGACTCGACCTAGCAGGCTGGGAAGGCCTCAGGGTGCCCGTTCCCGTCGAGAGAGAATGCGGGAGGTGGCGGACAGCCTTCACGCGTCGCAGGTAAGTCTTCGGCTTATGAATTTGTCGACGAACAGCCAGTACTGACCTATGCTCGACGCAGATTCGTACCGCGTGTTCGAGACGGACCGCTCGACCATACATGCTGCAACCCCGAGACAATACTCACGATATGCGCGCGCCCCGAGACCGACCAAGCAAGGACATCTCCAAAGATACCGAGACGAAGAAGAACAACTGCTGGAGACGGTAGAGCTCTCGGCCTGGCGCCCGCGAGCCGCAGACTGTGGCGTCGACTGTGATGACTGCCGCTCGAGCTACGATACCAGTCCTCCGTCCTGGCTGCTGGTCGAGGAACGGCCAAACAGCCCCGCTGACGACTGGGCCGAGTTTTGGTGCCAGGACAGTCGTCAAGCGTATGATGCCATCCTCTGCGCACTCCGCGCATCGATCGAGCTGCTGCGGAGTTTTCTTTCACGTGGCAGGAGGTGGCTGTCCCAGGCGCGGGAATCATTTTGAGGCTGTCGGTGTCCTGTCGGAGGTTTTGCACCATAAATTGTGAGGAGATTTCGATAGTGCCGAACGGCAGCGCAAGTGTCACCATGGCCAGATTTTGAGATTCTTGCAACAAATTAGCAATTGTCAACCGTGTCTTGCATCCTGACCTTAATGCTTGGTGAACTTGGTGCTTCGCCTCAAACACACAGGACGGGCGCAATGCAATGAGGAAATGCAGCCTTGGGGCCGGCCACCTTGATGGGTGTGTTGACGGCCCAGCAGCGGGCCCCAGCGCGCCTAGTGGGGGTACCTCCCAATTTCGGAGCTAGAATCGGGAGGTACGTTTACTGGATACCTCCCGATTTTTAGTGGTAAAATCGGGAGGTACCCTCTGTACAGTGCGCTTAGTGGATACCTCCCGATTTCTAGTGGTAAAATCGGGAGGTACCCTCTGTGCAGTGCGTTTAGTGGGCACCTCCCGATTTATAGCGGTAAAATCGGGAGGTACCCTCTGTACAGTGCGCTTAGTGGATAAGGTACCTCCCGATTTTTGGTGGTAAAATCGGGAGGAACCAACTCGACAGCACCAACGAGCTCCAGATTCCAGAGGTTTACCAAGCGATGATGCTGCGAACATGATGCTGCAAGTCTTGCCCCGCAAGAGCCTCTCTTAGAGGCCTCAATGGCCGAGCCACTGCTGAATCGGCATTGAACCCTTGACCGTTCTTGGAGACAAAATGACGCAAGGTGAGGTGGCTTGCGGTGGTGCAGGTTCAACGAATCATAGCTGATAATGAGTCCTAATCAGGCAGTGAGCATGACTTGCCGTTCCACACTTGCGGATGCAGATTTGTCGTGCAAATTTGTGCTTGCAGACCTGTGCATCCACACTTGTTCAGGGATGGACTCAGCAGCATCAGGTATGGATATGGGCATGGTCACGGTCGAGGATGAAGGGCTTGCTTTGGGACCGAGTTGACATTCAAACGGTCGCAGTGAAGCCACCTTGGCAGTGATTCCACAGTGGCTGACTGGACAAGTTCATGTCGAGATGTGGATCGTCCCGAGCCGTCCGTTCAACGAAGCAACGGCCCCGATTCCAAGTTGTCAGGACCACATCGTTTTGATGACGGACCCTCAAGACCTACAGGACGCGGGGGCTGCTTTTCGCAATTGGTGGAATTGTTTAACTGGGAGAAACGGGCGGTGGGAAGTCTACAGACGTGAGGTGATGGCCAACCGTGAGTTCCAGTTCCACTCGCACTCGAACTGTGCCGGAGGCAGGACCGTTCAATGCAACTGCCAAAAGAAGGAGCGTCAGCGAAATTTTGAAGTGTGACGTGACGCGACATGAACACTGGTGGGGTCCGAGGCACCTGCCCTCCCGCTGTCGCGCAGTCTCGCCTGCTGATGCCTTGAAGTAGTGTTTTGAAAAGGAAGGAGTGGTCGTTGATGCGGCTTCCTCCATTGACCCACCTCCGCAGACCCAGACCAAACACGCACTGCACCACACACCACGCTCGAAGGCCATACGAGCCAGCCGCAACGACCGCATCCAGACAGTTACTGTTCAAAAATACCACAAATTCAGCGAGCTCCTGAAATCGCGCATCAGACTGCCGTATGCATTTAGAGCACGTCCACCCGTAAGGAACCCGCAAGCAGCATGACGGACCGACGCAATGGCGCGACCGCCAGTGGTATCGCCTCCCGTCCCTGGTCCCCCGTGAGAGGCGCCAGTCCGATCTCCGGCAGTCCAGCTGAATGCCAAAGTCCAGTAAGTATTCCCAAAGTGTTAACGGCCCAGCTAACGGTCAATGTCTTGGCAGGACGAAACCCAAATTCACAACCTCTACGGCACCGGCCAATCGTCCGACGACGACGAATCCCGAACCCTTGATTTCGAGTTCGAGAGTGATTGCGGCCACAAGAAGTCTCAGATACCCAACTTCAAGCCGGCAGACCCGAAAAGCCACCAACAAGTTCAGCCTGACGACCTGAGCGACGATGAGAAAATGGAGGAGATTATCAGCCTGGCCCGGAGGCTCGCGGCGCTCGGGGTGCCCGCGTCGATCGATGGAGCGCTGTTGGATGAGGTGGACTTTCTCGTCGACTCTGCCAACAGAGTCGTCGATATTGTCGACGAGCAAGAAGACAAGGGAATACATTCGAGTCGTAGCCAGTCGGTTGAGCTCTGATGTTGTAGCTACTGCTTTAGTATGGGTAGGAAAGCCATGGGCGGGCAAGGGGACGGCGAGTGTCCAACATCCGCAGAGGGCGAGCACTATCGTTGCATGCTAAGGAAACAGCAGGGTGGAGGAGAAACCTTGGTGGTTGTCTGGAAGGCGTTTTGATTCATTCGGTATCATCATGAAGTTGCTAGCTGTATTTGCAGTATTCTGTCTCTCAATCCGATTGCGCTTTTCAGACAGGACATTTCCAATGTTCCTCTGCTGTGACTGTTTCAGAGGGCCTCGGGATTGCAAAGATGGGTTGACAGAACTTGGAAGCCGAGTCCGTTGGCGCTTCCAACCGAGCGGAAAGGAGGTTGACAAGAATGGCTTGACGACTTCCCTTCATCCCACGGGGGTGCCCATGCTGGACAGACCACATTGGTGGTTGCAGTCACCGTGGCTGGTGCCCCACCGCCGGAGTTTGCTCGGCTACAGTGGTGAGGTGAGTGTCCCAACAAGAGACTACTTCATCACCTACCCACGCCGCCACCTCGCCACGCCAAGAAAACCGTGAGATGAGGCTGGCCGGGTGGTGTGCACTGTGTTTCAAGACGTATGACAGTGGTCCACGAGACGGGGCGGTTCATGCAGTGAAGGTCAGACTGGGTTTGCACCACGTCAGAAGTCCCCGAATAGAGAGAGTCGCTGCCGTGGAGTCGCTACCGTGGAGTCGCTGCCGTCGGTGGAGTCGTTGCCGTCAGTGGAGTCGCTGCCGTCAGTGGAGTCGCTGCTATGGATAGAATACGTCGCTGCCGTCGGTGGAGTCGTTGCCGTTAGTGGAGTCGTTGCCGTCGGTGGAGTCGCTGCCGTCGGTGGAGTCGTTACCACGGGTGGAGTCGCTGCCACACTCATTTGGTCCCTGCCAGCCCCAAGTACCTGGAGCGGTGTCCATCTCCAGCTCGGATGTTCTCCATGCCCAAAGACTGCGAGAGGAAGACGAAAGACGGGGTTAGGGAAGGCACCAGCTGTCACTTGCAGTCTCTCCGTCGTCGTTATGCGATTGCCGCGGCTCCAGCCCACCTGGTCCCCTGATGGCGGCCGGCTCCTCCGGGGACCATTTTTGCCCTTTTGCCCTTTTGCCCGGTGCCGACCACTCAAGGGACCATTGCCATCACGGAGATTACAGGATTCCTGCACTTGAAGTTGGCACACATTCCGGCATGTCGGGTTCCAACTCGATGATGACGCAGCGTGATTTTTGGTGGCAGACGAGCAGACGACGCAGCCAACAAGCAGCGTGTTCCATTTTTTGTTTTGCCTTCTGTGGTACGGAAACCCCCTCATCCCCGCCTGGTCGGGTGTCTCTTTGCTGAAAATCGCAGCTGGTTGACCACAGTAGCTGGTCTCCGCAGGCAGTCTGTGCACTGGCCGCCACAGCGCCTGACCTGCTGTAACTACCTTACAGTGGCTCGGTACCTACCGATTCAAGCCGCTAAAATCGGTAGGTATGTATCCACTAACAGCGCTAGAACCGCCGCACACGCAGCCGTCCTAGTCCAGAACGCCAACCAACACAACAACACAGAGATTGCACCCCCGCCATAAACACCACCACGGGTGCGGACAACATCTTTGATTCTCATCGATAGACATATCTATGGTAAACCACCCTGATTCCAGGAAAGTATGCCTGAATCATCCGAAACGCCACTCTCTAGAATGGCCAAGGCCTGTCCAACACGTTTGCAGGCCACCTGCAGTGATGCAACGCGCTCTTCTGTCCTCGTGGTGGCTGCATCAACCAGGTTGGCGCTTCGAATGCCTGTGGCCGCTCAATGTCGCTGATCTGCTTGGAATTCGTCGACTTCGCTCTGTAAGGGCCCTCTCTGCTTGCGGCTTGATCTTCGAGCTTTTGCAGCAAGTTGCTCGACAGACCCATGCCTCGTCTGATCATGAAAGCCGCTGGTGTTGACCGTCGTGCTGCGGCTCGGTGCCTTTGCGCTGCTGCTGATTGCTGTCGTTCGACTCTTTGCAAAGCGGAGCGCCAGAGGGCTGAGCCTGGTCGGAGAGCTGGCTCTCACTAGTGGTATTTGCGATGACAGTCGTGGTTTCTGTGCTGGCGCCGGCGTCGCCAGTGACTCCTCGATCGAAAGCGAAGGCGTCGTCGTCGAGAGGGTGCTTCCTCAGCTAATGGAATGCAGGAGAGGGCAGGAGCTGCACAGTTTGTGGTGAGGAATTTGCGTCATATGTAGGCGCGGGAACATCTCACGTGACTGCCTTTCATCGTCACTACCTTCAGTGGATACCTTAAGGTACACTGCGGTAGATGCCTGCATCCCCAGATGAAATCTCGGTTATTCACTGCAGACCCACCACCAGTCTCGGTCAGGATCGGTGAAGGGCGGGCAGACATCGTGCACCATCTTCCCGTCCATATTTCGGTGTTCTCCGATCGCGTCCAGTCCAGCCAACCTGCCTCTGCAGTCCGTTCCAATCAAAAAATATGAAAGCCCCGTCTTTCTCCTCCGATAAGCCAATCGACGTGAGCGCGCGACATCACAGGCTTCCACGGGACAAATCAACGAACCCGTGGGCGCATCGCTCGCCAGCGGAACTGGTTGGCGGATTGACCGCCTGGGCATTTAGAGGGGGCGGTTAGATAGAGTATCGTCAATTTTCCCCGCAGCGACACAGAAGATGGTTGCCCTCTCGCACAAATACTCTTTCTGTGGTGTTGCTTATCCCATTCAAACGGACCTGGAAGGGAAGCGTGCGGTTTCATCGTTGGCGTGAGTCTGGTTGGACTTCGGTGCACCGTTGTTATGGTTAGCTATCCAATAGTAGGGTCTGCTAACAGAAGCTGGGGATTAATACGTTCTAATAGTATACTGGGTTATAGTCTAGGTCGAAGGTCGTAGGTTATAGTAGATCAGGTTTTTAGAAGCTAAAGTGATTAGTTTTAGGCTTAATAAGTGATTTATAGTGAAGGTAAGCTAAAAGTATTCTAAGGATAAATACTAAGTTAATTACTAAAGAGCTATAAAAGTCTAACTATAAGCTAAGCTTAAGGTTATACTATATATAAATCTTAAATAGTTCTTTTATTTAGTTACTAATTCCTAACTTAATATTAATAAATACTTAGTAATTACTAATAAGTATTTAGTAACCCTTACTAAACGCTTAATAATCTATACTATCTACTTAGTTTTATTTTATTATTATATAACTTATACTATAGTTTTTCTATTCTAATTAAGATCCTACTACTCCTATGATCTTATAGTATAAATATCCTATTATAGCTACTTATTACCTAAGTAGGTTAGTTAACTATTTATCTATATATAATAAGTTATAATATTAGGTCCCCTCTCTAAAGGTCTTATCCTTAAGACTTAATATAAGTAGGTTATTAATCCTAAGTTAGGGATCTATTAATCATACTTCCTATTTTTTACTTATAATACTAATATTATATTAGGTCGTATTATTAAAAATCC
Organism: Colletotrichum siamense; assembly: GCF_013390195.1. Lineage (NCBI taxonomy): Eukaryota > Fungi > Ascomycota > Sordariomycetes > Glomerellales > Glomerellaceae > Colletotrichum > Colletotrichum siamense. Next base: position 109,152 of record NW_023501029.1, on the reverse strand, counting down.
TATAATTTCTACACTTTATCGCTATTATTATTCTCTTAATATTGCTAAAAATAGTTTTAAGGTTATACCTTATTATCGCTATTACTTAAAAAGGCTTTACTGCAAAATACTACTAAGGTCCTTAGTTTATAGAGAGTATATCGCTATTAGTAGTACTTATTATTCTTATAATACCTCTAATAATATAATTTGCTAGTATAAATAGTATATACTTAGTTTTCTTCTTTAGCTAACTTATCTTATAATAGAGTAATTAATAGTAGAGTCTTATTATCTAGATAATAAAGAAGAAGAGATAGAAGAATTATTTTATAAAAGAATAGAGGTACTATAAAAAGTATAAATAGAAGTAAATAAAACGCTAGTAAAGTTAGATTATATTTATAAAGTAAAGAGAATAATTTTTAAAAAAAAGGTTATAAAGAGATATTAGTAATTATAGAGGAAGGTAAAGCTCTTAAGGTCCTTTCTATAAATTCTTCTATACTAGAGGTTCAGTCTATAAGTAGTTTTAGTGTAATAAACCTAGATTTAATTCTTAATTAAAATCTTAGTACTCCTAATTTTTTATTAGGGGAGTCTTAGTTATATTCTAAGGTTCTTAATTAAATAAGTAGTTTTCTTTATCTTAGTTAATCTACTTCTATTAGTAGTCTAACGTATTTATATAGGTACCTAATTTATTAGTAGCTGTTAATATTTATTTAACTAGTAGGTATTACTAATGCTAGTATAGTTTCCTATTCTTAGTATTATTACTAATAAATAGTAAGTTTATTAGTTATATTAGCAAAGTTTTTTATAAGTTCCTAAGTATTATCTTTATATCTATATCCTTTCTACTTAATAAGGTACTAATATCCTTTAGGTTCTTTTAGATAGTTAATAATATATTTAACTTTATACTCTAGCTTATTATTTTCTATAATAATAATATTACTTATTTATAATCCTTATAAAGCTAGTTTAAATAGTAAGATATAAAATACTAAATAATACTTTATAATATCTAGGAGTTTAAGCTTATAGTTAACTAGTAAAATAACTTATAAAATTCTAAAAGGTCTAAGTTTTTTAAAGTTAAGTTTATTACTTAGTTATTTTATTTTAATGTTTTACTATATAAAATAGGCGCTATCTCCCTCTTTTAAGGTTAATCCTTTAATCCTTTATTTATTACTAAATTAAGTTATTTATTATTATATAAATTTAAGTTCTTTATATACGTTTTCTTAGATATCCTTAATTTATCGCACTGAGGTAATAGCTTTTACTACAGCTAGTCCTACTTAAAGTTCTCTATAAGTAGTAGGTTTAAATCTATAGTTAAGGTAGAAAGGGAATTTCTTAGTATTTTCTCTAATTATATTATTATAAGTAAACTAAGCTATTAGTAGTAATATAACCTAATTATCTTAGTTATAATTAATATAAGTATAGAGATATATTTTAAGGATTTAGTTAATTTATTCTATTTATCTATTAGTTTATAGGTAAAATATAATAAATATTACTTACTTAATACTAAGTTATAATATAATTAACTTCTAGAATTTAGAAGTAAATATCTTATCTCTATCTAATATAATTTCCTTAAGTATTCTATAATTAGTAATAATATATTTAAGAAATATATAAGTATATTCTTTAACGTTACTTAATTCTTTATATAGGATAAAATAAGTATACTTTATAAGTTAGTCTATAATAATAAGAATACTATTAAAGTGTACTCCTATAAGGGGTTCTTAAGACTTTAGTAACTTAATAATAAAGTTAAGTGATATAGATTACTAAGTAATTTATAGTATAAATAAAGGTTATAATATACTATAAAGTTAATATTAAGTAGGTTTACTTTTAAAGTAAACTTTATAGTTCTTAATTACTTTTACTATATATTCTCTAATAACCTTTTCTCTATATTACTATTATAGTTATTTCTAGGTTTTTATAATTCCTTAGTAACTATATATAAGTTAAGCATAAAACTCTATAATTACTTTATTATCTAGTTTACTAAGTAGGCTAATACTAAATTATCTAGCTATTATTAAGAGTTTAGTTACTAGTATTAAGTCTCTATTGTTGAGGAAGTTTCGAGCCCACCCAGTAGGGGTTTTCACAGTAGGGGAAAAGCAGTAAAAGCACCTCGGTCAGTGCCCAGTCCAGTAGCTTCGCAGTATACGTACCCAAGGGTCCGGAATAACTGCCCGCGCCGACCCCAACTCGCCATACCATTGTGGCTGTCAGCCTCGTTGACGATGGCTTCGTTGCCAGCAAGGTTAACAGCCTCGCCCGCGTGACTCACGCTGCGAGCGAGACACGTACCAGAGATGGCTTCACAAGGTCTTCTGCCACGGAAAAGCTTGTCTTGGCCACGTACTTAAGACGCCGCTCGCGCCAAGCCTCGAGCCCATTCCTCACCCTACAAGCAAACCACCCAGATTCCTTCACGATGTGTTCCATCCTGCCCGATCCATGGGATCTCATGCCGCAAGGCTTTGCCCGAGGCACGCCCCAAGACACCAAGATCGATACCAACCACAGGGCCAGGCTTGCGGCGATCAGCAAGACGACGCCCTTCAATATGCAGAGCCCTAGGGACCAGATGGCTATAGCCAGGTCCTGCCTCGAGGTCCTAGAGGCTAACCTCAGCGGCGACAGCGCGGAGGCTGCCCGCCTGCTTCGGCAAAGCCTCTCGCTCGACGATGTGGACGCGTTTGCTGCTGATCCTGGCATTTGCGCCTAGTATTAAGTCTCTATTATTATTTTCTTTAAGGATCACTTAGGTTTCTTTAGGTATTAAGATGTTATAGTTTAATTATTAGCTAAAAGTATTAGCTTTACTATTATCTAATCTTTTTTAATAAATAATTTAGAAATTAAACTTAGAAAGAAATTCTAACTATCTAACTTATTATTTATTTAACACCTTAGAAGTAGTAAAGTATAAGAGGTTTTTATAGTTTAAATATATAAGTACTTTATAAACTATTCCTAAAAGTTTAAGTCTCTATTCCTTAAAAGCTTTAATTATTACTATAAGTTCTTTATTATAAATTTAATAGTTAAGCTTAAGTCTATAGAGTTTCTAAGAGAAGAAGGTATATAGATATAGCTTTCCTTCTAAGTCCTATTATAATAACTACGCTCTAAAAGTATAATCTAAGGAGTTTAGTTCTACTTTAAACTACTTAGTAGGGTCTAATATTATTAGGACTAATTTACTGCTAATAAGGTCCTTAATCTTCTAAAAAGCTATTTATTAGGGTTCCTCCTATATAAAAGGGGTATCTTTATAGCTAAAGTTAGTAAAAGCTATATTAATTTTACTATAGCTTTTAATAAATTTTTAGTAAAAGTTAATAAAACCTAAAAATCCTTAGACTTCCTTAAAATTCTTAGGTACTAACTATTCTTTAATAGCTTTAATTTTATTTTCTAATATTTAAACTTCTCTAGGGGTAATAATAAATCTAAAATATTCCACTTTCTAGGTGTAGAATTCGCTTTTCTTAAGTTTAATAAGAAGCTTAGCTTTCTAAAAAGCTTATAAGATATAATAAATATCTTCTTTATATTATTTAAGTATTAATAAGAATATAAAGATATTATCTAAATAAATAACTATATAAATATTAATATATTTATATAAGACTAAATTAATTATATTCTAAAATATTATAGGAGCATTAATAAGACTAAAAGGTATAATAAGGTACTCAAAATATCCTTTATATATCCTAAAGGTGGTCTTCTATTCTTTTCTTTGCTTTATCCTAATTAAGTTATAAGTACCTTTAAGGTTAAGGGCTATAAATTAGTTAGCTCTATAGAGGAGTCTCTTTATTTTATTAATAAGTAGTAGTAAGTAGTAATTTTTAATTATTATTTTGTTAAGTATATAATAATTAACGCATAGTTATAGCTTTCTATTCTTTTTTAATATAAATAGGATTAAACTTCCTATTAATAAAGTTAAAGGTTAGATATAGCCTTTCTTAAGGTTTTCTTTAAAGTATTTATCTAAAGCTTCTATTTCTATTAGGTTAAAGCTATAGATTTTATTAAATTATAGTTCTTTTCCTTCCTTAAGAGGGATTTTATAGTTAAAGCTAGTGTGTTCTAGTAGTTTAGTTTCTAATTTAGCTATAAAGAGTTTCTTATAAACTCTATATTCTTCTAAAATAAACAGAAATAGATTATTCTTAAGATCCTCTATTATTAATTATTATAATATAGCTTCTTTTACTTTAAAGTAGTAGATATATTATTTTACTATTTCTTATTATATTAGTTTATTTAAGGCTTATATTCTATAAAGCTACTTAGTAACTAAACTATTATAGTCCTACTAAAGTTAGCTTTTACTTTAGTCTATCTATAAATTATTTATTTATAGCTAAAATAATCCTAGTACTATATTATATATCCTTATATTAGTAATATTAAATTAGATTCTTTCTTTTTAATCTAAGTAACTTATCTTAAGGAGCGTAATCTTATTATAGATAGTACCTCCTTTATACTTAAATTCTTCTCCTTCTACTATATATAAAAAGTATAGTTATTCTTTTCCTCTCTATTATACTTCTAGCTTATTAATAACTTAGGGGGTAATAAAATTTGCTTTAGCTTTATTATTAATTAGCATAAGTATTATTTATTTATTAATAGTAACTTTAAGTTCTAAGTTCTTCTTATATCCTTATAATATCTAATAGATAGATCTTTTCCTTATTACCTATTATAATCTATTATTAGTAAATAAGTCTAGTTTTTTAACTACTCTAATTATCCTAAATAAGTGATTTATTTTCCTTCCTATACTACCTTAGTAAGGCTATTCTTATAAATTCTAACTTATAGAGGTCTTAGTCTATTTTTTATAATTCTCTATATATAAGCTTTATCTTAATAATAAACTTAGCATTTATCGCACTAATATTTATCCTATTTCATATTATTATTATATTAGTATCTTATAGGAAACTATAAGCTTAGTTAAAAGGTAGTAATCCTTCTGTTAAAAGCTATTATAATCTATCTAATTATAATATATATAATATAGATATTCTTAATAGGTTTATTATTAAGTCTTCTAAAGTAGAATTAGTAGTTATACTTATCTCCTATATATTCCTTATACTTATTATAGAAATATTAGGACTAAAAGAGGGTTTAATATTATTAATAGTTACTTTATAGAGTAGGATAATCTTCTATATATAGCTAAGAGGTATAATCTTAGTCTCACTAATCTACTAAGATACTATAGAAATAGTGCTATTATTTATCTTAGAGTATATTAATTTCTTAGTACTTTAAGAGTTACTTAATCTTATCTTCCTAGTTATTAAATTCTTCTCTAAAGTTAAAGTTATCTATACTAAAGGTGAAACTATAGGTAATCTCTACTTAAACATATTATTAAGTAATATTATAAGGTTTATCTAAGTTATAAAGTAAACTTTTACCTTCTCTAAAAGTCTAGTTATTAGTTATACTAAAGAGTTATTATTTTATTAAGAGGTTATATTAGTATTCTAGTTCTACTTCTTTAGATTCTTCTTTAATTATTTCCTTATTAGGTTTTCCTTAAATCTATTTATTAAGTTCTTAGTTAATTTATTTAATTCTAATAGGGTTTCTATATATATATTCTTATCTTTCTATATATAAGGTAATTACTTTAAATTATTAGTATTAGATATAGTTATCTAGTTCTTCTTAGATCTTCTATAGATATATAAGCTAGGCTACTTATAACCTATTAAGTTATTACTTATTATTATCTTCTAGTTTTTTATTATATATAATAGAGGAAGTACTAATAGGTTTAAACCACTATACCTACAACATCTTATTAAGTTACTCTACTAGTTTTCTAGCAATCTTACTATTACTACAATATATTATAGCTAAGATCCTCAGATAAGTATCTAAAGTTATTATATTATATCTAGATTATCTAAAGTTACTATCTCTTAAGTAGTATCTTAATATTTCTTTATTTTTAAAATAAACTTAATACTTATTATTATAATATCTAGTCTAAAACTAAGATATATATAAGGTTTTTATAATTATATTAATTTATTAAGGTTACTTAGCTACTAGCTTTTAAGGAAGCTTCTTAAGTTATTTATAATCTCTAGCAATATATCCTTACTTATTATAGTTATAGTATTTAAGGTTCTAAAGTTTCTTATTATTAAGTTTAGTTATTATACTAAAATCTATAAATCTACTATACTATCTATAAGTAATACTCTAGTAAATATTATTCTAGTTATTATAAGGTCTATTATTATTCTACTAGTTATTAGACCTATATTAAGGTTACTATTAGTACTTATATCTAAAGTTAGCTCCCTATTATTATTCACCTTTTTCTTTCCTTTATTTAAAAAGTTAATTATTAATTTTAATAGCTATACTAGTATATTAGAGGAAATCTTTAGGTTTATCTAGCTTAATAATTTTATCCTTAATATTATCCTTAAATCCTTAGTAGAACATAAAGATCTTAGTTTCCTTAATAAGATCTAGTTAAACGCTAAGTTATTAGAAAGTAGTAGTATATTCTTTAGCTAACTTAGTCTATTATAACTATATAAGGTTATATTTAGTTTAACACTTCTTATCTAGATCTTAAAAGAGAGATTATAAGATATCCTTAAATCCTTAAAAACTACTATAGATATTATATATCTCTATAGAGTATTTATCTAAGGTTTTATATTTAAAGAACTCTTCTTAAATAAGTTTAAACTACTTAAAGGCTTATCTATAAAAGTAAGTAGCTATATAAATAACCTTTTCTATCTAATTAGTAAAGTTACTATAATAAAAGTTATAATAAGTCTTAATCTAGATTAAATATAGTTTAAGTTATCTAGAGGTATTATTATAAGTAATAAAGGCGCTAAGCTTAAGTTTCTAATATCCTCTAATAGAAATAATAATAATATTAGTAGTAGCTTAAAAAGTATTAAGTTCTCCTTAGAGTTCCTAAATCTTCTTAAGGTTAGTATCTCTATAAATACTTTTTTCTAGTTTCTTATAAGCTTCTCTAATATTCTAAAGTTATTTATTTAAGCTATTTATAGCTTATTTACTCTTATTAATAAAAGTCTATATTTCCTTAATCTTAGCTTCTTACTTCTAAATAATATATTAGAGTTATTTATATCCTTTTTTAATAAAAGAACCTTCTCTATTAGAGTTATACTTAAGGTTTAATATATTATAATCCTTAATATTAATAAGTTCCTATACTAAGCTCTAAAGCTAGTTATATAAGAAAGATAAAGATCTTAAGGTAGGAGATTTAATAGAAGCATAAGAGGATATCTTATCTATACTATTTAATAAGTATTAATAGTTAACTTATTAAATAGGAGTAATTAAAGTGTTATAGTTAGCTATCTAATAATAAGGTTTATTAATAGAAGCTAGGGATTAATATATTCTAATAGTATACTAGGTTATAATCTAGGTTAAAGGTTATAAGCTATAATAGATTAGGTCTTTAGAAGTTAAAGTAATTAGTTTTAAGCTTAATAAGTGATTTATAGTAAAAGTAAGCTAAAAGTATCTTAAGAATAAATATTAAGTTAATTACTAAAAAGCTATAGAAGTCTAATTATAAGCTAAGCTTAAGGTTATACTATATATAAGTCTTAAATAGTTCTTTTATTTAGTTACTAATTCCTAACTTAATACTAGTGAGTACTTAGTAATTACTAATAAGTACTTAGTAACCTTTACTAAGTACTTAGTAATCTATACTATTTACTTAGTCTTATCTTATTATTATATAACTTATACTATAGTTCTTCTGTTCTAATTAAGATCCTATTACTCCTATGATCCTATAGTATAAATGTCCTATTATAGCCGCCTGTTGCTTAAGTGGGTCGGTTAACTGTTTATCCATGCATAACAGGTCGTAACAACCGTCTTGGTCGGAGGTACGTACTTACCTGAGCCCCTGATGAAGGGAGGGGACATGGACCCGCAGCGGCAGTTGCCAGCGCCATGTCCAGTCGGATTCCTTCCAAGATTAAGGTCAAGGCAAGTGCCAGTCCACAACGGTCCCCCACCTTCCCTTTCCTGACGTGACACTCATGTCATCCCAGTTGCACACGAAAACGACCCCCCCACCCCGTGGATGCATCAATCACCATTCCAGCAGCAAGGAATACTACCTGGGCATGCTTCTCACACACTGCTCGTCAAGTTTGTTCATCATCCCTTCCACGCATGCTTCGGGCGACGTGTAATCCGCAAGAGGGGACGGACGGCGACGATGGCTTATGTAATGTGGATCAAAACGTGTCGGGTGGTGGGAATCACCAACGTGGAATTTGATGGTGCGCCATGCCAACCCAAATCCAACCTCGGTGCCGTATCATCCAGGTCTAGCCCGAGCAGCAGCATGCTCTGGTACTATCTGCTAACGGTATGCGCCGGGGCGAATGCATTCTGACCAAACTGCTGATAACTCCCGATTTGTAGTGGTGAAATCGGGAGATATCCACTGCACTCTCACTGTACTTACAGAAGGTACCTCCCGATTTTAGCCATTGAAATCGGTAGGTATCCACAGGCTGGCGGCTACCCAGGTACTCACCCACCCACAGCGCTGGTGTGCAAGGTGCCACGGCCCCGTCCAGTCACAGCAGTGCAGCAGTGTGACAACGTCGTCGCCTTTCCTAGGGAAAATGGTCCGTCCGCGGGCGGCTCAGCTGGAGGAAAAGCTTTCACTCGACAAGCCGTGGCAGCCATGGCTGGAACCTCACATTATGGGCACTTGTCTGTCCCACGACTAACCGGTCATCCCACCTTCGTGACGTTGGTGATTTCCGGCGTCCAGCTGCTTCATCTGCGCAAACATGTCGGAGACCAAGAAAAAGAACAACGCCCACTACCACCCAACCTGTCCTCATCATGCCGAATGGGAAATTGAGGAGAGAGCCGAAACCGAAGCCCTCCCTGCGATCCGTTTATTGACCAGATGCGTTTTCCTGGACCGCGAGATACTTCGGTGGTGAAGCGAATCGACTAGACGAGGAGTCAGATGCTGCGCAGGCCCTCGTTCGATGGCATAAAGGCGAAGAGCAGATCGGCCCCGTGTGGAACATCTTCATGAAGGAGTCTCTTTCGGTATTTGCGACGCATTCTGCATGCTTTCACAGGCTGTAACTGAGAGTGTCCATCATGGGTCACTCGTCGTGGCGCGAATATTCGCTCAACAAACCTACCGCCAGTCTCTCTGTGACCAAAGTTTGCAACACAGACCAAATGGTACTGATGAGGAATACCATCGCCACAATTCGAAGCTGAGCGCCGTCATTCAAGACGCCTTCCTGATATGCAGCACCGAGCCAGCATCCGAAAGGCACCAAAATATGTGCCGGGGGAGATGATGCAGATGATCGACAACAACACCGTGGCCTACTTGGAGCAGGCAGGAGGTGGAGACAAACTATCCCAAAACGGTGGAGTCACCTACGACAACCGGCACCGAGTAACAGGACACCAGGACCCGGCCCTGAAGCTGAGCCAAACAATTTGTCGCCTGCCCACGACAAGAAGATTTTTTCAGCGGCTCAAAGAAACCTGATTGACGCAAGACTGGCGGTTCTCGACGCGTTCGTATCCCTGACACGGCACGATACTACGGACACTGTTAAGACTTGCGGCAGAGTAGAAGCAGAAGTTAAGATAAGTCGTGCTCGGATATTCAGGTGCAGATATTGGCAGAGTAGCAAGAAACTTGAATTGCTGGCGCAGGCATTTCGAAATCCAGATCGCGTATCCCGAGCGGCGAAAAATCAAAGAAGATCTGCTAGCCGTGACCTTGGAAGCCTTGAGAGAGGCTCGCGAGCTGCAGACTTGAGACCACCAGTGCCGGTGGAAGCGTCCTTGATGGTAGTGATCGTCGTGATGCCCATCGTAGTCTCCACGCCTTGTGCAGCTGGGGTATCAATCTGGAGAGCTTGAAGTCTGATCCACATGACCAGGAACCGGCCCTCGATCCGGAGGGACAGCCTGGCCCGGCTGGTGAGAAAAGGAGGCTTGATGCTCGACGTGGGTTTCAATCACATCAGGAGGCGGAGCTTGAGAGGCCACAACGCGCCGAGTCAAGACAATAAATGGCCTCATCGCAACAGGGATGTTGGAAAGGCCTGTTCAGGGGGTAGAAGTGCAAAACGGCCCGCGCCGGAAGTTTTACCCACAGCTTAGGTGGGAGAGAGCACATTCCGCCAGGTCGAAGCCGGAGCTCACCGAACCATTTTAAGCGGGCTCTGTTGTGGTGGATACGTCTGGCTGGAATGTCTCAAGGCATGTATGCAAGCGTATTATAGTGAGAGGACCATGGGCTCAAGTTGGACAGCGGGGGGTTGGACTTCATTTCGCCGCAAGGCCCAGTTGATCACTCCAACTGAATACGGCTGAAAGAGAGCAAGGCATTAGATGAGCGGATGAGAGTACTACCCCTGGCCCTGGAGTCTGGCATACTCGACACAGCCTCCCAGACTGGGATCGCCACCGCCCATCTCGGACTCGTCATCATCATGAGATAGGATGGAGTCGATGTCCACGTTACTCTCTTCGCGCTCAAGCGCAAGCTCGCCACCGGCAACCTCGCCCGCCCCGTCAAGTTCTTCGTTGTGAGTCACCAGTGACAGGGCTGTCTCCATGCTTTTCCATAATGTCGGCCGTTGACGCGCCATAATCATCGGTGAATGAATCTTCGGGTCGTAAAGTGGTGACGATTGTATCAGAATGGATTCGAGCCAACTTCAATCTCTCCGCACCAAAGATCGTCCTGTCCACAACCTTGTAGCTGCTGCTACCATCCTGAATTTCCATGCAACCAGAAGCCTTGAGTTGGCCTTTCTGATGGGCCAGATGGTGTTAGGCAACGGTCAGGAGCTGCTCAATAGGCGCCAATGAGCGGTAAAGGGGTGGGAAGTGGCTGAGGGGGGCAACATGACGTTCAACCTCCACCAAAATTTGCTGCGGCAGCGTCTGCTGCTTCTCAATGAGTTGTGCCGTCTCCTCCCTCTGATTGACCCGCAGAATGTCCACCTAAGCGTTTGAGCTACCGGCTATTGAGATGATGGAGCGGCCCATCATCGCCAAACAGAGCTGGCACCATCGACAACGTTACCTGGCGAGACGGAATCCGAGCGACGAAGTCGCTGACCGGCGTACTCCCGGCGAAAGACTTGACGGAAGCTCGCCCTTTCGAGTCGACGGAAGCTCAAGCATTGTCGCAGCTTGAAGTATCGGGACGACGCGCTGATTTGAGGGGCTATCCTGTCGAACAACCCGCGGAGCCCTAGACTGGATGGCATCTACGGAAACTTCAAGCTAACGGTGACCTTCCTGACCAGTATTCTCGAGGACTCACAGTGGACCGTCGCATGTTCCTGGATATAGAGCCTGTAGTTCGGAGGTGGAGGGGGGCGCGAGTTTCAGAACGCGCTGGAATTCTGCCCACTGAGGGGATCTCTGCGGCGCCCATGCGCTTCATGCGGCGCGATGTCAGCTTCCTGGACTTCCATCTAACAGCCCAGTCCGATCGTGAAAAGTCACTCTGACAATCAAGCTCTCCGTTCCGTTGGGTGAGTCTGCCGGGTCGCATCCACATCGCACGGTCCGTAACGCCGCGGTTCGTGTCCTTCTCGACGAGGACGAGTTTCAACACGAGCGGATCAAGAATCCGAGCTCATCCGAGTTCTTCTTCAATCGCTGCCATTCCACTCGACATGATGCGCGAAAAAGCTGCGCCAAGTGTGACCTAGACAGGTTACCAGATAGACCCTTAAACGGGAGGGATGGAGATACTTACCAAGTCGCCGATGGCTTTGGAGCCAACGTCAACCCATCTCTCCGACTCAACCCGCATGCCACCGAGGACTTCTTGCGTCATCTGAGCATATTCTCTCCCGAAGTTTGACGAACAGAGAGGAGTTGGTATATCAGAAAGGATAAGTGTTCGAGACCGAATTAGAAGACGAAGAGCTGACAAGAACAGGTGGTTGATCACACAACGGACACTAAGCTGCGACATGAGTGTTTCTTCGCTTCTGGGTGATCATGTAGGCCAATGAGCCGTGCCAGTAGACTTCTGATCGTCCGTTTCACCCACATCATCGTCATCGACGGTGGCCTGGTCCGGGATGTCGTCGTGGCGCATCTCATGCAGGACAACCTTCATTTGCCAATCCGCAATGCAGGACCCTCGAGGAGTATCTAACGGTTTGAGCAACGAGCCTTCCTGAAAGATTTCCGTATACTTTGCTTATTCTTGAGGGGCTTGGCCATGTCTGTGACATACTTGCTCTCGGTTCCGGTAACTTCGCGCTTTTGACGCACTGGGTCTCCTTATGCTCGGAGGGGTGAGGCAGGAACCATTTGCGAGGTGTTGCTGGGGCCATCCTAAGCAGCTGTGATTCTATTGGTGGCGACCTGCGCAAGGCCCGAGACATTAGAGGTAAGCACGTTTGTATAACACTGGGATGGTTGACAACATCTGGGATTGACACCTTGGCGATGGTTCCAGGCTCAATACAGTCGGAAGATTCGAGTGGAATTGAAACATCGAGGACTCCGGTTTCCACCAAAGCAGCAAAGGGCGAGTACAACGCCGAACAGTTTTGAGAAGCACTAGCGTCCGGTGTCGTGAGCTGCATGAGAAGGGTCTGTATTCGGCTGAAGAGCCATGTTGGTGATGCTCTCAGATTGCGTGTGTATTCCGGGTCCCACGGCTGTCGAGCACGCGGCAAGGCCATAGGGCGCGCCAATAGAGATGCTGGTCAGATATTGAACCGAGATTGGGAGAATTTGTCGCAAAGTTTGATGGGTACTGGTCGTCACTGTCTGGAGCTCAAGAAAGACGGTTCGGAGACCTTTGCAGACTTTGCAGACGCAGCGAGAGACACCAACATAGTTTCGCATATGCTGTAACAATATTTTGTTGATACCTGTGCCTTTCAGTCTTGAGACTTTTACCCCAGACCGCAGATATCCTAAGCTCTGTACGCTGACTACAACTCCAGCTCCGCACGCCAGAAGCCACCCTTGGTTGCAAGCATGAGGACACTTGTCTATTGTCTGTTATCAGAGAGAGTTCCTCTAATGATCAACCACGTGGCGATATAGTCATACCATACGATCAGCGCTCAATCCGCGTCAGCATGACGAGCTTGCCGTCTAGATCTTCTTCCCGGCCAGCACATGGTTCTTCGAGCCCTCGCGTCTCCGAAGTTCACAGGACCAAGTTGAAGCTGCCAGCCAACGGATGGTCAGGAGGGAGAAGGAGCATAATAGTATTGTGGAAGAATATCAGTAAATAGGTGAATGAGCCTTGCTGATTATCTACTGAAGGGAACGCTGCAAGTAGGGGCACTCTATCTTGTTAGTCAGGTGCCGCCCTTGTTCATATTCAATTTTGCCTCTACTTTCACTTTTCTCTTTCTACTTTTCTTTTCTTTCCACTTTTCCTTCTACTTTTACTTCCACCGTCGCCCTTAACTTCGTACTCAAACTCGCTGTTATACTTATCTTATTTTTCATTTCGTTTGTGCCCTCCACATCTTCTGACTGAGAAGGAAAGTGAACTCTGCTCACCAATAGATAATCTGCCGCCTGCAGCTGTCAAGTAAACTCCTCCGGCTGCTGAGCTGGACTCTTGGTGTAAGTATCACAATGGCCGATCATAGACGAACCTTTGGAGGGAGCCAGCCACCTCGTCTTAGCTGCCGGCGCCAGCTGATTTGGAGCTACGGCCGAGAGCTTCCGATTCTGTGTTGCGAGCGCTCCGCAGCCAGTCATCCGAACAACGAGCTCCCTGCACATGCGACAACGATGTGGATAGCATGAACGTGAGCCGCCGCTCCCTTGCCTCAAACATCATGGAGGCGGCTGAAGATCCTGAGGAAGACAACACGGCAGAATGTCCCAGCGACAATGACGGTACAGAACATGCTGGAGATGACGGTTAGTAGCAATCCCCTTAAGTGACAGACGGTCGCCTCTAACAAGGAACCATAGAAGTACTCGATCCAGACCTACGCAGACCGCGCAAACTCCGGCTTTACTCGGCAGAAGTAAATCATACACTGCTCCCGGTCTGCTTCAATCGACGGGAGCAAGTTGCTTGCCGTACTTGACTCCAAAAGTCCCATCGCCATTCCCAAGAACGTACCTTTTTCCGAACCCCCATCGATAGCAAAGTCGCGCAGCCCCGAGAGCGAGGAGATCAGGTCTACCATCTAGGTTGCCCAGTCGCCCAATGAACCTTCTGAAGCGAGAGACCCAGGATACATGAGACCTGTCGCATCTCGTACCCCATGTGCAGAACATTTTGCGACTACTGTCAGAACTCCAATAGCTCTAGGCCCACTTTTGCGCTCTTCATACGGCATAAATGGACCATAGTGCGCCTTCACCTTGGAGATCCTCAGGTCCTGCATTGCGACAAATGCGGCAGGGGATTTCGCGGCGTGAAAGCTTATTCAATGAGTTTTCAAACCTCAAAAACACCGTCCCGCGGCGACTACATCTCTTCGACATGCATGAGGTTGAAATGCTTCTGGTCGTTGAGAAGCAGCTGATGGGCCGGCCTGGCGAAGGAGACGAATCACCCTAAGAAACGCGAACAGATCAGCAAATTCGCAGCGCTGCGCTCCATCGACCCTGCCAGGTTTTCCAAAGGATTTCTCGCATCCAACAAAGCCTTTTTTTACTCTGGCGTGGGGTCTTTTGTGAACGAGCCGCAGGAGTCCTCGGAGTTACTAGCGTGGACATTTCCGATCCGCAAGACAGGGAGCAACTTCGCCCACATGCAACTCGACACACAAGTCACCCTGTACAACGGAACGGCAACGAATGTTAAATATGGTCAACTACTCTTGCCCACTGACTACATCCGCTACTCCTGTTTCAACAAAGATTGTGTTTGCCGAGGCGCGACACACGCAGACCCGTCGATGGCGCACATTGCACATGTCATAGCTGTGGGCAAGGATTACCAAGAACGCTTCAGCAGATGCGAGCGCCGCGATGCAGCAGTCTTAGTTTATGAAGCACTTCAACATTCCGACCTCCGCCCTTCGGGACAGCGTTCCTCGCATACACCCCGAAGGCGGCTCGGTGCGTCCCGCTTTTCCGTGGCTCCAAGCTTGTCATCCAAGAACAAGATGTTTGTATCCCGGAGGATTCTATCATCGACATTGTAAGCGACACTGCTTTACGTTGTGACGGAGGTCCACGGGGATCCTTCCGCAAGAGACGAAATTGGGAGTATGGCTTCCAAAACAGCCGTCAACGGATCATCGGCAGCAGAACGTCCCAAGGTTCTGAAGAATGTGAGAAACTTCAGAAAGTACGAGTCGCGCTTGAATTTGCAGGATGAAGAGGCCACTTAGGGTTTCGATTGGGTTGCCTGGCATCTTTCGCAACCCGTTTTGATTCCCTTTTGTCATACCCATTCAGTGCATGGTCAGCTTGGACTTGAGCCATAAGTGCCCACATCTTTGCCATGATGTGTTATAGGGCCGGTCTGCATACACGTCCGATCTTCATTTGCGCAGTCTCCATGGCCTTGGATTGCATCGCAACGCTTTCCGATCGACCATGGGTGTGTACCTTATACCTGCTGGTGTGACACTCCCTGATCGGGAAAGCCGAATGAATATCTTGTTATTAGCCCTCGGCCCGCACGGCTGAAGGCGAGTGACGTATCGGAGACTCTACTCACCATGTAAGGCCTTGACGCGGAGTTTCGAGTTCGTCGTCTATGGCCAAGATGGATTCCTTTGTATCCCATCGCGGTGCTGTACCGGCGACATGGTTCATCAGTCTGAACCTACGGTGAAAGCCCCAAAACAATAGGCCTCATCGGTTCTGTTTAATTGAATTATGGCCCTAAACACGACAGCTTAACCCACCATCAAAGTTCTCAACTTCAATATCGTTGCTCATGGTCTCTACCATCAGCTATCGATGCAAGAGATGGTTTCATGTGACACGTTAATGAGTACGGCCTTGCTTTTCAGCTTGTGGACGTCTCACCGACTCTCCCTCCATCTTGACAACTACACGCCGGCAAATCACCCAAAATGGTCCATTATTGTGCCAATCCTGTCACACTCATGAGGAACCGCAGATTACTTGGACGATCACATGCTGGAAGAGGAAGTGAAGCGGGTGCTCGGTTATGATGCCTGTCAAGACCGACCATGCTAACTTTGATTCACAGCCACTTGTCGACTTCATCGTGGTTGCATGTGCGAAATCGGCAAAGAGCGACAGCATGATCACGGACGGACAAATCAGCGCGTACGGAAGATGATGCATTTACAGACTTTTGGTGAAGTTGGGCCATCGTACGTGACACATCCCCTCCAAGACCCGCCGCTTACTCTCCAGGCGGCGCGAGAGAAATTCACAGGAAATTTCGGCCAGCAGTACTAGCCAAACCCTTCATAATACCTCACTTTCATATGATTGTCACATACGACCATACCCATTGGAAAACTCGGGATCCCGTCCGCTCTCCCATAGATAAGCCAATGAGGGCTGGAGTAGTAGTCGGGTCGGTGACGACCGGCGAATGCCCGGTGTTGAATGTATTTTTTTGGCCTTTTTTGAGTCTTTCTGGCTCGTAAACAGGGGCCATCGCCATGGCGTCTCGACGACCTTGCTTGCCTATTGTTATGCCCTGCCAGGATTGGCGTCGCGATTCTTATTGCCCCGCAGTATCTATCGGGTCTTTTCGCAGCCCATCTGTGATTGGCCACCCCCGACAGCCCACTGCTCCAACAGCCATGCGATCAACAGTGCCCGGCCGCTTTGAGGCGGTGACGATCCACATCACCTGGCTTCCGGACAGCACTGGCATCGGCCCAGACCGAGATTACACCAAGCCGCACATCATCAATCTTGGCATGAAGGCCGTTCATCGGTCCTAACTTTTCTTTCGTCACTGGATATCATACAACCGTGCCGTACAGTTGCCGGGCTGCTCACTAGCTATTTCTGAGTTTGTCCGGGGACGGAGCGGAGCCGAACTTTGCACTAGCCGGAGAGTTTGTCGCGGCCCACGTGGGTCGGCGGTGACTCGTCCTGACGCAAGTCTGAGGCCTTCGAAACGTTCGGTCTATCCGTTTTTCGGACGACTTCAAAGACCTTTTGAATTGCTTGAGTCACTTCTGGAGGGTCCGTTCGCAACAAATGGCCGAAATGCGTGCGAGGGTGTGTCGTGTGCTTGATGAGCGAACTATTTGGTCGCACAGGGACAACCGTCTACGGGCTTCTTTACCAAGGCGATCATGTGAATATTGATGACGGTCAGGTAAGATGTATCGGTGATATTGTCTTGCACACCCGGGGGGACGAGACATTCATTTCCGCTGTCATTGCCAATGTCCCGATCTTCTCCGTGACCGCAGCCCTGTGATGTCTCGCATCTGCGCCATCCAGCCTGGGTATCTGGTTGACTGTGCATGGTGTCAATGATAAGGAGGCTGACGAGGATGACAAGGTGGCCATTGTACATCCCAGTGAGTACATAGACCCACTTCTTGGTTGTGGCTTGGGTGATGGGTTTTCAGAAGTTGAAACGTCTTGTCAATGAAGCTGCTGCTATACGACCACTTGACGTCTGTAGAAATGAGGTTTGCGCCGTCGGACTAGGACGGCAATCACTCATAATGGTTGTGACTGCGTCCGAGGGTGCAGAGCTTGCGACGGTTCTCGGGTCGTTTGGTGAGGACCTTGTGGTTCCTACAGTCCAGACTCTCAGCGACGATGCGCTCTTCGCCAACGATATTGACGCTTCAGCTGTCCCAAGCCCCTCAAGGTTGCAATCAAAGTTTATTAGTCTTCTTCATGATGATATTCTGGATGTTCATCACCTCACAGGACTCCGGAGATGTCGTGGGCAGTGTAGTATTCCAGAAGCACAAAGCCGGAGAATTACAACCAGCCGTTTTGATTTCCACCGAACGCCGGAAAGTCTTGAGGTCGCAGTAATAAGTGAGTATGGAAAGAGCCTACCCTGATTTGGTGCGCCGTAATAACCACCCTCGCGTTGCTGAAAGCCTACCTGCTCACTACGGGTGGCCTAGCCCTGAAACTGTCTCGCCCATCTATCACCCGGAGGTCAAGGTAATGGAATGGGGGACCACACATGGTGCGATCCGACTGATCTGATGGGCCTGGAGTCCATAGACTGAAATAGCAAAAGCAATGCGATAGAAATATCAGCATCTTGCAAAGGTGGTTACACGGGTACCAAAATACACAAGAACCCGGTGAGTCGCTCGGCGTTTCTGAGCGCTTCACTGCACTATAATCAGTTTCAAGAAGTGGACCAATGTACACCACGGTTTACCCCAAGTATTAGCACATTCACCCACTTATCCAGAAGCTGGGGCCGATCAAAGCTCCCACGGAGGCAGCCGAGGGCGCAGCCATTCCCTCAAGGTAGGAATTTCAAGGTAAGGTAGGCGAGGTGCGACCTATCGGAGATGGTTTGTTTGGGACTTACCTCATGGCAAAGGAGATCCGCTAACTCATATCCTTCAGTCTTTCCAGCATCGACCTTCGGCGCTAATTGAACCTTTCGTCTTCAGTCAGGCGAGAAGAAGCTTTAGGGAATGAATCTTTCTTCTCTTCTAAGTTTTCTTTTTCGCAGTTTGCCGCCTGGAGGTGTACCTTGTTGACTGCTGTATGACTCGAAGCTTCAGGGTAAAGTAAATACAATGTATAGATAAGCCCGCTTGCCTATTTGTATCCAATTCGTACAATGCTGAACTCTATTGCAGTCACTTTCCGTACCAAGTGATGTTAGGGCGAACTAATCATACACCAGGGGGACAGAAAGGTTATGTTCGGTGGGAGAAGGTTTAAGACTCAAATAAACGTAGATGATATCAAGCATATATAAAGGGATCAACCCACATTTCGTTTTCCCGCAGTCTTTTCTTTGAAAAACTCTTCTTCTGCTCCCGTTTCCAACATTTTCAAAGCTCTTGGATACTTTGCCTTTGTTGTTTTATTCATTTTGCTGTTCAATTCAGAAGCAAACATGGGTCGGCCAAATAAAGACATGAAGAGAACAGATGATACATCTTCTTCTACTTCGCAAAATCGCAAGGGCAACAGAGCAAACCCCTCAAAACTTGCACCTTCGCCGATGGAGCGCCCAGCTGAATTTCGCACTACACCTGGGCTTCTGAGGCCTGAAGTCGACGCATCGCTCTCAAAGAACCCTGGAATGAAGAATGGCTTAGCCAGCTATCGACAAAGCTATAACGACAAAAAGCGATCGTTCAGTGAAATGGCGGGTGTAGAGAACACCGCAGACAAGAAAGCAAGATTTGAAGCAGCAACTGAGACGATTGACTCGTTTGTGAATCTGAAAGAAGCTGAGCTGGAATGTGCGAGAGAGAGGTCTTCAGTGTTGAGAAAGAGTTGGAGCGAAGGAAGTCTCGAAATTCCTAACGGAAAATACTACGAACTCCTAGAGGAATCTGAGCGGGATCTGAACTCAATCCTTGGAGAAGTGGCGACGTTGCGTTCTGAGAAGAACAAGATTGTTGGTGAACTTACCGACATATCTTTATTCCAACAAGAAGTTCAAGCTGCCCGCAGTCGGGACTGGAGTTATATCGATCTCCTGATCTCAAGATATTTGCCTGTTCACGGCGCTATTAAATCGGTCAAACCCACAAATTCCGATGCTCGCCGGCCTCAGTTCAGAAAAGCTCTTATAGAAGCATCAGGGTCTCTTTCGTCCGATGGGAAATCACTTTGGTGCCCAATTTCAAAAGCCTTTTGGCCAGCAATTGCATTGACCGCCGGACATGTTGTTAAAGTCAACGTTGGTGACAATGTCGCATTCGCCCTGTTCGGAACACCAGAAGATGAGAAAAGCCACATTTGGTCCAAGAAGAACGGTATCCTGATGCTCGAGGAGTACGAGGAAGCCTGGGATTCTGGAAGATTTGTCATAGTACCGAAGCTCAGAGACGATGGTTCAGAAGAGGAGACACTCAAGATTATTGTCCTTGACAGAAGTCTACTGGATGAGAAAGCCGCGATTAACAGACCCTGGGGCAAGGCACTAGACGGCCTAGAACTACAGTTCAAGACAAATCTCCGGCCTTTAAAACGATACTTGTATTTCAAATTTGTCATGACCATGCTGCGGCGCCAGCGCGGGGAAGCTCCTGGAGCGGCTCAAGACAGATACAAGGCTGGAGATATAGCAAAAAAGCTTTGGATGACTCCGGGAGGTTACTTGAAGGATTCGACCCTGTATGCCTTATCCCGACAGGCTGGGGTAATGGAGGATGAAAAGGCAATTGAGTTTTGGAATCTTATGGCCAAGCCAGAGCCGGTGTCTGAGCTAGCTGAAGAGGTGTCTAAAACCCTCGCACTAACGGCGGAGCTTGGTATGTCACTGCCAGACGAGAAGGGAAAAGGCAGAGAGACCGCCAGTGGTAATTTGGATGATGAGGAGATTGACGAATAGAGGATGAATCCGAGAAGACCCCTGCCACATTGGTGTTGGGTCGCGACCAGACGTCTAGCAAGTATGTATTACATTGGCAGAGATTGGTTCCATAAGTCTACAACGAACAAGAGAGTTCTGTCCTTTCCGAATCTATGCATATACCTATGTGAATACAGTTATTTATTGTTTTTCTCACTTCAGATTGACGAAGGGACTGGAACTTGACTGCTATCGCCCCGTACTCACTTCTTGTCTCGAAGTCATCAAAAACGTGCACAGCAAGTTGTTCCGTCATCGTCCTGGTGATTTCGAGACAACCCTGTCGCACCTTCACCACATTTGCCCTCGCATGGGACAGACGGGAAGTTGAGAGCCCCAATGGAGCGCATGGCTTGCTTCGGAACAATTGAAAACAAGTCCGATCAAGAACCGACGGAGCGCATCTCATACATCACTCTCCATGATGGCCATGCCCCACAGAAACAGAGCAGTTCCAGGCTTGGCCTGTACATCGTGACATTTGACCTGAGCGTAGGGAAAGAAAACTGCATCAATGCTATCATTTGAGACAGTCCAATGTATTTCAGCCTACATAGGTACAAGACGGATCTCTCCGAAGGTGAGAAGGAAAAGGATTTGCCGACTGAACTGGACGTGTCGTCAATAGCATGTATCTGCAACCATCGTAACGTGCAGTTTCAACAGAGCTACGCAGACATTTCATGGTTCATGCCAATAGAATAAGGAGTTTGATGAACAAGACTGTTTCCGCTGGTGTGGCGACAAAGCGTCACCTACGAGGTCTGCGTATCAGGGCGGATCTTACCACGACAGCCGAAGTGGTAGAGTAAGAAAGGATGGTGTGCTGGTTGCTTTACAGTTGATTTTCAACTCGCTTGTGCAGCAGAAGTGTGTATGGGCTGTTCAGCTCAATGATGGATCATCTTTGTCCCCGAATCGGCGTTGTAATCCTTCGAGATGTGAGGCGAAATGAAGAGTTGTCGTGTCTCATGAAGATTTTGCAGGGGTATACAAACTTTGAGGATAAGTTGATTCCTCAGCTTGAAAACCTCCTGTACTCTTTCATTGGTGGTCTCTTGATTATCGAAGGGGCGAAGCTAGCTTCCTCGCATGCATAACACGCAATTTAACCTAAGCTTCAAAATGAGCGGCCTTTATCTGGAGGCTTCAGTACTTGCTCGTTTAAGCGCTGATGAGCTACTTGTAGGCGCGTCGACAAGTTATATGCGAATTGATGCCATAGCGTATTTGGACTAGCCCCATGGGCGTTGTGACGTCTTATACGACTGCGGTCGTGTTGTGCACTAAGAACACCATGGACGAGTTGACTAAGTCCCTTAATTCCACGATGAGGGGCCTGCCGTCTGTGTCCGATGCTGGAAGTTCGTTCATTATGAGAAACGCCGTAACAGCCCGCCAGAGGAGACTCGACTCACTCAGAATTCTCGGGGCCACGAGTGAGACCCAAACATCATCATGGATATGATACTGCTCAAAACATGTCCATTATCGGAGTACTTGTGGCCGAGGTGTGAAGCCTGGCTGAAACGTCCCGCGTCCGGAGGGGCGGGGCTTTAGGTGTCTCTATGTGGTGTCGAGATGAAGGCCAAATTCTCTCAAAGGCAAGACTCCCTGGGGGGCAGGGCAGAAACCATGCAACAGTCTTCGTAGCCTACAATCCTCCATGTCAGTGACGCCTCGTTGAAGGGAGCGGAAGAGTACACGATTCCCTGTTGCGCTATAGTTTCTGTTCATCATACCGCTCCAGATATGAAAAGAAATTCATATATTCCATGTGCATGACAAGATGTGCCATGGAGCTGCGGTCTCAACTTCGGGGTTTTGTAGATGAAGGCTACGAAAGCTCTTCTGACGCTGGCAGAGGGCGCCTTACAAGTTGCCTTTGTAAGAATGCGCCTGGAGAGATGACATTAAAAAGGAGCCAAATGCACGGGCTATCTCTCTCGGTACTCTGAAAACCCAGACCCAATGTATTTGTCTCACTCGGGTTCTGGACATGCGAATGATTTCCTCAACGACGTCGGAGCATTCTCTGAGCTTAGATCAAGTTCGTCAACATGGGTTGAGGCGTGTGTGGAACCAACATGAGGGTTCACATGACCCAAACTCTTCCGATTGGGATCAGAGTAACACCTTCTGCCACGTCGGAAATGAGGGGGGAAGTGGAATTCGAGAGTACGGCGCAGTCCCGATCTCCGACGAGAGGACAACGACAAATTCGTCAAGTGTGTGGGCATGTTATATGGAGATCCTGAAGTCGAACGGGGTCCCTGGTCGATTTGATCGGCGGAATGGTAAGAGCGCCAGCGCCGGCAGAATGGCAGGGGGCCAAACGCGAATAGCGGGGCCGGGCCCGTCTCCGCAGCCCGGGCGTAATGGGTGGGGCCGAACCCAATCAATGGGGCCGACCACATCGGGGTCGAACATGATGGCACTGGGGTCATCGTGAAGACATGAGACTGTGAATCAAATGGGCGGATGTCACTGAGGTCATAGAGATGGTATATCTTACAAAATCAGGGATATTCTTAAAAAGTCCCCACGGAACTGGGGACATTCTTCCTGCGACTACAACCTCGGTCACTGCCAGCGCCACCGGCCAGGCCGATGCCTGCAGTGCGAATGCCCGTTTGAGGTTGATTGATGCCCTGGTCACTCATCATCGCCGCAAGCGCCCATGGCTGATTCTCCCGCTTCGCTTCTGAAAACTCCGCGGTCTCGCGGCCGTCTTGAGCACCTGCCCGACCCCCGCGAATCCGCAGCATCAAACACGACGATTTACGGCCATGGTTGTCTTAGATCCTCAGTTTTGAACCTCACGAACCGTCTGTCTGAGCTCATCGCAGATCTCCTCGGCACGTGTCATATTTGCGAGACCGATGGGTACCTCCAACGTCAGTTTCAGCATCAATCATCTCTTCCTCCGGAGCTCTGCTGCCTTACATAACTTTCATTGATGTCAATGCATCATCGCCATGAAGGCCTGGATCCCTCACTCGCATGTCCCGTGAGGTCTCCGCCGGCAGAGTACGCCACCAAGGATTAGTTACTCGTCAATTTCTCTGTAATGTCGCGAGTTAACAATGATGGCCATAGTATGATTCTTCAAATGCCGTCATTGCCGAGTCATGGAAAACAACATAACTTGTGTTCCGGAAGTCGAATATCGGTCAATATGATTAACCTAGAGCGGTTGTCTCCTGATCGTCAGCCCACCAGCCAACTCATTGTCGAAGCCACCAAGATCCAGATCCTCACGCAAGGGGCACGCAGCAGCCCTTCCTTCAGACGTGATTGATCCGGAACAAGGCTAATTTGCATCTCATGGGACTGCCCCTCCAACACATCTCATGTCGACAATTGCCACTCACATCCATGCTGAAAAGTCCATTTGGGAATTGACGAAGGCAGCCCGGATGTGCGCCAAGGTGGAGGCCCACCGCGTCGGACGCAAGTGAACAGCCGTATACCAGGGATACGTACATATCCTTCTACTTTTGAATGATTATCATTCCGTGCCCGACCACGAACCGAAGTCCGCTGGAAAACGATAAATATTTGGCCTTCTTCAGCATTAGATCGCCGCGCTCGAATCCCAGGCAGGTTGCACAAAACGTTTTGCAGCAACCCAAGTAGGCCGACGGCTTACAGAAGAGTAACCCCGACCGACATCTGCTGGTGTAGTCATGGTCAATATGGTCCGTAGCTTGGCGCGGGAGAATGATGTGAACTATACCTAGCAGATCTTGAAAATGGGGAGGAGATTTTGACGAACAATATACTCGTGTTCTTTGGCGCAAGCCATTCATTCGCCCTGCCTCCATCATGGCAAACATCCTTCAGCATGGGTATCAGTCATATGCGAGATCTCAAGCCAATCAAACACATGCGCAGAGCCTCTAATGACCAACAACCAGCCCAACTGCTACTTGAGTTTACCATCGGGACAAATGCGGTCCTAGGGAGCTCTGTGTGGCACTATAGAGTCGAGTGTGATCGTGAAGGCGGTGTTGTCACGTTGAACTTACAACAGTAGACCCCATATACATATATTTCATAAGAAACCTACTGTTCTGAATGCAAGTACTGCTTAAATGGGATAAAAATCTCAGTCGATATGACCGCAAGAAGCCGGCGTCAATGGGTCACGTCTGAGGTACGGTTCATATTGGCGAGAATGTCAGAGAATCCGTCGGTCCTGTAGATAGAGGTCACGGAGACATCAGCATTGGGGAGCTTTTGGCTGTTGACAATGATGACACCTTGTATATCTTGGGCTCAACTGGGAACTGCCATGGGCCCTGGGATCCGCTGATACAGCGGGGCTTGCGAGTGCACATGACGACGATCACGAGCGATTTTGGATACCGGATGATCTTTGGAGCTCATACAAACTTTGAAATGTCTAGACGTGAAGTCTGGTACCCTGCATTTCTAGAAATATAAGTTTGTTGCTGAACACCAGAAGCTGGCGATTTTAGATTCACGCCCCTCTAGGATTTTCAATCTCTGAGCTGGTAATGGCAATATGCTAATAGGATGGAGGAATGGCTCCTGCTCTGTAGACTTGTTGGAAGTCGAATGGATGTAAATGCTCTACTGAGTGGGATGATGCTAATGATATGGAAATGAGACGCTTGGCCGTGTGTTGAAGGCAGTGGGCACGCGAACAAACAAGGGAATGGATTGAAGTAATCTCGATGGTCGGATGTTCGCTTGAATTGACGAGATTCCAGTCCGCATTCGGTGAGCTGGAGGCGGTAGGAGGAATTGGCAGGCACAGAGGAGAATCCACGATGGAAAGGGTCTTTTCCAGCTACTTCAGTGGGCACCACTATCCCGTCTTGTGTCAACGGTTCATCCGCGGTCTGTCATCTTCCGGTCGCCCTTCAGTAAAAACAAAACATAAATGCTGCCGTTGACGGTAACCCGCTCCTCGGATACGCCCTGCATCGACATCATGACAAAAGCAATCTCAAGACAACGGAATTTCGACGCTCTACCGCACCTGAATCATACGCAGCCTTCCAGTACTGACGGGTCGCGTGACAAGGTTGTTGCATCACTGCGAAAGCTGTCCGCCCGTAGATACAGACAATCGATCCGACATGTACAATTCAGCCACAACAATTGTTACGCTTGATGTGGCCCCCTTTAAGGACGCAACATTGGCGTGGATAAAGTCCTCGAAGACCTCAACGAACAACATGTACGCGAACGTTACTGGTTGGCAAGAGGAGGTGGAAAGTGGCGTGTCTTGTCATTAGTTGCAGGGCGAAACGGGCTGGGTTCAAAGCCATGAATGCAGGTGAATCTGTCACGTTCCACCCAAGCGCCGCCTTTGTGGACGCGACTTGCACAACGGCCTCCTTGTCTCAGCTTTTCGTCATTTCTCTAGCCTCTAGGTCTCCACATCAAGCAGAGAAATTCAAGGAGCAAAGGCCAGACCTGGGATGACCGGGTTCCATGGCATAGGACATCAAAGAAGCCCTATGTTTCATTTGAAAGAGATCTGTGTCTTGTCAATCATGTTTTTGCTTTGGTCTTTCCTGTTATGACAACAATTGTCGTACCAGGGACTGCAACACGCTCCACCACAAAGAAAGGCACCGTAGTGAAAGGCAACAGCTATGCGTATGTTCTTCAACACCTGGCGAATGGACTGCAGGTGACAGATGGTTGACATGCCACCTTGTGGCCGATAGCCTTCGCTCTGGCAGTCTCTCAGGGTCTCCCTGTCTGTCCAGGGCTGGAGGGTAGCATCAGCATACAGCTTATTACGTCAAGTACCACGAAACGAGTCCCCCACCCTCAGGTGCCGAGAATCTGAGGTGTTCTGGCAGTCTTCCTTGCGAAATATGGCCAGAAGGTGGCTGTAGGCTACCCGGATGAGGTAGTACTTGCAGTCGAGATGTTGATAGCCGAAGCATGGCTTGATGCAGTGCAACATCGCTGCGAGACAACAATTCAGCCTAGACTCGAGATCCATCTGCAAATGGGTTGGCAAACAGAGCCAGAATTGGGCCCAGCCGCACCATTGTGGCTGGCATTGAGCGCATTCAAGCAAGCAAGGCGAGGTAGCCGATCCAGAATGTGACGTTGTCCCTGCCGAGGCCGAAGTCAATGCGCCCTTCGTGGATAACGTCCAGGTCGGCGCGTCTGTCCTTCTCAGGTCAGTCATGCTCGCCTTCCCCAATCTCTTCAAAAGCACCAGAAGGCGGCAGTTTGCTACAACATCTATGCGGTTAGGTTCTTGCATGGCTCTTGCAATCGGAAGGCCGGTGAACATCCAAGCTCCTCATGATGTTTGGCGGCCATGCGTGGATCCCGCCGCCTCGAGTTCTTTTTGTACCCTGCCGGCCATTTGGGACGGGCCATCCATTGCATATGTGAATTTGATGACGCGATGGCCGTCACGCCTTGGTTCCACATCGACATGTTCTTCTCTCGCCAAATTCCCTCTCGGGGAGGCGCGATAATGCGTTTCTCTGAGTTAAGCCTTCCAAGTAATCGCGTCGTCCATCTCCATGCATACTCGGGCTTGCATGCCGGCTGGTAGAAGTGTCGCCCGCTTGCTTCGACTCGACATGAAGCCGGGTGGAGATGGGGCTTGTGGCGTGCACTCGGTGACTCGTGATTTTGCTTGTCTTCTGCTCGGAACCTAAGTCATTGGCGTTGAATGGTATCGTCTTGTGCGTATTTGTGGACAGCAAGTCAGCGGACGGGATGCATACTTCGAAAGTGTTGGAGGCTGGAGATGCTGATTTACCGGGAGGACTTTTGTGACGGTCTCGTGCCATAACAGGCAACAATGTAGGGACGAGGGTCGGCAACTCGGATGCTCTGAATGCAGAGAATATTTCGAGTACGAGATGTGCGATAGAAGAGGGCTGAGAGCCTTGTCGGCCATCAGTCTCCGGGAGACGGCGCTGCTGGTGTTGATCGAGGAGGGGAAAGACTTCAGCCAGCAGGGGCTTTGTCGCGCTCGATTCGGGCCTGGGGGTCAAGAAAAAGCAATGGCGCTGGTGACCTGATGGGGAGGGAGGAATCGTTGGGCAACAGTATGCCTCAGCTGACGCACAGTTGGCGAAGCGGGTGGATGACAACGGTCGGTCGAGCTGTTGATTTTGGTGCCGTGGTGCGGTACAGTGCTGAGCTATAGGTGAAGGAGAGATTTCCATCCTGGGGATGCACAGACGACGCGACATCGTTGGGTATGCTATGGAAGAATGGCTGGCACTTTTGACGCCGGCTGTTGACGTGCATTGTGAGTGCAAGCGCCCTTATCTGCCGTCAGAATAACTGGCAGGTGCTTCGGCGTACCGCAGTGGGATGGAACAGGTGTACGCGACCTTGGTGGCCTGGCGAAGAAAAAGCCAGAACACTCCGGTGACGTAGCGATCTGGCAGTGCGGCTACCTTGGTGGCTCGATGCCGATTTTTTGAGCCGCACGAAAGCCCGCACGCGGCGGCCTCTCGCTCCAGTGTCCCGTCCTCGCCGGGGTGGATGCTGGGCACGATTTGCCGGTCGATCGAAAATGCAAGTCACACTTTTTTCTGAACCGTGTTAGATCATTTGTTGGTGTCATGAAAGATAATTGTTTTGTTCGGTCGCAGGTGCAGGTCGCAGAATTCTACGCTCTCGGGTAGTGGTTCAGGCTCGGTCTTGACGAGCAGAGTCGGACCTGTCGAGAAGTTGCCGGACTTACAGCAGCCAATGTCACGGAGCCCACCATCTTGGGAGAAATCGCCAATGGAAGGATTGGAGGCAGCAGGAGCGACATGAGCCTTGTGAAGCCTTAATATCATGGGGAAAGCCCCTTCTCTCCCTTCCCCTAGCATGGGCAGGCGTGTCGCAACTCCAACGATCGCCCTGAGGTACGTACTGTCTTGGTGGCCCGGTTGTCAAACGCAGAAGGTCCAGTGGCAGGCATCTGGTGCTAAATTCCCGAGACCAAACCCCACACCTAAATGGAGTGGCCAATCAAACCTGGTCGACCTCCCTCTTTCGGACAGAACGCCCAGGAGCGCGAGTGCCGAAACATTATTCTAACCACACACATCGCAAAGCGCACCGGCTCATCCACTGAGAGGAGCATCCCTGGAGTTGCGCAGATAAGGACCTCAACCTGGCAGAGTCACCAGCAACATTCTTGAGTAGGCGTAGACGATTTGAGTGGAATGATGTAGTGAACTCAGACCGATCTGGAAATCCGGGTGAGATGATGCGGAGAGGGCGATCAGTGTCACTATGTGTGCATGAGGGCACTTCTGGATGCATAATCACTTCATGTTGTTAAAAGTTAACATCTTCATCGCGCCTGTTTTCGCCTCACTATGCGTGCACTTGGACCGGTATTGACCTCTCACGAGCACAGGCCAACTGTTGATTATCTCCTCCTCCTACTTTTCCGGCCTGCTAATTTTTCGGCCCCGTCAACTATTCGACACCGTCGATTTCTCGACCTTGTGAATTTCTCGACCCTGTGAATTTCTCGACCTTAACAATTTCTCGACCTCTCGCCGATTTCTCGACTTGCTAGCTTTTCGACCTACTGCTAACTATCATGTGGGTTGAGTAAAAGATCACGACCGCTCTCGATTCTCGGTACGTGAGCACGCGAAGCGTACCAGATGCACGCGGGGATATCGTGTTCTTTTGTCGTCCTCCGGAAAGCTCGCTGGCCTTTCGTCTCCGGTGGGAGCGACTGGTCCGGACCCTACTGTTGAAGCGGGCTGTGCTGTCCACTCTTTCCTTCTGTCCCAAGGTGCCTGCCGCACCGTGCTCGGCAGCACTTGCTTGATCATTACTGGACATGACGTAGTGTTCTGGCGGAAGAAAAGCCAGAACACTACGTCACTGGAGCGTTCTGGCTTTTTTGTTCCTGCCAGCTCCTTGGTGACAAACTGCTGTGCATCAACCCCCACCATCACCGTTCTGACTCCTGAACGGGTCTTCACCAGCCGTTTCTCGGTCCTCGCCCTCGCCCTCGACTCGTCTACGCCTCGACATCCAGGTCGCACAATACGACCAACTCCACAAACTCCGATCCTCCCGTCTATTCCGCTATCGACACTGTCATAAACGCTGTCGCCCGATGCCCCGCAACAGCTGGTCTCTTCCCCGATATCCAAATTCAAACGCTGCGTATCGCCAACTACACTGCAAACTCGGCCGATGAGCTAGGAACAAGCGGTACCACAGTAGTGGCAGGCCATACGGTAATAAGAGAGATGCATAGAGGTCGTGGACAGGATACCAGGGATGATACCGGCGGACTGACTGCTTGGTCAGCGCTAACAAGAATTCTAGCCGATGTCTCTCAAGCTTCCGCCACCGCCCATCGCCCACACATGGGGAACGACGGTATTGCTACTACCTCGCAGCCCATGCCTTATGTGATGGAGTTCCCAAGGATGAAGGTCAGAATTGAATCTTCTCGCAACCGAACCGCGATCGACCCTCTGCAGCGGCGATCACCCTACCATGTGGGTGGCCCTCGATTCGGTTACCACCGAACTTTTGGTCACAATAGCCATCAATGACAATGGTTCTAGCACGACAGGTCAGTATCAATCCGCCTCGAGACCTCTTTCAACATGGCTTGCCATCGGGCTCTTCTAATGGTCTACAGAGGCTTTTGAAAAGTCTTCTAGTTGCCCCCCAAGATACCTTGCTACTCCGTGCGACGTCAAGCGCTTTACGAAGTACGGAACAGGGCCACCAGGACCTCTGCTCGATTGATCGAACTCCGTATCCGATGCTAATCAGCGCCGACACCAGATTCACCGAGTGTAACATCGCGGTAACCTTTGTAGACTGGCCTTGCGAGCCCTCGACTTCAACGGATTTGAAAGCGCATTCATACATTCGGTCACCCTTTGCGCAGTCCTCAGCCCCACTCGCTGCTGCCCCCAATGCTTCCCTCGAAGATGTCCCTGACGCGGTCCGACTTTCTTGACGCCCTTGGACGGTCCTCGTGACAACACCCTTCCGTCTTCCTCGATCGTATGTAGATGGTCCACTGGGCAGTCTTCTTCGAGTATGGTGCAATCCATGATGGTTGCTAATAAAAGCACCGGGCTGCCTTGCTCAAGCAGGCTGCAGCGCAGAATGGCACCAAGAAGGCTCAAATCCGAGACTCCTGCTGTTGCCGCGCACAAGCTGCAGCGCGGTTATCCATAGCTATCCGAATGATGGTGATAAATGCCTTCCTTTCCGAGATTCCACGGCGCTCACGGCAGTTTTGTCCATTCAAATGGGGTCCGTCCGGGCGGCTCTATGATTCGGACCAAAGTTGCACCCGCCAACGGCGGTTTGGCACGCTGAACCCCCTTGAGACCCCAAATAGTGCTGGCAAGATTCAGGCTGATGGGATCTTGTCTTGTGAATGAGGACATGGGTGCGATGCGTTACCACACTGTCTTCCCCTTTCCGCCGCAGGACGTCTCTCCAAGTGCAACGCCGTTCCCCCAACCTCTGCGACCCGGCCAAGAAACTTAGATGGACAATAACATGCCACGGCCTAGGAAGAATCTGCTGGGACCATTTGTCACAATCGATGTGCTGCAGTCCAACGCGTGCGTCATTTAACCATGGCTAATACCAAGTATACCTCTCCCCAGATTCCCATCAGGCGCGTCTACTCCCACGATGTGTCCCTCATCTACGATGACACGACCATCTTTCCAAAACCATGATTACTTTGTTCTGCCAAGAAAGCTAGCTTCAAGAGTGCAGCATGATGGCAATTATCCCACTCTACATGTTTCCTGCGGCTTTGCCGAGGAATGAGGCCCCGGACTTACTCCTCGCACGACATGAGCCGCGGGTTAACAGCTACGTTTTTGGCGAGTGCCACATTGCTCCGCATGTTGTACGCAATAACCCACCTCGGCCTGCTCGGCGGCTGTGTATGGCTGCTACTGATTGCTCTTCCGGCTTCGCGCAGCAAAACGCTCGCTGACGAGAGCCGAAGATGGCCGTGGGGTCGGAGGCAAATTTGCGGACAGCGTCGTAAGCTTTCTCGAGGGCGCTCTGAGGATGGTGCTAGGAATGCTTGGTGTTGCGGGTGCCGGCCAAAGTTTGTGGGGTTCGGTGTGCACACTCGCAGCCAATTCGACTGGGGCCGCAACTCCATCCATGCCTTGCTCTGCAGATGGTGAACGTTCGTGACGCCATGAGTCCGAGCTATTCGCCGTCATTGTCCACCCCTGCACACTTGCACCATCCAGCAGAGC
Source organism: Colletotrichum siamense (assembly GCF_013390195.1). Lineage (NCBI taxonomy): Eukaryota > Fungi > Ascomycota > Sordariomycetes > Glomerellales > Glomerellaceae > Colletotrichum > Colletotrichum siamense. Next base: position 77,322 of record NW_023501029.1, on the reverse strand, counting down.
GGTAAAAAGGCCAAGACCTGCTCCCTCCCATGGGATTTTTTCGCCGCCGTCAGTGTTCGCGGGGATTGACGACTCTCGAGCCACCAAGGGTTGACGCACCCCGCCTGTAGCGGTACGTACCCTTCAGTGGGTAGGGGCACTGTAGCTAGGCAGTCTAGCTGTGGGTAGCGAACTTACGGCTACCCACACCGCTGGGTAGCGCCCGGGCATTTGCAGCTTCCCACGCCTCAGCAGCTAGAAGCCTACAATTTTGATGTTGATGACAACCATGGATGCAACTACCATTCGCCAGCGAGAGCGCCGGGCACCCGACGTTTGTAGTGGAGAGATTCTATCAGACTTTGCGAGGGGACCTGCACTCTAGGCAGCGAGCGTTGTTCGTCCGCTGCGCGGGTGTTGATACGGCGTAGTCTTCCAACCACCAGTGCTGCAAGGGGGCGACAGTGGGGTTGGGGGAATCTGGAGCCCGCCCGGGCTAGTGCTGTTGAGTTGGTACCTCCCGATTTTTAGTGACGATATCGGGAGGTATCCACTAAGTCCACTATGCGTCCAGTGAGTACCTCCTGATTTCAGCGCTACAATCGGGAGGTACCATCCAATTAGGAAGTGGCCTTCCCAGGTAAGATGAAGCTCTCCCTCACCCGCCATCAGCAAGACCACGCAGTGTAATTGGCGCGTCCAATGCACCGTGGTTCCTTTGCGTCGCATGAGGTCTGGTGCCTTAATTTGTGTGCAGGCTTGCTGGCCTCTTCTGGAGTCGCACGACTCGATGTGACTGGGAGACGGAGCGATGCCGCTTCCTGGGGTGGAAAGAGACGCCTACGGTTGTCCACAGGCATTGAACTGCATTGCACTTGACGGAGAAGGAGGAGTTGGGATGCGGCTTTGGTCTTTCCTCCTTCCACTTTCCAGCCACAAATGACCAACAACGGGGACCATAGGTAGGTACCTTAGGTACTGCAGTGCGATACCCACCAAATGATTTTCAAGAAAGAGCCGGCAAGCTGCGCTGTCCAACTTGGCAAGAGAAAAGGCAGCTGCTGCCTCACCGAGGGAAGCAAGACACCATCCAGGTTGCACCGACTGCTGATTGACCACCTGCCAATCGAACAACTGCCGATTTGGCAACTGCCACTTCAGCAACCCGCCCCCCTGCTCCAAAGGCAAGGCCTTTGACCAGGGCCGTACATGCCTTCCGCTGGTGCACTTCGCTGCTGCAAAAGCCGGATGAACGACCATTTCTGCCCTCGATCCACCCGCATCCAAATCCCATCAATGCGGCCGACTTCTGACGGACGCAGACCTTTCCTGGCAGCTCCAGGACAGATACGGCACTCCGAGAGAATTCCGAAAAAAGAAGAACCTGCCGTCTGCCACCGGAACGAAGCATTTGTCTGCCGGAATCCCCGCATCTGCCCAAACGTCGGTTCTGGGCCCCCATCCATCGAAGCGGCTGCCGAAGCACCACAACCACGTTTCCACGTTCAAACTTTGCACAATCCTGGGCCGGGCGTTCGCAGGTTGGTACATCATTTCTTCCAATAAGCCTGAGGGCATATTCGTGTCTGCCGCCTGATGCTTACCATCCTGTGCAGAGAGCCTCCCCCAACAAAACGCCAGACGAGACAGCGCCATGGACGCTTCCGGTAACACCGTCAATCCGACACTCGCAGAACGTCGGAACGCGGAGCAGCTCACCACCAGCCCTGCCAACGACACCAGTGCCAACGCCCAAGCTGACGAGAACATTGACGACGACGGCCTGACACAGAGACGGTGGCAAATTTTGGGTATCGCGAACCACCGACCGGACCCCGAAGATGGAACGCGTCTGCAACTGTTGTGCTGCTGGCACAACAACCTGCATGGAACTGCCGAAACAGCATCCCCGCCGTGCGCCATGGACGACTTCGGCGATGGCTCCCATACGTGGGAGCCCGAAGCTGTGATCCAGATAGATGCTCCTTCATATTGGAGAAACTATGTCAACCGGGAAGCACCGCGAGGCGTTCTTCACAACCCCGATCTGTGGCATGCCCTGCAGATTAACCGACACTGGAAGCGCCCAGCGCACAAATTCGATTTCGAGGTTGTCTAGGAAGGCGCGGTCGAAACGAGTCGTGTGTCGGAAGCCTTTCTCTTCGACAACCATCCAGTCCTTTTAGAAGCCTACTGGAATGCCCATGGTGGGCGCGACAAGCACATCAATCAGCCGAAGAAGCAGAGGCGAGCAAGCTGGGGTGAGGACGATTTCCAGCCATGACTCTTTACACATAGATCCTGGGGCTGGCAGGAGGAGTGCGTTTCGGAGAGGGTTTACAGAAAGGAAGCTTGCCGGGTGTCGAGACCACAAGACAGAGGCGCCTGATCAATCTTAAACATGGGAAAAAGCCCATATTTTGCTGCGAAACCAATGTGACGCTTTGTGGTGAAGGGCTTTGGAGGCCCAAGATGAGTGGTAGCCCGACATTTTCCAATGAGCTGGCTTGTTGTCATTCTGGCCGCGCCATCATGGCGATTTACCAATGAGTACTCTCCTTCGATCGAGAGATGCCTCCAGACAGCTGGGGCTAGCGGTGTTGTTTTCAGACTTTCCTGGCTTGACGGGCCGTCAACGCTGGACCGTATTTGTCGCGATGCCTTCAACATGCAAGGCGGAAGTTGGGCCGGGTATGCCGGCTCGAGTCGGTCTCACCCATCACTCGCCACCAGATTAATCAAACCACTTGACGCACCTGTTGGCGAGCTCAATCATGCCACTATATTTGCTACTCGAGTCCGACAGGCTTTTCTGGCAAATGAGCGTTCTCGCGAGACGTGACCTTGCGGCGAGCTTAACGGTTTTCGCGCCTAGGCAGAACGGAGCGATAATTACCAAGCTGCTTCCCGTAAGCCGTCTTCTGTCCACTCGAGGCCACTGAAAAGAACAGAAAACGAAGATGGGTGGGCAGTGAGACCCGATCGACCTGGCACCTTCGAGACGCCGACCCGGCCGGCGGGACGGAGTCACCCTGTAGGTCGGTCTGTGATTGGGGAATCGGATTTCAGCCAATTAATGGGACCGAGAAAAGCTTCTGGACTTTCTTTTCTGGAACGTGGCCCAGCTGCATGTACTCGATGGTAATGGAGCGGCGGACATTGTGAATGTCAGCGCTGCGGACTCTCTAAAAGCTCAAGATCAATTTCAAGTTAGCAAGGCCCTGGCTGATTGTTTACATGGTTGATGTCAATCACCAGTCCTTCATCTATCCCATGTCTTTCTCTGAAAGTGTATCCGGTGCCGTATGAAGAACCGCATTGTGTAATGACGATGGCTGCGACGGTGCCATGTTTTTAGCGCAGCGTATCCTTCACTGCAGACCAATTTGTCACTCACCAAGGATGGTAATGCATCCTCGCGTGGGTGTCCTCCTTTAAACTGCTGGGGATTTCGGTGGTGGCCTCTTTCAAGGATATGGCTGACCTCGTCGGAAGCCCGCACTCACTCTCTACCTTGAGGATAGTCGTCTTGTTGTTTGCGATGCCGGACAGGCGCACCGCGGCACTCGAGTTCTGAATTTATTAAGTCTCGCGACCTGGAGTTGAGACCATCTAGCGGTCTGTCCTGAGGAGTCCAAACGTGCGGCCTTGCGAGTAATGTGACGCGTGTCCTGAATCACAAAGATTCTTTTCCCTCGGGAATAGGAATTGCCCTGGTGATCTTTGACATTTTGAACAGTCCCACAGTTCAACGAGGCAAGATGGTATTCATTCAGCTGAACTCTCAGAGGTAAGGGTGCCGTCTTCGACAAGTGGAGTGAATAAGCACATGTCGTCACGGCAGCGAGAGCTATTGTCTGAAACCAGTATTCGACTTGAGTATCTTGCAAGAGATACACTCGACAGTGAGAAGATTGACGAGATCCCGTGATTCTACGGGTGGTCTTGTGCAGAGCCATCTGTCAGGATGATCCTGGCTGGTTAAGGGGATGACCGCCGGCAGAATGGCGTCAACGGTTCATTGCGTTTGAAAGGGGGGAGCTCGGCGATATTCTTGTCATCATCGAACTTGGAATTGGCAAACACCTCCCTTGTTTGTGAGCAAAAGGGGAATCATGTAGCAACGCTATGATGTCACGAAAAGTTGGGTATAACTCAACTAGAAGTTCAAAATGCAGCGGATTGCATGGGACGTGCACCCGAATCGAAGAAAGAAAAGGCTGAAGTTTATCCCAGTGACTGATTGAAGTGACGAGCATGCAGGCAGCTGACATAAGGATCAAGGAAGTCATTTTATGGGAAGATGCAGCGCAGTACTCGTCGCCGCTAACGTACGGTTCGTAGAGACCAGTAAATGGACCGGAGGAGAGTCAGTGTCAGGATTCGGGTAGCCTTTTGGTAAGGAGTACAAACGGCCTTCCGAGGGAATCCGACAGTAAAGGTGTCGGGTAGGTCCATCATGGTCAACATGTGAAGTCATCACACGAACTTCAACTGCTGAGGCGCTGGCAAGGGCGATAAGGGAGGGCCTGAACAGATAGAATATTCAAGTTCGATAATTATCTGCCAATTTAGGCATGGTCTTAGTGGAACTTGTCATAGCCTAGGAGTGAAGGTGGAAGAACTGAGGTATTTATTGACTTTCAATCACCGAATGAAGCTCCAGGACGCTGGTGAACCTTCCGACTATGAGCTGTGCAGTGGGATAAATGGGGATTTCTAGGGCGTCAACAAAATGAGGCATGCAAGGGAGCGTGAATCGTGCAGGATGGGGCCAGAAGCCGTAGAAGGCCGCAGAAGATTCTCCCTAAGACTATGAAATTGACCAAGCTCTCGGCAACGACGTGGGCGAGCAAATGTATGGGGGAACATCGAGAGGAGGAGTCAGCAAGGCTGGCCAACAGCATCAGATGATTTCCGGCTGATACATAAGCGCGCTGATGACTACAAAGCGGCGGAGAGGTGGCTAGGTCTTGGCATATGCGGAGGGCTGCCCACCAAAGCCTCTGATGATGGACAGGTGGAATTCGCTGGAGTGGAAGAAGAATTTCTCGACGTGAAGCTGGGACGGGAGAGCTTCGGTCGGCATGACGGACATGATCCAACTTACCGCCATGCATGGAGGTTCTCAGGAACCATCAGTAATAAGTTAGGTGTAGAGACAAACGAACCTGCCCCCTGGCGATTCGTGCTCTCTTCATATACTCCCATAGGTGGCCATAGAGGTTTCTCTGTGAAGCCTAGGCTATCCTGGGCCTCGAGAGTCATACGGCAGTCAACAAGGTGCGCCTCCAGGCGGCAGACTGCGAAGAAGAAAACTTAGAAGGGAAGAGAGATAAACGAAGCAGGGACTATATTGCACATCTCACGCAGATGTGAAATGAAATGAGGGCGGACGATAGCCAATGATGTTGATTGTTATCCGAGCACTACTCAGAGCAGGGGGATTGTGTGTGTCGCGGCAATGGGGCCCTTGGAGTTTGACGACAGTTCTCGCCAGGGCGTTCGGATCGTTTAGTGGAATGGCAATCATGCCGGCCCCGCTGCGTGGGCCTGATGACAACGGGATCAAATATGATACTGAGTCTCCCGTGGTAAGGCCGCTATTCGAAAGGATTCTTTTTTTTCAAACACAAAGGTCATTCGTGATCGTTGAACTGGACTTAGAGGGACCGGTAAGATTGCCGACAAGTCCAAGTTTGTGCGGCACGCACTTGAATTCCATCATGTTGAAATGCTGCTAAAGAAACATCTCGCCGTAAAAATCTGTAGCTTGAATTATCTTTTGATCGAGACAGATGGAGGGTTCGTTCAGTATCGGCATTATCATCCCCCTGGTGGTAAGATCCTTCACGCCGGTCATATTGCAACTGCAGAGCAGAGCGATTCGGGCAATGTAGCATTACACGGTCAACTATGCCGAAGCTGAGGATCTAGAGAAGGGAGGCAATTGAAGCAGAGGGTGGCTTGCTAAGTTGTAACCGACAATGCGACAGCTGATGTGGAGGTGAAGGCCTTCTTGGGACATGTTGGCGGACGTATGGGGGCATCCTATTTGTTATGTCTTGGTAATTTCGGTTACAGGGAACCTAGAGGTGTCCTTAACTCGTCAACCGTATGAGAACTGTGTCAAAGGCTACCACTGCTGTGGGACCTTTCTCGGAGCTTACAATAAGATTTCTCACGAGCTGTCACTTCTGAAAGCTCCCACTGTTATGGGAGCCTTGAATATGCGGTCTACGCACTCTACGTACATCAGTTTGGATGCTTGGGTCTCGAAACATACGCCAGAGTGCTGTAACGAGACATGAACGACTTGCTTTCATAGTAAAGTCAGGTCCGTGGTTTGACGCAATGGCTGAAATCGATAGCTGGGCCAACAGTATATTGTCTCTGATCAATTGTGGCGGTGTGGCTTATCGGTGTCGGGGGTTTAATAAGATCGGCAGATCAAAGTTTCTGAGATGAACCAAGCTGGGACATTTAGTTCATTATTTAGAGGGTAAGCATTGCGTTCTGCCATGGTGTTATGAAAACGTTCTTGTATGCAAACCTTTACGATGAAGAAGAATGTCTAGATTTAAGTATTGACCGCCGTCACTGGCGAGATCTTTCTCGTATCTCTAATCTGAGTTTATACCTAAAGCTCGCGGCATTCACTGGTGTGTGGGAAATCCGTGATCATTGATGTCTAGACCCCAAGCTTCATTGCCAAGGGCATGTCAAATACATAGCATAAGCGGCAGTTCTAGCCACCTCAAACCAAACTACGACATCAGCATCTTTACTGTATGCAAGGTGTCGCATGATTCATGAATAAATCATGCTTGGGACTCAGTTGTGCGATTGATCTGGGAAATGTTTCCTGATGAGAATGTCCTAACAGGATCTAGTAGCTACAGGAGATTCAGCATGGTTCTTTAGCTAGCCAAATCTGCGTACGCGTTGGCCGTCGGCTCTCATAGTTAATTCTTTTGTTTATACTTTGCCCTTTGTAATATTTACGAACTTCTGCTTCTGCATATTTAACTACCGACAGGTTGCCTAGTTAATCTGAGAATAGCTTCAAATGAATGAGGGAGAAGGCAGCCAAGACCATACCCAAGCTATTCTATGAGAAGCGAAGGCGTCTGCATCTTTTCCTTTACATAGTTTCCGAAGATAACTACCATCGAGGCTTACAGTCTTCAACCCATCCAAACATTGATCTTGTGAAAACAAGCTTATTCAACAGGCTTCTGTCATTTCATCTTGACAGGTTTGCCGTGTCTCCAATTGCTGCGAGCCATGAAAACAGCTTCCTTCCCGATATTGGAGAAAGCCATGCCAACAAGATTTAACTCGTTCGCGAGTTTGCCAAGCTAGCCAAGCCCGGTCTATTTTGATGTATGTGATTGTTAAGAGCTGTTCTTGGGCCAGACCTGATAGATTCTCAGGGATTGTTCTATACCTACAAGCATTCATGAACAGCTCGACCCTCTAAGTCTAACAGAAGAAGTGCTAGCGAGAACAGTCAAACTCGGTCTGAACCTTTCATGTTGCGGTCTGCCATTCATTGCTGTGGACTTTGCCCCTCGCAGAACTGTGTGTAGCTTCCTCACAGGTTGAATGAAGTAGGTGAGCTTAATTGCAGATTTGATTGATGAGAAAGATTTGCTGGCTATACCAGCTCTCAATTGTGCGTCATCCGGGCCAATTGGCGGGTCGTGAACACTGGCACGGCAGTCAAACAAGAAAGCTGTGAACAAACACGAGCCGACACCATCAAATAGCCTGCACAAACCACTCATTTGGAAAAGGATGAGCACTGTCTGAATAGATTATCAGAATAGATGTTTGTGATTTGATGCCAAGTTCACCTTGGAAGCATGTGGCTGCCCTCAGTTGATGAAGCGGTCTTGGGCCTTGGAGAACTATGATGGCTGATTTTTTTCTGGGCGTACTGACTGGGGCTCTCGGTGAGAAAAAGAACGATCTTTGCCGAGCATGTCAAATGTGATTGTCTTGAAACAAGACACGGTGCTGTAATGTACCGGGCCTCCAGGGGACTCGTTAATTCCTAAAGCCTTACTCACAAGCCTTCCCTAGACGTTCAATGCAATCCTATCATGATTTACTAGGACCTCAGCCCTGAGGCTGTAGCACAGAAGGAATCGGTTCGAGGTGTACCTCTTCAAGGCGTCAGATTTCGCCCATGTAGCTAGGCTTGGGTGCCTGGCGCCTCCGCTGCTTTTGGTTCCCGTCGAAATCGTAGCAATTTGGTTGAACGACGGCTTTGCTGTCAGAAGCTAGAGAAATGGCTTCATCGTTCACAATCATTGCGACAGCTAGATCTGAAATTCGAAGCCATAGCTACCTGATGTATTATTAATGGAGTTAAGCTTCAAGACAAGATTTTGATCCTCTTATAGACGCCTCATCTCGTCTTCTAGCTCAGCGACAATGCGTCTCAGATTTCGTTGGCTGTGACACTCAATGATTGCCAATGGTCTGAGACCAGTCAACGTTCAATTGGTGCCAATCCCTCCATCGGTGATAGCTTTGGATCCGTTCGCAGTCCTATCTCAATTCTCTAGTCTATTCATCGAATCCCTTTGCATCGTCTGCAAACTCAGCCGGTGACCATCTACAAGACAATGTGCGTGAGAATTCAGATCCCAGGCGACTTGACAGTAATTTGCCATATTAGATATTTTTATAGGATTTCGTTGATTTCCGTAGACCAAACCCACTTTGATCATGTCAGACACGGAGCCATTGTAGCTCCTGTAGTCGCAAGGATGGCTGGGTCCTTGACAGGGGTATTATTGTGAGGGATGCCACTGCTTAGGCATGATTCCTGCAAAGTGATGCGTTTTGGCAGAGCGGAAGGCTGTCCAACACCTGCACTGAGTGAGGCATCACAAGGATAGGGACAGTTTTCATCGGGGTGAAGATCGGTGAGCCGCCGGTATATTTTCTGAAGTGCTTACTGGTCGGCGAGCATAGATGATGGAAGTAGTATGGGTGTTATGAGGCAAATCGCGAAATATGATGCAGCGCCCCCTGACAAAGTGTCCAGAAAGGCGAAGCAACGCTGGAATAACGGTCCTTTTACAGCATTGAGCACGAGTATTTGTTATCATCACCAAATTCATCTCAACAACTTGGCTGATCATGTCATCCATGTCATGCCGATTGGCTAAAATGGCGTGAGTGCATCTGTGACAGCCGTCGGATGGGAATGACGGTCCCGCGATCCATGTACAGAAAGTCAGATCGCAGTGCTCGTGACCTCGGACACTCGGTGAAACTGCTACTGGCAAGGCCCACAAAGCTTCTGATGAATTTCTGGGAAGTCTTTGACAGCTTCAGGGGAGTATAGAAGTTGACTTTCTTCTGCTTAACGTCCAACTTGAATGTCCAGGAACACATGAGTAGGTATACTCACAGATCGGAAGTCTCCAGGCGGGGACTCTGGGCAGGAAGGGGTGAGAAGCTGCATTCTGCAGTATGACCCATTCTGTCAGCTTCGTAGTCACGTCTCGAGTGCTAATGGCATTTTGCAAGCCCGAACAATTGGCATCTCGGGAGCTTGAGTAATGTCAACCATCGGCTCTGCTCTTTGAACAGTGGGCAAATACACTCGAAAGTACAGAGAAAGCGTAGTTACAGAGGACCGTGCGTTTAATCTTTTCTTCTGAAGTTTCACTAAGTTTCATAGTTATTGTTATTTCTTAGTTAGACATGATTGGAGGTATCAAGAAGATATGTTCGCTGAAGCTTTGAAATCAAAGCGCAATGTGGCCATGATGCGCCTTTTTTATTACCCTGAGTTCTTTGAGACTGAAGACAGCAAACTACTGTTTAAACAGGCAAGCTAACGTCGACAAGAGCTTCAGACGCGAGAGAGTCTCCAGACTCATTGGCTCTCGTCTTCCATCTCGCATGTTCTGTTATGAAGTTGAGTGTCTGGTCAGGGAGCATGCGCTACAAATACGGACTGGATTTGTTCTTTTCGCTTCGAATGTGTAGTTGATAAAGGCAGTCGAAGCTGTGTTGCTGGTTTTGTCTTGGACGTCAAGGACGTGCGAAATGAAAAACGTAGAAGCCGAGGAGAAACTTGTAAGCGGAAATACAAAACAAGGAGTGGACACCAGCTTGCCCATCAGCATGCTGTCCTAAACCAATAAATGTCGCCAGAATCGTCAATGAGCTTTGTCTCGTCTTCTTGCTTCCTACTGCTAAGACGAAGAAGTCCGCTTTTATGTACTCTGCCGCTTGGGTCTTTCCGTTCAGCTAGCTTCGAATTTGCACAGCAGATTTATTTCCACATCAGTGAGGATTAAGGGAATTCTCGTGGCAATGATACTTCTCTCATATTGCCAGACGCTGCCGACAGCGTTGGTCCATCGTTGACACATCCTTCGTGCAAGACGTTTGGGAGCGCACATGATGATTGCGAAAAATGGAACTCCTTCTTGCAAGCACCTCGTGGGTCTATAAGATGTTGAAGATATTAGGTTTGTCACTTTATGCTTCTGCAACTAAACTGCATGGCAGTTGACGAATGTAGTTGCCGGCTTGTGGCAGAGCGGGTTCACTGCCGAACCCGAGAACGAGATGTTGGGAACACCAATCGGTCAAGTTCAAAATCAGTCTTGAGAGGCTGTGGAGACGTTGAGGACTGCTTTGGCAAGGCGAGAGGAATACTGTTACGCCAAGAATCGGACATCTGAGCAAGACATGAATGCTTCTGGTGACGTTCAGGGATGTTGGGCAGCCCCCAGATGTCCAAACCGGAAAGAAAGCTTTGCTGTTTGTTGATACTTGGTAGTTGGTGAAGGTAGGAGTTCGGTAGTCGTTGAGATGATCGTGTCGAAGAATAAAAGACTGTCGGATTAGTGAGAAATCTTGTGACTGAGACGATCACAATTTGTCATTGGCGGAGATTCTATCAGGCAGGTCAGGACGTCTGATCAACTCGTCAACAGGATATCCGTATCACTTCTAGCCATTGTTTCGATATATCTCACTCAAGCCGACTGGTCGTACTCATTACGCCGACATTCCGCTTTTGCTGCAACCAGACCAAGTTTGTTGAATGTAGAACGATGTATGTAAGTCGCTTGTTCTTCCGGGAGCAAATGCTGAAGGCTTGCAAGGAGACCAACGAATTCATTCATTAGGACTTTGGTGACGGCTCCAATACAGCTTCAACTCAACTCTAAGAACGAACCCTTCTGCCGCATCAACCGCACGAAACCGTGTTGAAGCGCGATAGCACGCATGTCGTTAGATCTGGAATGTACCCTTCTGTTTGAATCATGCATAATTAATTGACTCTTGCAAGTCTAACCCAATTCATTTCCCTCGTAGACCATCTGCTGTGACAACGTCTTCGATCCAACATATCTGTATCACTGCCTGGCCTCTACCCCTCGCGATGGTCTCAGCCATTGAGTCACACTGACGAACATTGGGATGCTTCAGTGCCTCATTGACAGGCATTCATCAGCGCCGCCGGCAAAGTGATACGCTTGACGCGAGTCAAAGCCAGAATCAAGTTCATAAAACCCCTTTGAAAAGGATCATTACCTCATTCGTGCATCAGAGGCTAGTGTCGTGATCCATAGGAGTGTGTGTTCATGAACTCCTTCGGGTTGAAAGCGTCTTGCTAACATCCTTTGAATGATAGCAGGGCATGTATCTCAGCTCCCGACGGATCCAACATATTGTAAGCTCTGCAATGTCGTCCCAAGTGACAATCCTTAGTAATTAATCATCTTCAGCAATAGAAGTACCACACAGGCCCAACAGACATATTTGCCACTCGCAGTGCTTTACTAGAGCACCCTAGGTTCAATGGTCAATGAGCAAGTTTGGACTCAACTGACTCCGACACTCGTCAATGACACCGAGCAGTGCATCTTCGCCAGGCTATGCAAACGGCCCGTCTTTCAGTCTCATTGCCGGAGACGAATTCTTCTAACGAGGGATCTCAGTCCGGCATCACTTCCTTGTGTGATATTCTTGGCTCGGTCGAGCCTTTCCGGTCCTTCCGGGCGAAAACATGCTGGAAACAGCTTGTATTGCATTTTTAGAAACGACTAATGCCCATCAGTATCACTGTGGCCGAAGGTGGAGCAATGGGTCCTCGCTGGCGTACGAAGATACCGACGTCAGTCTGTGTTTTCATTGAAGCGTGTCCAAAGCCTTCGGTATTCTCATGATGGTTATGTTCATAAAGGGATCCCATGAAGTTCGCTCTCCAGTACCCCAGGATGACAATGTTCTTCTCAGCTAAGCATAGCATCGTTCGCTATATACTCTCATTGAGGACATGTTGAGTTCTCCTGTCCGGATAACAGTGTTTTTTTGGCAGTGAGATTGTTAGGCTAGTGTTTGTGTCTGCGGTGCCTTGGTCCGAAATCGGCTGCACTTGCGACGTTGCAAAAACTCTTGAAAGAATTATCCGCCGGAGAGAGAGGGGACCTGTGCAGGTTCTTATTGGAGACCCCGGATGTTGACAATATGCGCGGTTGATACCTATCCCTTTGAGCTCAGTTCCTGTTTCTTGTTCGCGGTGCTCGCGCAGGCTCTGCGGCTTTGCATCTTGCCGGTGTCGTGCACACTGCGTTTGGTACTGGCGTTCGTATTTTTACATTCTGTTTTCGGTCTTTTCCGCAAGGAATTTCTATTGCAACATTCATACGAGCATCTTACCTACAGCTTGTCCTCTCAACTTTAGTTGCAGACTTGAGAAGCTAATTAAAAGCTCGACTTCGTTAACCAATATCCAATATTAAGATTCCCATTTAAGCATGAAGTTTATCGTCCATATAATAAGATACTCTCCTTGCCCAAAGCTTCCACCAATTCAATTACAACACGGCCACGCAGGCATAGGTGTTGAGCCAGAGACCAGTACAGGAGGAGCCGACGGCCGGGTTCCAGGAAGTAAATTGGGCGACAGTGATGCCGTATTGCGAAGCAATAGTCGTGCAGGTGTTACCTGAAACGACGTAGTGGAATTTCTTGCAGCTCTTGGTCATTCCGTCCTGGATAGGAGTGGGAGTCGCCACGCCGTTGCCCGGGCTGGTCGGGGTGGGAGTGGTGGGAGTGTGGCCAATGATGGAGATGCATACATACGCATCCAGCCAGAGCCCGCCGCACGAGCTGCCCACGCTGGGGTTCCAGTCCACGAACTGCGACACCGAGATGCCAGACTTGCTCGCGATGGCGGCGCACGTGTCACCTGACTTCACAAAGTAGAAGCTGTCACAATTTCCTACCATGTTGGGCTGCGTGGGCGTGGGTGTGGCGATACCGTTGCCTGTGGAGGTGGTGGTGGTGGGTGGGCTTGAGGTGATCGTGGCGCCGCCGATGATACCGACGCAGGCGTATGCGTTGGCCCAGAGTCCTGCGCAGGTGCTTCCGGCGGACGGGTTCCATTCCAGAAACTGAGCGAGCGTGATGCCGTTGGAGCTGGCCACGGTGGAGCATGACTCGCCGGACTTCACAAAGTAGAACTTGTTACAGTTACTAACGATCTGCGCCTGCGTCGGCTGAGGCGTGGATATTCCGTTGCCGGTCGACGTTGTGGTCGGGGGGGTTGTCGTGGTCGACGTGGTTTTGATAGTGGACGTCGTGGATGGCCCGGCCGTGCTAACCGGCGGCTCAAAAAAGGCCTCAACGCAGTACGAGTGGCCCGTCTGCAGGACGCATGTTTCTGTGATGGACGGGTTCTGGCGAGTCTTGTTAGCCAACTTTGACCCTTTCACAAGGGAAACTTGAGGGTCTCACCCATCTTCGGAAGGAAACCAAGTCGATGGCATTCTCACTCAGCAGGACGCTGCAGGTCTTGGCCGTGGTCAGGTCAACCCACCAGGTACAGTACGATGTGGTGTTGGGATCATATGTCAATGAAGGTGATGAGCCATCGCGACGAACATGAGCCACGCCAGCCTGAGCCACGTCGACGAAGCTGCCGGCGAGCAGGAGTGAGGGCAGCACGTAAGATAGCATGGTGCTCTGGGTTCTCTCAGTGATGGTGGTGGCACCAAGGCTATTTTCTTGCGTATGGGGAATGATGGACTCTTCAAAGCTGATCGACCATATTGTAATCTGCCCGACGATCCATATATATGTAACCTTTCATGTGACGTTTCCTTGCCTTGACAGGGCATCACGTCGTGTCGGCACTATCCTCTTCGCCCGGCTAGAGTAGATGAACACGGATCCGGACAATTAGGCAAACGGCTACCTGGAGCTGCTGGCTGGTCAGTATCGCTGATGATCCGAGTCGGAGGACACTATCGCCACAAGCGTTTCTCACTTCCTCAATGGGCCATCACGGGCCATCACAAGGTCCTCACTTTCGAATTCAACTATATCGCTCATGCTTCGATCGCACCATCCATATTGACAGTTGTGGAGCGTCAGCAAATTCAATATTGCTACCCGACGTAGCATCGTCTTAATGCATAGTTCTATTGTTGGCTGGGGGAGTATTCCTTCGTCAAGTTCGGCGGAGCGGCTGACCTTGAAGGTGTCATCGTTTCGAAGATCTAGACCTGGAGCCTTTTTGTAGACCTCAGAATTGTCCAAAAGATGCAGACATGGACCCCAGTTGTTAGGAGACTGAGCAGCACATGGATAAGTACAGGTACTTCCACGCAAGTAAGCATGTAGCGTGCGGCACAACCCTCTCGCCAAGACGCTAGATGAAGATTTCGGCGCTACTACGGTGGAAAAAACCAAACTGGAAATGAGTCGGACTATAAAATTGTGCAAATTCAGTCGCGTTCTGTAGACTACAGTGAACGATGAACATGTCAGAATCCCCACTTGGTTCGCTTTTGCTTTCATGATCAACTAAACTCCTCACGACCCTCACGGAAATAGCATCACGCCCGCGAACCATCAGTTAGCAAAATTTACAGATTGTGTATGGTATTTGAAATGGGTTGCGTGGTCTCTCATAGCACCGTTCAACTTTAGATGTTCATGTTTGATGTATATGTCCACGTCCGACGTATCCCCGACTGACTGATTACATGTCTTCAAGAATTATGTACTCAATGTGTGCCAGAGAAAATGGATAAGCTTCTTTCTCAACAAATCCTTTTCTTGTGCAGAGCGAAACATTTGTAGAAATATTTGAAGGAGGAGAGGTTGGTAATCCTAACTGCATCTAATTAATACTGAAACGTCGACTCTTAGGCAAAGACATTAGCAGCCCCAGCGATGACGCCAGTGCCAGCAAGCATCCACATATCCGTTCTCTTTGCCAATCCAGCCGTGTTTGTTGTGCTGCTCGTCGTCCCAGTGACCGCCGTGCCAGGGGCGGTAGAGGATCCGGAAGAAGCAATGGTCGTGCTGACGGGGGGCAAGTCTTCTAACACGCAGCTGGCGTAGGCGATGGTCTGGTTCAGCCAAGCATGTTTGAGCTCGCCGAAGTGGTTCCAGGCCGACGCGCACTCGACCGACAGGGAGCTCACGCTCGCGCTGTTGCTGCGCCAGAAGGAGGCGGCGGCGCTCTCGTACGACGCAAAAGCGGTGATGAGCGCGGGAGTCGCCGACGCGAATGTGGTGAAGCCGCACAGTTGCGACGACTCAGTGACGCGGCAGTTGAACAGGTCGGCCCCTGTGGCCGTCTCAAGGCAGGGCTCTACGAGCTCGTCGACGTACATGTCGATGGCCGCGCTCAGCGTGCCCGAGGGCTTGGGCACGTCAAAATACTGAGATAGGTTCTGCGTTGCGCACTGCCATGGGTCGCGGAGCGTCGATGAAGGCTCCAGCGATGTCAAAGGCGGCGAAGTCATGGAGGCGGATGAGGGCAACACGGTCGTTGCCTGTCGGGCATAAAGGGTGATGGTAGAATCCGGAATGGCTGCCACGGAGGCGCCTAGGATGGCGAGGACGGCCAGCTTCATCATCATGTCAAGACTTGGAGTCTGGTATGATCTGATGATTGCTGAAGGATGGCTAAGTGACAAGAGGAGAAAATCTGTGAGAACAAAGATCGAAGAGTCAAGACAGGAGAGAAGAATTAAGACGAGGTGAGGGGAGCCCAACGAAGACGCAAGTGACGCAGAGCGACAACATGCGAGTGTCGCGTTGACAGCCTCGCGTCTATATCAACTGCGGCCATAATCATCAGCAGATAACCTGCGTGCATCAGCACGAAGGAAATCAAATAAGCGGAACGCAAGTGGGCTTGGTTTGTCTCGTGCTGCATGTGCCGATTAGGGGGCAGAATCCTAAACTGCAGTTCGCGAAGAAGGCTGCAGGCCACCAGGAACAATGCACGGCAAGAGTGATTGCGGATGTAAGCTTAACCTCCTTGTATCTGGTCTTTTGCTTAATAGCCGTCTGTTAATTTCCCGCAGCATCCTGTCCCGTGGAGTGTTACATTGCGTCAGTTTATGCTTATGTTCTCCAGTTCTTTTCTAAATGGACTCTGTTTTGGGCATCCTTCATTCGTGGAAATAAGCGGTCATCTTTCAGATGCATATCCGATTCGCTATTCCCCCGCACACACTTTCTTTGCCTCGCGCTGTGCCGCACGCGGTGGGATACATTTCTTCACAAGGCCCCGGTCAAAGTCAAGTGTAAACGAACAAGCTTCTCGCTTCTCTTGCTAAGAATACCAAGGCTGCTAAGCCTGCCAAGCAGGCAACCGAACACACTAATTGACATCGGCTCTAAGCGCCCTCTTCATCGCTCCCCTCTCCATCCCCTCCCTGCTCTGTTGCATCCATGACCGCTTTCGTCTCCTCGAGGCACTCCTCCTTGCGATACTGTGGCGAGTTCGGCCAGCCGTGGCGCCGAAAAACGTCCTGGAGCGCCGGGATGGGTCTCCTCGACGTGGTCTCCGAATCCAAGACTTCGTACTCGTTCCAAGGCACCCAGCGCAAGGTACGGTACTGGGCCTTGAGCACCTTGAAGAAATCCGCGACAGACCAGGCGGCGCCGTCGGCCCGCCACTCCGCGTCTTCGTCGTCGTCGCAGTAGTCGTACGGGTCGTCCTCGATGCAACGCGGCCCGTCGCGGAGGCGGCCAGGACACTCGGGCCAGTAGACGACGCCGAGTTCCGTGTCGAGCAGAAAGACGTGATGCTCGCTCATCGTCAGTCCGACGACGTGCTCGGGCACGTTCTCCATGATGGCGGGGCCCTCGCTGATGGTGCGAAGCTCGTCGATGTCGCTCCCGCCCTCGCGCACCCAGATGCCGGATGTGTGCCAGTCCATCCAGCGGCCGCTGGGAGTGACTTCCGGTATCTCTCCCTCGTCGAGATCATTACCCTGGCGAATGTACGGAAGGTGCGCGAGCAGGCTGAGCACCTCGTCCGACTTGCCCATCTCCTGCAGATCAGAGGCCAATGTGGGCCATCCTCCTGGCGGCGGGTGCACGATGGCCGACTCGGGAAGGTACATCTTGGTCAGAAAGGCGTAGAAGTCGGTCACGGCGGCGACGGTGGCCGCCTCGGAGTACTCGACTTGGTCAAGCGTGACTGGCATCTCGTCTTTAGGCCTTCTGGTTCAGGTCTCGGAATCCTAGTGGCGTGTCTGATATCGCCTCAGCCTTCTCGGGTTGTGAAGAGAAGGAGTTGGTTGTACTAGAGTGGTATTTTCTGACGGACAGTTATGACAACAGTGATTGTGAAAAAAGATGAAGAGCGAAGGCAAAAAGATGGCAATCAAGCCTGAAGAGGCACAGCAGCAAGGGACTTTTGTGCCACCCGTCTTAGGTAAGCCGCTTGACCGTAAGCGGTTCTTATTGTGACCTTCCCCTTTTTCTTCCCCGGTCCGGTCCGATCAACATGATCTTCCTGTGCGGCCCTGCGTTAGTCGACATGATCCTTCCGTACGACCCTGCGTTAGGTTTATAGAGAGATGACTGCATGAACGATGCCATTGGCGGTCGGCTGACCCTCGAAGAGTGCCTAATTACGTAGTGAAGTCTTCAATATCACTCACGGCTGCAACCCCGTCACCAACCCTCACAAGGCTGGAATGGTAAGGTTGTTGAGTGTTACTTTCGGAGGTCATGCCTGGATTGAGGGATGTATCTGTACATGAGCAATGTTCTTTCCAGGTTGCCGAGGCAGAGGCTTCGCCGCTTGGGAAGAGAGGAGACTCTGGAAGGATTCAGCCTGAGTCCAGTCGCTGCAACTACTGCAATGTCGGTCATCAGGGGGGCCCAATATCAACATCAGATGACAGCTTGGCAGCCTTATCGGCAGCTGGGCAAGCAGGCAGAACGGTCTGGTTCGATGTAGCCTTGGCCATGCGCGTCAGGTTGTACACGCTTTTCGATAGTTTACTGCATGACCGGTTCGCGCCGCACTGTTGCCTATGTCATGGACGGCGATATCGAATGGCATATTGAGAAGACCGGAAAAATACTGTCATACAGCGACGGCGGAACCCAGGGGTTGATCGCGCGAAAGTGCAAAAATGAGTGTCTCGACGGAGAGAACTCGGGTGTTCCGAAAAGAAGACTCGATGCGCAGCTGATGCTGACCACCCGCTCAAGTCCATGAGGTACAGACGCACTGGGATCCTAGGCCTTGTGAATGTGGACGCCCAGTAAAAGGAATCTTGATGATACCCGAAGTAAGTAGAGAGGTGCAGGCAGAGAAGAAGACGGAGCCATGGAAGCCAGTCCCCAACCAGATACAAAGCAATGTAGAGTCGCCGGGTCTCCTGAACATATTGCTAGAGTCCATGTCTTCAATGTCCTGTTTGTTATTCTTTCTGATGACACAGTGACTGCGCAGTCGGTGCCACTCATTACTTGCTCACTCACTGGGTGGTCGACGACGCCAACAATGAGAAGATTCATCACCGCCTCCCTCATCTTGGGGGCAGGTGTCGTGCAATGTGCCGTCAACCTTGACGGCGCCAGGGTTGTCGCACCTGTGGGCGACGACGACCCCTCGCCCATTGCCGACATCAAGACATATGAACCGGACCAGCACGACTGCCCACTTCCTTGTGCCCACCTCGACAATGTGCATACTTGGGTCACCTACCTCTCTGTCGACCGGCTCCGGCGCTGCCAGCAGCCCATGCTGCTGCAGCTCTCGCCCACGCAGCGGCTTAGTGGTGGCGTTCTCATCCGCGCCTGCACATTCGGAGGCGCCGCCGGCGGGGAGCCCATCATCACATCAAACAACATCAACTTGACTTATGCGACCACTGAGGCTGCTAAGGTGGCCAACGAGACGGCTGCCGATATGGGGAATCCGAAGAAATCCGACACACTGTTTCAGCTTTCTCTAAACCGGGCTCCGGCGTGCGGCGTGGTTCCGGGCGGTGAGGTCATGAAGACCGTCCCAGTTGCAACCACCAGCAGTGCCGACGGGGACGGGGCCGACAACGTGGACGGTGCGACCCGTCTGCTCGAGGCCATGGGTGCGTATTTCAACGCAACCGACAATTGCGACGAGACATTCTTATTTGGCTACCACAAGCAGACCGTCGCGGGAATCTATATTGGGGCTGGCTTGGGCAAGGTCACCGTTGGTGCAACCATCGATGCTCTCGCCAGACGCCTGCAGGGTGACGGCCGCGTGCCCAACCGCTTGGTGACGCAGCTCTGCAAGGCCGACAAGCCATCATCAGGCGTGTTCGGTGTTGTCATGGATAACATGGGCAACCTCGCCGATGTCCAACAGACAATCGCAGACTGGCACGCCGGGAAGTGCGCCGCCGGTGACAGCCTTGTGCCGTCGGGTGAGCTGAAGGGGGTCGCCGTTTTGGACATTGTCGAGCTCCACAGCAAGAACGGCACCCTGAGCAATAACGGAACATTGTTCAGCAACGCCACACGGGCCAGGAGAAGCAAGACAATCCTGCCGCGCCAGAATAAGCTACAAGCGCGCGACTTTTGCTCCTATATCCAGGTGCTGGGCGGCGACACATGCACGTCGCTCGCGTCCCGATGCGGCATCAGAGGCTCCCAGTTCACGACGTACAACCCAAAGATAGACTGCGCAAACCCCAACGCCCTGCAGCCGAACCAGTATGTCTGCTGCTCCGCAGGCGACCCGGGAGGCTGGAAGCCCGCGCCAGGCGACGACGGGACGTGTGCGACGCATCTCATCGCCTCGGGCGACACGTGCAGCTCCCTGGGCCTTCAATATGGTCTGACAGAGGAAGAGATCGAAGGCTTCAACAAGGGCAAGACGTGGGCGTGGACCCAGTGTAAGGACATGCTGATCGACTACAACATGTGTCTGAGTTCGGGCAACCCGCCTCTACCCCCGCCGCAGGAGGGGGCGCAGTGCGGGCCACTGGTACCGGGAACGACGCAGCCGACGGACGGCACGTCCATGGTTGACCTCAACCCGTGTCCGCTCAAAGCGTGCTGCAGCAACTGGGGCTTCTGCGGACCATTCCCGGAGCACTGCGATATCCACGCGCCCGAGGGTGGCGGCCCCGGAACCAAGCTGCCCGGTTTCCAGAGCACCTGCATCTCCAACTGCGGCAACGAGATTAAGCAGAACTCCGGGCCACCAG
Source organism: Colletotrichum siamense (assembly GCF_013390195.1). Taxonomy (NCBI): domain Eukaryota; kingdom Fungi; phylum Ascomycota; class Sordariomycetes; order Glomerellales; family Glomerellaceae; genus Colletotrichum; species Colletotrichum siamense. The sequence continues at coordinate 56,833 of NW_023501029.1, read as the reverse complement.
CCACCTTCTCGCGCGTTGGTTATTATGAGTCGTGGAACATGGGCCGCGATTGTCTTTGGTTGCGGGCCGACAAGGCCAACACCGACGGCACTTACACGCACATGCACTGGGGTTTCGCTGAGATCGACCCAAACACTTGGAAGCCCGTCATCACCGACCCGCACGGCCAGTGGGACGCGTTCAAGAAGCTTGAGCTCAAGCGCATCGTGTCGTTCGGCGGCTGGGCGTATTCGACCGAGCCGGCGACGTACAACATCATCCGTCGGGCCATCATCGACAACCGCGAGACTTTTGCAACCAATCTTGCCCAGTTCGCGAAGGACGAGGGCATTGATGGTATCGACATCGACTGGGAGTACCCGGGCGCCCCCGACATCATGGTCGACGGGAAGCCGATCGGGCAGACCGGGGACGGCGTGGCGTACCTGCGCTTCCTGACGTCGCTGAAGCAGAAACTGGGCACCGACAAGTCGGTCTCTATCGCGGCGCCTGCGTCCTACTGGTATCTCAAGGCCTTTCCCATCGACCGCATCTCGGCCGTGATCGACTACATCGTGTACATGACGTACGATCTGCACGGCCAATGGGATTATGGTAATGTCAACGCCTTTGACTCGTGCCCGTCCGGCAAGTGCATTCGCAGCCACGTCAACCTGACCGAGACGCGCAACACGCTGTCCATCATCACCAAGGCAGGCGTCGCGAATAACAAGGTCATGGTCGGCGAGTCCAGCTACGGCCGCTCGTTTCACATGGCCGTCGACGGCTGCTGGGGCCCTCTTTGCGACTTCACGGGGACGCGCATTGAGTCGGACGCGAACCCCGGGAGATGTACCGCAACCAAGGGATACATCTCCAACGCCGAGATCAACGAGCTCATCACGCAAGGGTCGTATTCGCAGCTATTCCACGACGGCGACTCCAACACGGACGTCCTGCTGTACAAGGGCGATTATGTTAGTTACATGACGCCGGCGACGAAGCTGACGCGGCGAGACGACTGGAAGACGCTCAACTTTGGTGGGAGCATTGACTGGGCCGTCGACCTGCAGACGTTTGGTGATGATGACATGAAGGTCCCGATCGACCGTGGCGGCGACACAGGCGACGAGGGCTGCGTGTCGGGCGAGGACAAGACGGCGAACTCGGGCGACCTGTGCGAGTTTACCTGTTCCCTGGGCCTCTGCCCGGAGTCGCTGTGTGAATGCGTCACGAGGGGCGAGATGCTGCCGATTCCGCCGGAGAACCCGGTGGAGGGAGACATCATCGCATGGGACGAGGTCGACGTCGATCTGAATCGGTTGTGCCGTTTCGCATGCTCGCACGGCTACTGCCCGTCTGAGGTGTGCACGACGGCCGTGGTCGACAAGGACGAGGACGACGGCATTATCGAAGTTGGCTGGAGCCCCGAGAACCCCAACTATTTCAACTACACCGAGGCGCGACTGGCCAACGCTAACAGATGCCTCATCTACCAGAATCCTCGACTGAGGGACGAGGCGCAGTTTCAGTGCTACTCGTACTGCAAGTCAGCGCTCGACGAGGCCAAGGAGGAGGGCCGGACATCTAATTATGGATGTGTTGGCTTTTTCTCGACCAAGGAGTATCCCAACGGCATCCCCTGGGACAAGTACCCGGGCACGTCGTACTACGTGGCGCCGGGCACCTGCTCGTGCGATAATATGCTGATCAACGAGATCGCGGACACGGTGCTCGAGGCGCTGCCCATCATCGCGCAGATTGGGTGTTATGTGCTCATGTCGTCGCTGAAGCTGGTGCTGGACGTGGGCGCCAGTTTGATCCCCGGCGTGGGCAAGATCCTGGACGCCGGGCTCGACATGGCGACGACGGCAGCGCAGATGGCGGCGTACTTGTATCCCGAGGAGGAAGATCCCGAAGGCGCCTTCTCTTGGTGGCTCAGCCCGTGCGGCGGGACGGAGCTTGTGCCGGAGGAGATCAAGGAGATCTTTGGCATTCTGAGTAGTGTTGCCGACGGCGTGTCGAGCTTCGTGAAGCCCAAGGCATCTAAGGGCAGCGGCAAGAAGGGCGACGACGCAAACCCGACCGACCGGTCCAAGCCAAAGGCGGGCACGGGAAGTGGCCCGAACGGGCTGGGCAAGACTCAGCCGGGCAGCGGCGGCATCCGCAAGAAGTGCAATGTGCCCAAGTCGCAGTCGACGCTGCGGTTGGGGGCGGCCAAGAACACGATGCGCCGGCAGTCGTGCGTCGCCAGCAAGACGCAGAAGGAAGAGCTCATCATCACGTCGCTGACATATGGTGCCCGCGCGACACAAGTGCAAGCCACTTGTTCTGCTCAATGGTCGCAGGCCTGCTATCATTACAGCAGCGTCATCAGCAACAACCAGGCATGGGCGACCCTGACGTGTCCCCAAGCTGCTGCCACCACTGCTCATAGACAAGACGCCCAGGCGACGGCCACCTGGAGCAGCCAGCACCGCGGATCTGGCTGGACGCGCAACTCGAACCGCCAGTGGAAGGCCTGCGACCGTGACGAGTACCCGCCCGCCTATCTGCTGGACGCCAGCAACCCCGCCATCATCAACTCGGGCATCGACCGGACCGGCCAGCTGGTGCGCTACATCCCGGACAAGGACAACCGCAAGGCCGGCCAGATGTGGAAGGGCGCCTGCTTCGCCAGCACGCTCAAGGAGTTGTCTGATGCTAACTTTGACACTGCCGTCAGCCGGGCCCCGAACAGCGCCAAGTCGGTCACCCGCCCCAAGACTGGGCTGCTGCGTACGTATGTCGGTGTCGGCGTCAACACGCACCCCGAGTTCACCATCTCGTCATATGGCCACTCGGGCAATCCTCCGGCGAACGATGGCCTCAATGATAACAAGTGCTGGCCCAGCGGCATTGCTGCCCAAGACCCGGGCTTTGCTCTGCTGACGTACGATCCCTACTACGACACCCACCCCATGCCGTACAAGTACGATCAGGCGTACGTGCAGGGCTCGAATGGGTCGTGATCTTCTGTTCTTTCGTTATTATAAGTCTCTTTGGTGTTAAACATTGATGTACATACTTATATAAGCAATCAACCTTTTCGTTCTGATAACTCTCGATGATCTGTCAGGGAGCGGACGCTTCTACTTGGCGCGAGTTAGCGATGAAGCGCACAGGGTGAAAAGCCAAACTGACGTGCCACCTGGTGGAATTGAAGAGACGCTAGCCATGGCGAGTGGGGCGATGCCTACTGGTCTTGGAATTTCAATAATTCGATGGTTGAAATCCGTGGTCGTTTTTGGATGATGCACGTGATGGTTGCGCTTCGAGGCGTGCGCCCCTCGGGAAGAGGTCGGGACCTTTAAGCAGTCGGCTCAAACTCAACTGACCGGCTCGAGAACTTCGTCGCGAAAGGCCAGGCTCGCAGAGGGTCAAGCATGCAGTCGGTCATGTAGTTGGCTCTCTATAGTGATCTGGCCCCGGCATCGTCTTTGGTATCGTAATCGTGGTGATTGGCACCAAACAGCCGTACCCGACGCGCAGTCTCTTGTTGATGTTGTCGGCACAGACCTGATTGCAGGAAAGCCTCCCGGAAAGAATGCCGCCGAGTGGCTACTTGCCAGGCACGGTCGAATATCGATGTTCGATGGAGATATTTGGTGGTGTATGGCGGCATCGCGGCCTTTTCGGCATTGGAGCTGCGGTGGGGCAGGAGGTGCGATTTTGCCGCTGACCACCACAGAAGAGACAAAAGTTTGTCGAGATGCGTCGAGGCTCACACGTGACGGGAAGGTGCAGGACTGGGCACGGAATACAAGAGCTGAGGGCAAGAAAGCGCTTGGAGCAGGAGCAACAGGTCTGGCAGGAGCGGTCGGGCAGAAGTGGAAAGACGTCGCACCGGTCCTGCCTCATGGAGAGCGGGTGACGCAAAGGCAGCCACGGAATCCCAAAAAAGCACCTTGGGTCCTGCATCGGCTGATGCTCAGTCAAAAAATTCGGGAAAGAGTTGCTACGTTGTCAGAGTACGAGGCACGGTGGAGAAATATTAGCGGTGGGAAACGTCGTGGTGCAGTCAGGACACCCGGTGGCCGTTGATGAAGTGCGTGGGTGGAACGCGCCAAAAAAAACAAACAGTTTTGAGTGGTGCTTGGGCTTCAGCGGGGTCCAGGTCGAGAAACTTCCTGTCACGTCGCGTGGCTGTGGCTGGGGTGTGGCTCACCAAATCCCGCAGCTTTTGAGCGCTCCACTGTCCACACTGCTTTCGCACCGTACCTTACCTAGATGACCTTAGAAGTGGGCCGTTGTACCACGAATTTCACGTGGGTGGACCGCGCACCCGGTGTGGTGTGTACAATGGTCCACTTCTTCGAGCTCCTCACAGTGAACCAACACAGCCAATGGCCCGGCGCCATCAAGTGACGTGCCTCACTCACGTAAGAATCTACTGACGCACTTGACTCCAGCCACAACACGACGGCTGCTGGTGCCATTCCCGCCAATTGACAATGTCTGAACCGACCGACCGAACTGCCTACTTTGGTGACTGATGCATTTTGTGCTCATACTTCCCATGCTGGATCTTAAGATTCATCTTTATCAATCAAGCATTATCATGCATCAAGGTCGAGCTTGAAAAATGGATGCACGCCTGGCGGCCAGCACCACAAAGAATCCGGGCTGGTCCCCACCCTGCACCCTGCGATGACTTGCGCGGTTCTATTGGCCAGTCAGCCTGCGCGCAAGCTGCGCAACGAATTGATGATTTTGCCTGCAATTAACGCCTTGCGCGAGCATTTTATTGGCGCACTTGACGACCTCAGTTCGCGCCGAGGCCTGGGCAAAGTGACGTTGAAACTGGCCGTGCGATTAAACGAAATGGTGGAGTATCCGCCCGGGGGCACAAATGTGACGGCCAGTTATCATCAGCGCCGTGCGATCTTGGCACTCTGACACCTCTGACGCTACCACGTGCTTTCTATTTCTTGGATTTGTGCTCTCCGGCAAAATACCTGGTTGAAGGCAAATGCGCGGTCCCATCAGGGCAGTCCGCACGGAATGGATTTCGCGCAATTGACAATACTGCGATGAAGGACCGACGTTGTGATTGATTAGCGATGTAGAAATTGACGAAGTACACGTACTTGAAAGCTTTGCGCATTGGGCGTTACAAACGTAGTACTATGTAGTCTCATTGCTGATTGTGCGTGAAGCGGCTTGATTGGTTTGGCTGCGAGGGCCGGGCGAATTGGCGCGAATCCCTTGCGGAAAGACGGGATTTGGGCCGGCATTCTGGCCTCGGCCCCGGGGCCGAGTTGCGGTAAAAGTGGAGTCTCCACCCGAATGGCAAAAACTCACAAGGATTGAGTGAGGTCCGATCATGTTGAGATCACCGAGTGTTCGATGAATGCGAAGGGTATTATGTATGTGCAAAATCTAAATTACTCTGGGTTATGACGCACTCGACGCATAGAATAATTAATGAATTCAACATCTTTGAAGTTCTTCAATCCCTCAGAACACTGTGACCAGCGTTATAAGGTGTTGTGAGGCTGAAGTCGCCAAACGAGTTCAGTGTCACCTTCATCTATCAAGAAACCTGGAAGTCAAGCTCAGAAGCGCCTGCATCTTTCGCCTATCATCATTCAAACCCTTCATACAATCACCCTTAATCAATCCACGTCGAGTCGTTCGCTTACTTCGAAGGACAATGCGATCACTAGAAGGTCAGGCCGGAACCAGGACTTGTATTCCACCTGAATGCATCGTTTTCATCCGTGCTGGTTCCTCCAAAGTACAACCTGGCTTGATTGTGGGGGAGCGTCGACGAGAAACATCTCATATTTCAATCTGTTTTCGGCAAATTTCACATGAAATCGTGACATCAGAATGGGTACTGCCAGTCACTGGAGAAAAGGCTCATCGGGTATGTCTGTGGGCTTCGAGAAAGACTTACCTTTGAGAGAAATCAAGGGTTCATCTCCTGATAGCAAGTGGGCACAGCCCACGCACGCTCTTAGTGATGTGTAGACAGACAAGGAGTTGAGAATGCTTGACAGAAATGCAAATGCCTATCACCGACCAATTTGGCCAGACGAAAGACGTTGCTGTATATGTCCCTGGTGAGCACCGCCAAACCCTTAAAGGGAGTCAAAGGTGGCAAGACTGGTTGGCGAAGTGTTACTGCAGCGTCTACTTAGACCCTTGTATCATATATGAAGAAGAGTTTAGCGCATAATGGGAACTCTCCTTTCACACCACGGGGAAATTCTAAGATCCCCATGCTTCTTCGACGCTTGCTGGTGGAGTTTGTGTTTCACTCGAATGATCTTAACTACCGGCTTCAGATTCATCCATCAACTGCACAATCAAAGACTCACGCGTACTACTGCAGCTAACATGTTCAGTCAGCGACACGCATTCTTTCGTCCTTCAGAGAAGAACACAGAGCCCAGTACTCGTTTCAATATCTTCTCAAATTAACTCGAGACGGGCAGAATCCGACTGGTCAGATCGTGCCACATGCAGCCCATAGTTACGGGGGACTTTGGCGGGTGCTCACACAGCAGCGTCGTAGTTCTTGCATCGGCTGGTCAAAAAGGGAACACGCGTGTTGTCAAAAGCCACCGTGCAATTGCATATGGATATTCATTGCATCCTCCGAAAGAAAAACGACGGGCCAATGGGGACGCCAAGTTCATTTGAAAGCAGATTAATAGTGAGAGATTGCGTGCGGAAGCTGGACGGACCCTGCCCGCGCGAATAACCTTCAGTCCATTTGGTGTGAGGAGACTGTGAGGTTTGTTCTCGATGAAGTTTGTTCTTGATGCTTGATAAGAGGGATGTCGACGAGACCTGGCGATAAGGCAAATAAGGGAGCCAGTCTTGAATGAGAACATTTGATGGTTGATACTATGAGTCAGGAGCAGCTTCATGATTGTCCGCATGTATCCCCCTCGAGGACTGCAAGTGTTCGCCGGCATTTGCTCTTTCATCAAGTTTCGACACTCTCTCTCCGACAATCTGGCACGTCACAATAACTCAGACACGGCCCAAAGAGCGACAGTTTGGCGCTTCAGCTGTTAATATCACCAGGGATAGCCATCCTGACCGTCTGCCTTCCGCATCTGCCCCCTTGAAGCAAAGACTTGCCTTTGCCTGATGTGGTACCGCAGAGGTCCAGTGCCCAAAAACTTACTCCAGGGCAGGGCTGTAGAATGTTCGCCGCTTGGCCTTGCCCTGCTGGCTGGCTGGGCAATTCTAATTGCCCCAAAATCGACTGTCGTATGCTGATTACTGGCAAGCATACCTACTTGTTCAACGATGCGACCGCTTATGATTGTCATAACGAGAGGACCGCCTTGCGATTCTCCAACTGAGAGCTGGCTTCGTCAGTCACGGGATATTTCACTCAAAGAATTAGTACGAGGTGTGGACTGCTAGCTACAGGGCCAAGGTCGGCGCAGCTACATGCTTCACATAGGTTGCCTCAGCATTGCGCGCAGGAGATTTGAGACTAATATTAACATGGCCATGCCCGTTCGGAGATGCGTGAATAATGGCTACGATTCACACCACTCGGTGCGGGAGGACTCTGTTGCATCTAGTCGACTGCAAGGTATGTTCTTCTGGCGGACATCAAGAACGGTGGCCGCCTAGTAACACCCACAACATCACCATGCACAAGAAATAGTACACGACACGGCTGAATTCAAATGTGACCCAGTGCCAAATCTCTTGAGACCAATGCAGCTGCAGTCGAGTTGGTGACCACGGAGCTGAACTTGGCGTGACATAATTTCCGGGGGACGGAGATCTGCCATTGTTACGGTGATGTGGTCCTCGGGGAAAGACGCTAGATGCTGCCGAAGCGGCCAGCCTCAGACCAGGGATTGATTTGCTCCAGTTTAGCCCTTTTTATGCATGATTTACCCGAAGGACAGTGTGCTGAGTGTAATGTCGTCCGAGGAAGTGAATTGCAAGCGGAGGACACAGTCAAGCGTCCGACCATCAGGGAGCATCTTGATCTCGTAGGCTGTGTGTACAACTCGTCCAAAGCATGGTCACCCAGGTCATCCAGCTTGACATCGCAAAAAGACACCCTGGAGACCCCCCCCTGTGCTAATGCGCAGACCTGTCGCTCTGCTGCGTGAAATCAGGACTCCTTGAATGACATTTTTGCACAATTCGAGCCTCAAGCTTCAGATAGCTCTTTGCTTGCGTCCGAGACGATGATTCACGATCACAAATTTGTCCACCACCCAAATTCCCATGCCAGCAACCAACAAAGTCCCAGAGATACGTAACATGCGCCGATTGACACTAACAGCCATTCCAGCTTGGGAAAGAGGTTCAGCTAGTAGACAGCTTGGGCGAAAAGAATCGACGGAGACCAGAATAAACGGGACGCATGCTGCAATCAATCCCCTTGGTGTACTTGAAAACGAACAAGAATACTTCCACCCGGGACATTTCCTAGTGTTTCATGCCGGACTTCAAGAGGGCTGTGGATCCAGTAGATAACATGGACGAAGCTCTGCACCGGAGTGTCTCAAGTATCAAGGAATCGAGCTGACGAAGTCCTCGATCTCGCGATGAGATCGGCCGTGGTCTGAAATTCTAGTGAGCGTGTCGAATCAAGCAGAAACAAAGACATGAGATGATCTTTTCAAAGGCTGCTCTCACGTGCATGTCGAAAATGACTTGTCAAGGCGATTGAGTACTTATGGCACCTGTGCAGGTGGAGGTGGAGGTGGAGGTGGAGGTGGAGGATAAGCCATGGGTAACGTCGATGTTTCCACTTCCCGGAGTGAACCAACCTGAGGACACTGGAGAGGAAAGCCCAAGCCTACATAGAGGAGACACCTCCAGCAGGGAACATGGGTTGGGCCGCTGCTGCCTTGCTTCTTGATCGGCAGGAAGGTGGTCAAGCCTGCCTGATATGACGATCTTGCTCCATCAGTCCAGGCGGGGACCTTCCCGGCTGAAAGTGAACGCTTCAATATTGCCCGCGCTCCTTCCCATCCACGGGCGAATGAAGCAGAAGGAAAGCATCGCCAGTGCTGTTTCATGGACACGGAAAGTACACAGAAACGAGTGGGGCCATGAGAACTCCATGACGTCTTCATTTGGTCCAACGACAATCCGCCCAGCAATTCTCATCATCGACTCATTTCCGCATTTCACGGCATATACGCCAAGTTATGGTCGATACCAATTTCTTCTGCCACCGTGGCAGACTCGATTTGCGTCCAAATTTACAATAACCAACCGCGAGCCGCTCCCATGGCCGCGCGAGAATGCCAGCCACCACCGTCGATGCTGCATCTGAGGTCTTGCGCATCTTTTTCAGGGAGCAGACGCAGAATTTCGACGCTGCCTGCGATCGATATCATCTTGGCCAGCATTCGTCCCTCCTGCCGACCGACGAAATGTTCTCCAAGACTTGCGCATCGTCGTCGATGGGCTGCAAGACCATCTCCAGCAACGAAGCCGAGATAATAACCAACATGGTGGTGTTGTATTCGCGTAGTCCACCCTGTTTGTTTTATTTCTTTTTACTCGGTCTTTCGCCGCACCAGCCCTGAACTGCTGACGACACTCCCCCCATTGCACTCTGCATGCCTACCCCGACTGATGAAGTCACTTCACGCAAAATTAGATGCCGAATGCGTGGTCAACAGCTTTTTGCCTGACCGGCGAAAGAAAGGGTTGACACCCACAAACGCCTACAACAGGTGGGCGACATGGAAGCAGTTTGCTCGTGGGACCAAAAAGTCCTACTCCACCGCGTTATAACAGAAAACGAAGTCATCCCTAGCAAGTTGTGCGGCAGGATCATGCGAAAGGTAACCTGCGAGATCCTGTACCAGGGTCCTGCCATTATGACAAACACATGACAGGACCTAGCAATTTTTGACGAGGTCCTGTCACGTGTAGCCATCTCACAGATCAACACTTCTGCGAGGCGGAAAGCGAAGCCGGGGCCCAAGGCCCGAATTCCGTCCTCATGGAAGGGGTCAGTCACGTCACTGCCACTCCACGCAGCTTCCATACCAACTATCTTGGAACCTGGCGTGCAACACACCTGGCGCACGGTCAAGGCAACCCCTCGGGTCCTTCTGGTCGGCTGGTCATGAACGATGTCGTCACGTCAAAGGAGCGCTGTGCTCACCTTGGATGTGCAACTACGTCGACCGACAGCCTACATCTTCCACGCCGCCTCGCATTGTTTTGCTGCTTCCCACCCCACAGCCCATTCACTCCGTGAACACAGGCCTTGACGACTGCTCCATGATTGACCACACACAGTTCGGAACCAACCATTGTGGTCCTGCGAATTCTCAATATATGGGCAACATCGCATGGTCGACGGCGATGGAACTCCCTGCGCGACTGTTGAGAACTTGGCCCATCTCATCTTGGCGACACTGGTACACAAATGCATCGAAGGAAAGGTTCGTCATGCTCAATCAGTCGATCAAGCTCTGTTTCATCTTGATTAAATTCCTGTGAAGCAGGGGTACGAGAAGGGTGTTTGTGCTTCCCGTCCACAACTTCTCGATCGGGTGTTCACCCCGAGCACGGTGAGCTGATGATGTACATAGTCTGCTACTCCGATCCTCGCAATAGCAACATGGGGACATGACAGTTGGCCAGGCGAATTGCCCGGGATATTGTCAGCGTTCAATGGGACAAGGTTACGGTCGCAGTTGGCCTCGTGGAGCTCCCCTCGCTCTCCCACTTGCGATTCGAGTGCTACGGATACATCCAATGTGGCTGAACGAATGTACTCCCCTGATACAGTGAACCCTTCTGCCAATGCAAGGATACAACGAGGCAAGCACAGACGGATATCTCGTTTACTTTTACATTGCACACCTACTTATTGTAGTCGTCCACAATTCACTCCGTTGCAGAACCTAGTGGCTTCAAGCAGAGAGGTTTCTTAGCAAGTCTCACGCCCAATACTGGGTCTCGGCTTGCAGAAAGACTCGGTCGTTTGGACCGGTCCGGATCGAATGATTGAAATACACGGCTAATTGCGGTGAGTGCGTTCACTTGGCTGGCGTCAAAATCCGAGGAATTTGACATGCCATCAGTGTCCCCCGGAGGCAGAGGTTGGGAAGGTATGGATCGCTATACGAATGAATCAATTTTTTAATCTCGCCGATCCAGTTAAGTGAATGGACTGTTAGATAGTGGCCCCTACTCTTTGTTTTTGATTGCTGAACGATGACTGCAGACTCCAGTCGGACACGTTTGGCTTTCCTATTGCCACCGATTAATTAGATTCAACTGTTTCATAAGAAGCAGACATCCCGGCCGGTTTCATCCGGTCCTCCGGACAAACCATCGGGGATCTCTCATCCTCGCCACCGAAACGGCTGTCCTGAGTATACATCGATGGTAAGGCCTGGCTGGGGATGTTGGGAACGTGAAGAAATCGTGCCTGGGGGACTGTTACCATCCTTACCCATAGTCCCAAAATGTCATCACAGCGGGTCGAACCTTGGGTGACTGGCTCGATTCTGCGGAACTGATATTGAACCAAGGAGTTTACTTTGTGGATAGACTTTTGGTGCGTCCGAGATTATCTAAAAGATGTGCACCTGTGGGACGCATGACGAACTGGGACTGTAAACGTTGTCTGGATTGCTGGAGCAGCTGTTAATGTCTCGGAGGTGGACAGTTGTTACGAAGGGCGTGGTCATTCTCCTCATTCGATGCACAAAATGCCTTTTCGTCTTTGAGTCTTCGGATGACATTACTCAAGACACGTATTTAGGGACGGTCAGCTTACTACAGTATCTCATATCGACTTTGGTAGCCTCGGAAGGCGATGAAGATGACTCTACTGGCCCGCAGACGGCGACTGGACCTAGGTCCTACAGGGCCGTTTCACCCTCGTAAAATCGCCATCGCACATGCCGAGATCACCATGGGGGCTGGTCAGATGGCTGTCGCCGTCTCAATAAAGAGAACGTTTGTGATTTGCACACTTGAATTTTCTCTTCTTTTGTTTTGAAACGGGCGCCGGAGTTACGTCGCAGATTTGATCTTCTTAGAGAACGCCAGATGAACCAGCAAGGTGAGATCAGGCCGGCGACTACAACGATGAGGTCAACACATGGACAATGGGGACGAAAAGAAAAACCAATGCGTTTGCATGGACAGCGCCGCTACCGTTCTCGAGAAACGTGCATCCCTCGGGCAATTGACAATCCATCACTACGCCATACGAAAGGAGCCTCTTTGTGTTCCAATGAGATATAGGGATTCATATGTCAAGCTATTGTGCTAGGCTGTATGGCGAACTTCAATATGTCTTGGATGTAGTATTGCATCGCTCCGGTGGCTGTGCTATAGTTGTCATCACAGGCGATCGCAAGCATACGGAAACGTCCATGTTGGCAGAGAAAACACAAAGTCCAGTGAGTCAAGCTTTCCGCAAAGAGACCATAACTTTAGGCACGGGTGGTGGTTCGCCGGCTTCAATCCCAAGGCCCAAACGCCGCGCCGGCGCGCGGACGGAACCGAGTGGGGCACCCAGCCAGGTGGACCCCAGAGGCTTCAGCGAGCCAGAGTATCCAACCCGCCAGGCTGATATGTCGCAGGATCAAAAGCGACTGGAGATGAAAGCCCAGGATTGTGTATAGTAAAAGTGCAGCGATATGTAGTGAGATGACATGATTTCTTGACCCTTTTGCGTCCTTCTCGAAACCGAGCAACCCTGACCGTTGAAGATGAGTCATCAAAAGTGGCCCGTGCACAGTCTCCTGGTGCCCGGCAACGGCACACTCCACGCTAATGCGGCGTGAGTTGGCGATGGCGTTGTTGACTTGCTTCAATCGAACTTCCCCCGCAATTACTTCCGCTATCGACCCCATCAGATTCGACGCCAATAGCCATTCCACCGTTACGAACCAGGTCGTCATCTTGCGCGCCACGCATGGAACTCCACGAGAGGATTTTCCGCTGGATCTCGCTACTCCCACCACCTGTTCCTTGCCCAGCGGACTTCGATCGCAACCTCGGCGGCACCAACTCGCGAAAACGCAAACTCCCACAAGACGAACCAATCGAGCCTCCCCGCTTGCCTTCCCCGCCGACGAGCACGAAGTCGCCATTACGGGAGCAGCTTCAACACATGGCCGATCAGGCCCGTCCGGATGCTTCGCACGCCCAGCGCGATGGGACACCGACAAGCCCAAACCCGAAGCGACCCCGCGTCGACCCCGTAATCGATCCCGATGCAACACCTCGTGGACTTCGCACGCAGCCCATCAACGCCGACAATGCAGAAAACGAGACGGAGTCGGTAGCATCTTCAGATACCGGGAGGATCTCAAATCGCGCTCTCAGTATTTGTAGTCAAACATCCCTGGCCAAGAGCAGTGGCAGCAAGAAGAGATCGCGTCAATCGAGCCCGCGGAAGCAGGCTGCGCTGATGGAGATTGAAGATGTCGCCGAGACGATGACGTTCACGGGCCGTGCCGCCCCCCCGGAGCAGCTGAAAGCCCTCAATTCTCGCCTGGATAGATTGAACAGGACGGGTAAAGGCATCCTCTCGAAATCAGCCAAGGTCCGTCCTTCCCCGGGGTCCACCCCCGCCGTTCGTCCCCTAAATCCGTCTTCCGCATCCGCTGTCTGCATCCGCCGTCCATCCCGCCCATGCCCCACCAGTCCCTGCTCCTGACTGACGTGATACACATGTCATAGGCATCAATACAAGAAGCAAAAGAGAACACAGACACCCAAAATTTATTTGAAAATGTCACAGACGACTTTTTCGAGCCCGATAAAACCCCATCCCAGTCCAGTATTGCATCGGTCATCACACGTACCGCGGACGAGCTGGGTCCCACACCCAGTGTACCCGACGTAATGTTAATATGGTCCAATGCCGAAGATTGCAGGCACTTCAACCATTTCGAAAGCCAGTGGAATTGCGCCGTTCATCACCTGGTCCTCCACACCGCGTTCCGGGATTCCAGACATTTGGGCTTTTGCAGCATGTGAGTCTTGTCAGCGTCCTTCATCATGTCAAGCATCTAACAACCTCCAGAACTGGCGCACAGATCCATCCCGACTACAGTCAAAGCGGGAAGAGGTCGCACAACAACAAAAGAGTCGATTTCTGCGTCTTTCTCAAGCAAGACACCCCCGCTCTCAGGGACGCCGCTAGGAAGTCACCAATCAAATCCGTCAACCATACTGACTATCCTGCGCTTCTATCGCGACCAATCTTCTTCAGCATCGAGACTAAGGATTCGGGCGACAGATGGACGGACGCGGTCAACCAGATGACGGTTTGGCTTGCTGCGCATTGGGACTTCCTGGATGATCAGGTCCTACGGGCACAGGGCGTTGACACCTCTGGAGGATCCAGACCAAAGACCTCAGCAGCAGCCCTCTCTGGGCTTGTCTTTCTGCCCGGCATCATCGTGCAAGGGCACGATTGGCACTTTGTTGCGGTGACAAGATCGGCGGACGGACGGACGCAATATTGGGACAAGACACAGATCGGGACTACGCAAAGTATCGAAGGGATCTACAAGGTTGTGGCTGCATTACAGATGCTGGGATGCTGGGCCCAAGAGGTGTATTGGCCTTGGTTGCAGCGTGCTGTGCTCCGCCAGACAGATGAAAGTAGTCAACTAGTTATCCAACAGTCCCCTCACGTTGATAAGCGTCAGACTCAGCTGGGAACTGCTTAATTCTGAATCTCATCACCTGCATCAGCACGCATTCTATCATCTTTTGACGTTGACAAGTACTATATAGACAGCGTGAATGCTGATCCTGGCGTCTAGTAATACCTCTACAGCGAATGCTGCTGCTGCTGCTGCCCCTTTAGACTAAAATAGGGCCTGCTTACAGTGTACCTACTGATGCTATTCCTATTTGTATCATTTCTATAAAATATAAATATAAAATATAAATATAAAATATAAATATAAAATATAAATATAAAATATAAATATAAATATAAAATATAAATATAGAATATAAATATAGAATATAAATATAGAATATAAATATAGAATATAAATATAAATATAAAATATAAATATAAAATATAAATATAAAATATAAATATAAAATATAAATATAAAATATAAATATAGAATATAAATATAGAATATAAATATAGAATATAAATATAAAATATAAAATATAAATATAAAATATAAATATAAATATAAAATATAAAATATAAATATAAAATATAAATATAAAATATAAATATAGAATATAAATATAGAATATAAATATAGAATATAAATATAGAATATAAATATAGAATATAAATATAGAATATAAATATAGAATATAAATATAAAACATAAATATAAAACATAAATATAAAATATGAATATATAATATAAATATAGAATATAAATATATAATATAAATATATAATATAAATATAGAATATAAATATATAATATATAAATATAAGAATATAGTGTATTTATATAGTATATTCATCCTGTATTTCTATATTAAATCGCTCTTTAAGCAAAGCATACATAAGACCTTAAGGCACTACTCTTCTCCCTCTAACAGAACATCATCAGCGCGATATCCTAGATCTAAGAGATCCTGGATTTTCAGCAGATGGTTCTGGTGCACCAGATACCTGGTTACCTTACGCCTGCCCATTGCCGAATACCTAATGACGTCAACCTTATCAAGAACGGTATAACTCTCATTATTATTCCAGCTTTCGTCTTGGGATGGGGGGCTCCGAAAGATGATTTCCAGATCAGCAGGCGGCTTGGCCTCCTCTAGCAGAAACTGTACGCAGTCAAGTCTTCCGGATAGTATGGCAGCTCCGATGGCACTGCCGTACTGGCTGCCAGGAAGCTCCTCATTAACGTCTACCCCGAATTCCAAGAGGAGCTGGGATATCTCAACCTGGTTTTCCTTGTTCCAGTCGAAATCGCCATCGTCTTCAGGTTTGTATCCCCACCGCCCGCGGTCAGTGTGTGCAAGTAACAACCTACGGTAGTTTATATCAAGTGACTGAGTCGCAGCTAGTGCGCTGCCAAAGAGGTTGTTATTTGGGAGCTTCAGAAATGGATCCGCTTTGCCTTGAGTAAGAAGTAGCCTGCATGACTCCAGCTCCCCGCAGGCTGCTGCCGCAACGAGTGCGCTTCCCCAGCGGCCCACGGCAATGTTTGGGTTGGCTCTGTGATCTAAGAGGAGTTTGAGACTATGGGCTGGGTTGGGAAGTTGAGGTCCTTGGTATCTCGGTGGTGACTTGGCAGGGTTGTAGTGTCCTAAAGCTCTGTCATTAAATCCAAAGGTCTCCTTATATATTTTAGCAATCTTAGCCTCTCTTCTCTTGCTGTCAAAAAGTGTCCGAAAGCCGCAAGTGACAGTAAATACAAGTGCACTTCTATATAGGGCGCCATTTTCTAAGGAGTGTGTCGCAAGCAAATTCGGGTCCGCACCCTGAGTGAGTAGGTCTTGAGGCAACCTCCTAGTGACGTCTGCTATTAGATAAATTAGAGCTTCCGCAAAACGGTTCCAGTCTGTCCAGTTTCTATGGTCGAACCTAATTGCCGCCGTTAAGGCGCTATAGGACTGAAAGATGCCACACAGGATAGTGATGTTAGGGTCAGCGCCCTGGGCAAGGAGTTCAAGTACTGCCTCATATCTTCCGCATCTTGTCGCTTGGATCAAGCTATTAGTAGCAGTCTTGTTGTTGTAATCAAATGTGGCATTAATTTCTGTTCCGTGCTCCAGGAAAAGTCGAACAATTTCAATATCATTCTGAGCGCAGGCTATTCTGAAAGGGTGATGCTCATACTAGTTTAGGTTAGTATTAGCTTTAAGAAGGAGCTTAATATATTCTAGCTTCTTAAGTGAAGTATATCTGCGTCATAAATATTCATCCCTTGTTACCTACTTAAGCAGACTCTCTTAGTTAGGGTTTAATCCTCCCTTAAGGAGAAGGCGCACTAGTATAAATATAAGGGCAGCGCTAGCGCTAGCGTAGGGCCCTAAGGGGCTGCTAGAGGGCAGGCAAGCGCACAGCCTACCCTAAAGCCTAACCTACCTACCTACAACCTAACACATACGCATAACCAACAAAACCAGCTAGCTAACCACAACTTATAGCAACACTAGCAGCTAGCTAGCTAGCCTAACTAGCACTAGCAGCTATAGTAATAAACCTCTAGTATAGCATAGTACTAATAAATAACCTACTAACCTTAGTACCCTAAAAGCACTAGCTAATACTAATTATTACTAATATTAATACTACTTAGTATTAATACTTTAGAGCGCTAGCATTTAAGTATAGTACTAGCGTTTAGTATTAATACTACTTAGTATTAATACTTAGTATTAATACTACTTAGCATTAATACCTAGCGCTAGCACTTAGGTATAATATTAATACCTAACACTAATACTTAGATATAGTATTAACACTTAGTATTAGCACCTAAGTAGTATAATATTAGCGTAGTGCCTAACGCTAGCACTACTTAGCACTAACACTTAATATTAGTATTACTTAGCACTAACGCTTAATATTAGTACTTAGGTATAGCATTAACACCTAGCGCTTAGCGCTAATATTACTTAGTATTAATACTTAATACTAATACTTAGGTATAGTACTAACGCCTAACGCTAGTATTTAAGTAGCATAACACTAATATAGCACTTAGCGCTAGTACTACTTAGTATTAATACCTAATATTAGCACTACTTAGTATTAACACTTAACGCTAATACTTAAGTATAGTATTAACACTTAGCGCTTAGTATTAGTATTATTTAGTATTAATACTTAATATTAGTACTTAAGTATAACACTAACGCTTAGCGCTTAGTATTAGCACTACTTAGCACTAACACCTAATAACTAAATAGTATTAATAGCTAGCACTAACACTTAGTATTAATACTAGCACTATTAACACCTAATAACACTTATACCTAACTTAGTATTAATATCTAGCTTAACACCTAAAGCTAATGCTTAATACTAACACTTAATGCTAATACTAACTATTAGTATTAATAACTAATACTAACAGCTAGTATTAGCAGCTACTTAGCTAAAAGCTATAACTACTAAACTAAACTAGCACTTAATAGTACTTATTAATACTTATTACTAACTATTAGTATAAACTACTACTTATAACTACTAAGCTAGCTAGTATTAAAGTATTAATATTAATAACTAGCCCTTAATATTAATACTTAGCACCTAAATAAGGAGCATTAATCCTTAGCCCCTTAGTAAGCTAGTACTTTAGTAGAGTAAGAAATATTAGCTTAAAGAGGATTAGCTATAAGCTAATACTTATAATAATAAAGCTAGAACTAGCTAGTTAGTCTCTAATACTACTTATAGTAAAGATATTAATATTAATAACTAGTATTTTAATATAAATAGCTACTTTTAGCTTCTTATTAAAAGCTAGCTAAAGACTACTTAGAGGCTTAATAAGGCCCTCTTAAGCCTTAAAAAGAAAGCTAAATATAAGCTAAAAGGGGAGGTAAGAAGTAGATAACACTTATTAATACTTATACTTTTCTCTATTAGCTTCTTCTTAAACTTAATAGCTAGCTATAATATTTTTAGTCCTTATCTTAAGTAGTTTACTTATTAAGATAGTACTTATTATATATAGAATAAGCTTAAATATTAGAATTAATACTTATTATATTTAAAATAAGTTATATTAGATTAGCTTAAGCTTAAAAAGCTCTCTAAACCTATATAAGATCTATCTATCTATCTATACTTCTTAGAGACTTTATTACTCTTAAGCTAATAAGCTAAGTAAGTCTTTTTATCTTTTATATACTCTCTAATAAATAAATAAGCTAAGCTTTAACTTAAGTAATAAACTTAAAGAAGGAAACTATAAAAGTAATATAAACTTTCCCTCTTATTAGTAACTTAAGGTTAAAAGAGCTTTTAAGAGTTTATACTATAAGGTAAAATATCTCTAAGATTAATTTATTCTTTAGAGGAGAAATAGGAATAGAAAGTAGTATAACCTTACTTATCTCTTAATAAGGTCCTCTTATCCCCCCTCTCTCCCTAATATAGAGAAAAATATTATTAGAGCTAAAAGTATAGGTTTAAGCTTAAGAACACTACTTAGTATAAGCTTAAGTCTATTTAAGCGCCCTAATAGCCCTAAATAGCTACCCTTAAGTATAAAAAGAGGGCTTATAAGGCTTAGCCCTACTTTAGCTAAATACTTTAGTTATATATTATATATATAATAGGCTTCTATACCTCTATAATCCTAACTAGTAGCCCTACTACTTTATATACTTATATATACTTATTAGCTAAAGCCTTAATAGTTCTAAAGGGGTTTATACTTATGCCTTACCTTTATAAGTAGTTTTAAACCTTTAAGCTACTAATATAAAGTTAAAGTAGTATAAAGCTAGGGAATTACTACTTTACTACTTTAGTTACTAGTAGCTACACTATTATATAACCCTTAAGCTTTATTAATCTTCTAAAGCTCTACCTAAGTAGTTCTATCTAATTATTACTTAGAAAGCTAGCTACCTCTTAAGCTATAAAAATAGATTTTAGAAGCTAGAAGTATATCCTCTAATAAGCTTAAACCTCCTATTAAGTAGCTAAGCATAAGTAGCTTTCTACTTATAAGCCTATAAGTAGGCATAATATAGATATTAAGCTTATTACTTACTTATATATTTATACTTAGCTGCTCCCTATAAGACTAAATTCTTACCTTATATTTACTTATACTTAGCTTAAGAAGCTAACCTCTAACGCTTTAGTTATTAAGTATCTATCTTTATATAATCCTTACCTCTATTTAGTGCTTAATATAACTTTTAAAGCTAGTATTATTCTACTTATTATATCTAGTAAGTAGATTATCTTTTTAGCTATTAATAAGATTAATACTCCCTTAGTAATAAGTATAAAATAAGTATACTCTATTAGAACTACTAGCTTACTATTTATAGCTTACCCCTATAGTAGTAGCTAGCAGATAACTTAAGAAGCTTTATTAGTTTAGCTCTTTTAGCTTACTATTTAAGCTCCCCCTCTTATACTATATATACTATATATACTATAGCTTTAAGGCTTACTCTTAATAGGAATATATAAAGATAAGTTAGTTAGTAGAAAGGAGGAAATATACTTTAAGGACCTCTTTTTAAGTCTCTCTATTTTGTTTAAATTATATAAAGCTACCTTAGTAGCTTGCTATACTATTAATGTTATACTTAGCTAAAGTATCCTACTTTATAAGCTATCTTTAACTTTAGGGGAGACTGCTACCTTATTTACTTTACTTTCTTACTTACTAAGTAGCAGCCTATTAGTAATCTAGTTAGCTTAAGTTATAAAAGCAGCTGCTTAAAGTTCTATTAGCTAGCCTCCCTAAAAGTTAGGAGTATAGAAGCTTACTAAAGCTAAGTGAGGAGCTAGTTAAGAAGCTCTACTTAGCAGAAAAGATAAGTTTAAAGCAGTCTTAGAAGTATAATATCACTAAAGTAAATTAGTTTAATACTTTATACTATAGCTAAGCCTCCTCGCTAGCTAAAGTACTAATAGGGGTAGTAACTAAATACTTCTTAGTAACCTTAAAGTATAGAGGATATTATAACTATAGCTACTTAATACTATTTTCCTTTAGTAGTGCTTATTATAGTAATTAAAAGGTATTAAGGATAGATATTACGCTATACCTTACTATAGTAGCTTTAGGGAACGCTAGCTAAAGCTAATATAATACCTAAAGATAACACCTTTTATAGCTCTACTATATTATTAATAAGTAAAGTAAGTAGTAATATTTAATACTAAATAGGATAAAATATTAATTATAGCAGTTATAATAATATAACTATATATAATAATATATACTTATACTTATTCTACTCTACCTCTTATTAATAAAGCTGCTTATCTTTTACTTCCTCTTTTTTCTACCTCCTTTAGTTCTCTTTATCCCCCCCTAATAGTATAATACTATATTTTATACTCTATCTTCTTAGTTAGTTTAGTATCTTAAGCCTTATTAGCTTATATAGTTTAAGTCCTACTTATAAGACTAAGTCCTAACTACTTTAGAGGTATATATCTTATCTTTAGGAGAGCTATAATTCTTACTTACTAGGAGTTTAGCAAGCTATTAAGAGGTATTAACTAGTATAGCGCCCTACTACTACTAGCCTTAATACTTAGATAGTAACCTTATAAGCTATAATATAGCTACTAATACTAATAATCCTCTTAGCTAGCTATAATCCTACTTAGTCCCCTATCCTAGGGTAGCAGGGCGCGCGCGACCAGCCCCACCCACATCAAGGGGCCCACTTTTTCTCCCCCCCCCTAAGGCGGGCGCGCGTACGCGCACGCATATATACAACGCACGCATAGACGTATATATATATAGGCGCACCCCTATTACAGCTACAGGAGGGTAGCATCCTATAGCTATAATAAGCTACTATAGCTACTACTAGTATCCTATAGCTATAATAAGCTATCCTATTACTACTATTAGTATCTTATAGCTATAATAAGCTGCTTTATAGCTACTACTAATATCTTATAGCTATAATAAGCTGTTTTACTACTACTATTAATATCTTATAGCTATAATAAGCTATTATAGCTACTACTAGTATCTTATAGCTATAATAAGCTATTATTGCTACTACTAGCATCTTATAATTATAATAAGCTATCCTATTGCTATTATTAGTATTTTATAGCTATAATAAGCTACTATAGCTATTATTAGCATCTAGTAGCTATAATAAGTTATTACTACTACTATTAGCATCTTATAGCTATAATAAGCTACTATAGCTACTATTAACATCTTATAGCTATAATAAGCTACTACTGCTACTATTAGTATCTTATAGCTGTAATAAGCTGCTATAGCTACTACTAGTATTAATACTAACGTTCTGCAGCTATAATAGGGATTATAAAGTATATTAGTGTTACTACTTTACAGCTATAACTAGTAATACTACTATAGCCCTTATTACTACTACCTATAACGTCCTACAGCTATAATAAAGGAGTTACTACTATATAAAGAATATAATAAACTAAATATCCTATAGATAGCTAGCATAATCTCTAAAATATAATACATAAAAATCTAAATAACTAATATATTAATCCTTAGAACACTAAAATTAAACCTTCTAATAAGCATTATATATAATATACTTATCTTAATAAAGCTAAATAAATAAGCCCTTAAACTCTATTAATATCCTACTCCTCTTTATTATTATCTATATCTATAACCTTAACTACACTTAATATATCTATAATATTAATACTAAAGTATAATATTAATATATTATTATCTAATATAAAAGCCTTCGCTATAATATTATCCTTTACTATATATATCTAATACTTAATTCCCCCCTACTTATTAATAAGCATAAATATAGCTACTACCTAATATACTTTCACTTAGGTCTCCCCCTTTAACTTAATATCTAACTAGAACTTACTACCTCTAGCTATTACTACTAAGGTAAGTATAACGTTATATAGCTTAGATAATATACTCTTACTACTATTATTATTATTACTACTACTATTACTACTTACTAGCTTTAAAGTTAAGCTTAATATAGACTTAGCTTAAGTAAATATAGGTACTTACTCCCCTTATAGGATAGTCTTAAGGAATATTAGTAGTATATACTAGTAGCCCTCTCTCTTAGCTATATATATTATCACTAGCTTCTTAAGCGCCTTTAAGAAGGCCTTTAAGCTAATATATACCTAGCTGTTCTATTATATTACTTAGCTTATCTTAGCTAAAGCGCCCTTATATACTTATTAGCACTTAATAGTTATATTAGCTAGTATAAACACTTTTACTATATACTACCCTAGCTATTATATATATATACGCTATATAAATACCTTTATAGAGTTACTATTATTAATAGAAAGGTATATCTTTAGTATTACTACTTAGGTACTATTATCCCTTATATACTTACTTAAAGCTAAAGCTAGCACTAAAGATATAGAGTTACTAAGGTTAGCATATATATAGCTACCCCTTATTTAAGGCGCTACTAAGCTCTTAATATCTATAACGCTATAGCTATAATATACCTCCTACTATAAAAGCTACTTTTAGGCGAGGAGGTTATTAAGCTTAAAGAAGCTTAAGTTATTATTACTTATATCTTCTTTAAGTAGTACTATTTTTATACGCTTAGTTATAACCTCTAGCTTCTAGTAGTAGCTATTAATAGTATTAAAAACCTATATAATTATTACTAGCTACTTAAAGTAGTTATTATTAAAAGTAGTAATATTTTAAGCTAACCCCTCAGCTATTATACTAAGCATATTAATATTATCCCTAAAGTTAGCTATTAAGGTGTTTATTAATAATAAGCTAGCTAACTTTAAAGCTATTACTACTATACCCCCTATATTCTATACCTTCTTATTAGTAGCTATAGCTATGCTTATATTCCTCTTACTACCTACTAATATATTACTAAGCCTACCTATATTATCTATAGACTTACTTCTACTTACTAATAATAGCCTATATATAGGATTACTACTAGCGTTATCCTCATTCTTAGCCTTACTCTCCTTATCACTACTAGTAATATCACTTAGCACCTTACTACTACTTATTAAGTATTATAGCTATACTCTCTTTACTAATCTCCTATTAGTTACTAGCTTACTGCTTACTCTAGCCTTACTCTAGAGGTTAATACTATTATAATAGGTTGCTCTATTACTATCACTTAGCTCTCTGTTAATAAATATACCCTCCCTAATATAAAACTTAGCCCTAATATTAATATTATAACTAAAGCTAGTAGATACTTCTACTAGTATTATAGCAAATATATCCTTATTTATAATTAAATAATACTCCCTACTATACTTAGTATTAATATACTTAGCTTTATAGTAATATATACTATTAAAAGCTATATAGTTAGTATTCTCCTACTTTAAATACTACCTTATTAAGCTCTTCCTCTAGTAATTTATTATCTTACTCCTCTTATACTATCCCCCCTTTATAAGAATATTAGTTACTTACTAAGTAGTCTAATAGAAGTTAATAACCTAAAGTAGCTACTTATAGTTAGATTAATTAGATTAAAAGTAAGGTATATAGGTATCCTCTTTCCCTTCTACTTAATTTTTATTATATAAGTATAATAGGATAGCCTTTATAAACCTATCTTAAGACTAAAAGCCTTATATAATATATACTATACTATCTAAAATCGCTTTTACTATTTTATATTTACTATTAATTAATTATATTATATTATAGTTATCTTATCTCTTACTAGCCTTACTCTTTATTTCCTACTTTATATAGCTAGTTCTATATTTACTTACTAAATACCTTCTCTCCTTTATAATCTAAAAAAAGCTATTATCTATAATAAGGCTATTATTTATAACTAAACTAAACCTAATCAGTATATTATTTAGCAAACATTATAATATCTTTATCTCCTCCCTCTTACTTATTACTAATTATAGCTTTAATCTAAACTATTCTATCTATCAAACTATATTATATAAATACCTATATTTATCTAAATTAATTATTTATCTTATTATACGCTATATCTACTATCTAACTATCTCCTAAATAAAACTCCTAAATAAGAGTACTAGTTTAAACTATACTAATATAAACCACTCTTATTATTAATTACTTATTACTTAATAAGCTAGCTATAGCTATAAATACTACCCCCTTAATAGCCCCTATTATAGCTGCTATATATAATAAGGGATAAGCCCTTATTATAGCTGCTATTTAATAAGCTTTTATAGTATCTCCTATATATACTCCTTAGTAACTACTAAGGCTCTTATGCCCACCCTAGCTATATAAACCCTTATAACTAATTCCTATTTCTATATATAGCTTAGTAAAGTAAACCTATTCCTTACCTCTACCCCTCTTAGCAGCCTATATCCTCTCCTCTATTCTTCTCCCCTTAATCTAACTATCACTAAGTTATATATATTAACGCTAAAGCAGTAATCTCTAAAGTTCTAACCTTACGCTTATACCTACGCCCTACCTCTATATTATATTATTATATTACATTATATTTATTATCTTCTTTATTATTAAGCTACTTATACCTTTATTTAAATCCTATTTTTCTCTCCCTCTCTTATTATTTTTCCTTGCTGCTTTTTCTACTACTAATTATTATCTTCCTACTGCTTAGCTTTTACTATATATAGCTTACCTTATTATAATTAGTTTAAACCCCCCCTCCTAACCTCTATCCTTAAAGCTACCTCTCTAGTAGCTATAATAAGTATATATATTAGTAAGGTATTACTTATAGTTAATAAATATAAGCTACACCTCCTCTTAGCTAATACTATCTTATTACTTTAACTACCTCTTTCTCTATTTAATGCTTAAGATAAATAACTTATCTAGTAGCTATATTAAATATCTTAATCTCTCTTATCCTCTATCTTACTTCTTATTAATCTTAACTCTATAAAACTTTATATATTTATTACTTAAAGCTATTCTTATTAACTCCTCTAACTCTTCTTCTTCTATCTCTACTTTAACTAACGTTTAAGCTATTATTCCTACTTCTATACTATCTCCTAACTTTATTAAGATTACTAACTATTTTATTATTATACTTTATTTTAGCTTTATGTTCTATTATATATATTCTAAGCTTATTCTACTATATCTTTATCTTACTCCTACTTATCTCTAAATATATTTTAAAAACCTTAATTATAATATACTCTTAAATATCTATTATAAAGCTTTTACTTACCTACTCTCTACTAATAAGAACTATAAGCTCTTAAATATAGACTAATTTATATCTTAACTACCTCCTCCCTATAGCTTTATACTTCTCTCTTTTTTAACTACTTAGTCTAATAAGCTAAGCTGTTAAGTATATTATTATATTACCTATAAAGTAGTAATACTTACTGCTTATTATTACTATAACTATAATATTTAAGCTTCTAGCGTCTAAAGCCTTTATATATAAAGCTATATTATTAATAATAGATAGTAGTATTTCTAAGTCTACTTTCTACTTTCTAGTATACTTATAGTATAAGCTTCTCTCCTACTATTAAAAGATATTAACCTAGCTAATACCTTCACCTTTACCTATAAAAATACTAATAACTAAATAATAAGTATTTATATATTATTAATAATACTTATTAAGCTAAACCTCTTCCTCTCTATAATAAGATTTACTTACTATCTTTATAGCTACTATAGCTTCACAGAAGCTACTACCTTCTTTCCTAACCTTATCCTCACCTTTATAAAGCTTTATACCTACTACCTCAGCTATATTATCTATTTAGCCTTTAATACTATAGCTAAGCTATATAGCTAGCTTATACTAATTAAGCTTAACTACTATTAGCTTTATAGCTTACCTTATAGCTCTTACTAATATACTATTAAAGCTAAGATATTAAATAACTATCTTACCTCTTTCCCTTAAATCTTTACTTTTATTATAATAAACCTCTTCTACTCCTACTTATATATTTAGATACTAGCACTCTCCCCTCTATCTCTAGCTATTCTACTCCTACTTAATATTACTACTACCTTCACTAAACTCTTTAATATTAACCTACTTACCTCTATCTTACCTAATAAGGCTAATATATTAAACTATATAATTATTAAGGCTATCTATATACTTTTTAACTTCTATATTACTAATAACTTCTTTAATATACCCCTCCTCTCTACGCTAGCTTTTATAGCTATTTACTAAGATAGTATAAAGTAATAGACTTATATTAAATAGTAAGGTTACCTTTCTATTATTATTAAGATTACCTTCACTATTATCTTCACTTATACTAATAGCCTTATCTAATAACTACTATAATTAAATAATATATATCTCTTAGATAGCTATAACCTTATTCCTACTTTACTTTAAGCAGTCCTTAATAATATAGATAGTATAGTAACCTTACTTATATCTTATATATATATCACGCTACTTTTATAGCTTTTTAATTGCTAAACTAAGCTTTACTAGCTCTATAATACTAATAACACTATGCTAGCTAACCTTATTATATAGTTTATTAATATAGTTACTAAATAACTATAGCTTACTTATAATAATATCTATATCACTCTAGAAGATCTATAAAACCTAGTAAAAAGTATACTTAATACTATAGATAAAAGCTTTATACCTCTCTTCTTCCTCAGCTATAGTATCACCTTAATAACCTCTTCTAATATAATAGAGGCCTTACTATATATACTACCTCTTACTAATATTACTAATAACCTCTTAAACTACTAGCTTAAGTATAGCTTCCTCTAGTATAAAGCAAATATTAGCTAGGCTAGTATTAAGAACACCTTCCTCTCTACTTATACTAATAACTTATTACTTAACCTTTTTAGCTAGTTTATTAATTAATACAGACGCCTAAAGTAATACCCTATTAAGGCCTATATTAACTATATAAATAACTTCCTTAGTAAACTTACTACTACTATATATATTATAGCAAATATACCTATATATATAACTAAACTCCTCTCTATTAGAGTTAAGAATAATGCTTATAGTAAAGCTTATAATATTATTATTTATAATAGCTATATTAAGATCCTAACTACTTACTATAAATTATTATTAAAAACTAATAAGACTAAACTAATCTTCTACTTCCTCTCCTAATAACTCTCTATTAACCTAGTTTTATATTTATAGCTTATTAAGCTATTTATTAGCAACCTTATTACCCTCTTAGAAAGTAATTCCACCTTAAGTAGTTCTATATTCCTTTAGTACTATAGATTCACCCTCATCCTAAACACCCTTATATAATAATATAAGTACTACTATATCTAGCCCCTCTCTCCCTCCCTCCCTCTAGCCTCTTAAACCTACCTCTATTATAGCTACTAGAGGCTAGCCCCTCTACTTATAAACCTACCCCTATTATAGCTACTAGAGGCTAGCCTCTCTACTTATAAACCTACCTTTATTATAGCTATTAGAGGCTAGCTTCTCTATCTTATAGCTATAATAAGGGCCTCTTCACCTCTTAAGCCTACTTCTCTTATAGCTACTACTTATTACTAAGACCTTCACCTGCTAATCACCTTATTATAGCTACTAAAGGTATAATCCTCTTCACTTTATTTAGCAGCTGCTATAAGTAACTTTATAGCTTTAACCCCTTATACCTACCTAACTATAACCACACTATCCTTAGCGCTATAATAAGCTATATTAAGCAACTTTATTATCTTTATACCTTTCTATTATCTATTCCCCTAACCTAGCTACTTAATATTACCTATCTTGCTAACTTAGTGTTCTATAGCTACCTAGTAAGACTTAATAAACTTAGAGTAACTACTCCTATAGGTATATTACTACTAGCTAACTAATAAGCTTACTAAAGCACTCTATACCTTCTACCTAGCTATCCTTAGATAGGACGTTAATATTTTATAATATTAGTATATAGCTATTAGCTAATCTTAGCATTACTTTTTAAAATTAATAGGTAACCCTACTTATAATAATATTCTCTTTAGCCTTAATAACCCTATTAACCTATAAGTAGTATATATAATATTTATCACCTAAGTAGTTTATATAAAAGAGGTCCTCACTAATAAGTAAGTTAATATATAGTACTATAGATTTAAATATACTTCTATAAGATAGTAGAAGTTATTAGGTGTTATAGATAACCTAGCTTTAGCTTATTATATAACCTTAGATAATAGTAAGTAGGTTACTATTAATAACCTACTAGCTAAATCTAAATAATATTACTAATATTAAGTTCTCTACCTTAGCTACTTATCTTTTAAGATTAATAATAACCTACTCTAAGCTATTAGGGCAGCTTAGCTGCCTAAGCTATAAGACTACTAGTGTTACACCCTAAATACTATTACTACTAGTAATAGTAATATTCTCTATATCGCCTATATTAACGCTAGTAAAAATCTCACCTTCTTCACTTTTAGCGTTATCTTACCTACTAAAGTAACTATTATAATTATCCTACTAAAAGCACTTTAGTTATAGATTATTAAACGCTTCGCTTAAGCTAATATATCTACTATTATTTAGAACTTATCCTTCATAGTAGACTAGCTTTATACTACTAATATTATAGTTATTAGCTTTAAGTATTTATTACACTAAGCCTAAAAGACCTAAGTAAATCGCTAATTTAACTGCTTTTAGATTAACTATATTATCCTTAATAAGGCCTACCTTATCTTCTAAGTAACTAATAAATTTTACCTATATCTACTTAAACTTAGCAACTATATATCCTTTATCTCTACTTACTATATCTTCATTTTAGCAATATTACCTCCTTCACTTAACATAAAATTCTACTATCTCTTTAATATTCACGCTAACACTTATATTATCTATATACTAACTAACTACCTTAATATTATAATATAGGTTAACTATATACCTATTTCTACTAATATCAGCCTAACTATTACTTAGCTTCTTTACTAGTATTATAATAGTAATACTAAGCAAGCTTACGCTAGCTTATTATTATCCCTTACTATTATATTTTATTAATCTATCTACCTTATTACTTATAACGCTATCCTCTATAATACTATTTATTATAATAGCTAGATAATAAATAAGTCATACTAATAAGCTATTACCTAATAGCTTAAATAAGACTACGTTATATTTACTATAATAGCTTTTAACTATAATGTTAACTTTAACTATATTAAGCTTATTATCTACTAAGGTCTTCCCTTTAATATAATTAAGTATACATAGTAGATCAGCTATACTAGCTGTAATAGCTTACTTACTAGCGCTATTATAATCTTAATCCCTAACCTTAATACTAAAGATAAAACCCTTAAGGCCTTCCTTACTACGCCCTATTAGCACTAGTTCCTCACCTACTACTTAAGTAATAAGTATACTCCCTATTATATAGATATATTTAATATCACTCCTTATAACGCCTACCTATCTATATATATCCCCCTAGCTTTTACGCTAATACTACTACTAGTATTACTATTAGTTACACTTAGTATACCTACTAGCTTTCAGCTTATAACTACTTACTATCTTAATCTTAGCTAAAGCTTCCTCTTACTTACGCCTCTATAGTTTATACTATATAATACCCCTTATAGTAGCTATAAAACGCTAGCTTCTATAACTGCTACCTCTAGTAGCTATAATAACTAAGCTACTATAGCCTAATTACTAATACCTTAACTATTATATCTACTTACCTTAAATATATATCAGACTATTACTATTTACTTCTAAACCTTAATAGCTAATAACACTTATCTTTCTACTACTCCTATAAGTATAACTAATATATCTAATTAATTAGTTATAAGCTTAAGCTATTTAGTATCCTTACTTATTATCTCTAGCCTAACTACCTAATTTTATCCCTATATAAAACCCCTATTAGTAATAAAGCTCTAAGTTACCTCTATATTCTAAGCTTTTACTCTTAAGGATTACTTATAGTCTAACTTTATTACTTATAAGCAGTTATAATAGAACTAGTAAGCTTATAATGCCTACTTAGTTACTAAATCTTAAGCTTTTATCACTTTACTCTAAGTGATATTCTTATAGTAGGCTTATATACTCTACTATATCCTCTTAAGAAGTATACTTACCTAATTATACTATCTCTATAGATACCTTAAAGCCTTATAATCTACTAAAACTATACAGCTATAATATCTACTTAATAACCTTATTAGTCTCTACTTTACTAACTATAGCTACTATTTCACCTACTTTATACTATAAAGTCTAAAATATTATTCATACTATAGTAAATAATCCTAATAGTACCCTATATAATAGACTTTTAAGGACCTAACTACTATACTACTTACTTATTTCCTATAATAAATAGATACTACCCTCTAAAGCCTCTCTATACCTACCTCAGCCTATATAATTAATCTATAGCTTATTACTTATAGTGAACTTTCTTTTAGCTTTAGTCTAACTCTTAGGAGCTCCTATTAGCTACTTACTAGCTAGTTAGTATTAAAAAAGTAAATTGCTTATAACCTATAGGTCTCTAACTTATAGCTCCTCTATGCTTAAATAACAGCTAACTTTACTAACTATACTAACTACTTAACTTAATAATATATACTTATACTTATACTATACCTTAAGATAATATCTACCTCTCTCACCTATTAATATATATCCTTATTATTAGCTATTATGCCTATCTTAATAGCTACTTACTTACTATTCTATTAAAAACTATTTACTAAATAGTTTATCTACTTTATAGTTATTAATATTATTACCCTCTTATTAAACTACTACTTTACTTACTATTATTATATTTTATTACTATTATATTTATCTTATAGCTACTTATAATTCTATCCCTTTAAGTATTCCTTTTACCTCTATTTTCTACCCTTATAGCTATAATAGCCTTACCCTTACTTATAGCTACTACTTACTATATTAACTTATATAACTTAAACTACCCCTATTATAGCTACTAGATATAAGCTTACTAGCTGCTATTACGCTTAAGCTTCTATCTTAAGTTATTATAGCTATAAGATATTAATTTAGCCTCACTTTTATCTAAACCTATAGCTTACTATCTACTTATAGGTTACCTTAAATTAATTTATAAAAGGATCCCCCCTATTATACTCCTTTTCTAAATAGCTTAAGCTTCTTTTTACCCTACTTACTTTCTATTTCTCTTTTTAATATTTAAAAACTACTTTCTATTTTATACCTTCTTCTTTACTACTTCTACCTCCTTTTTCTAACTTCTCTATAGTGTAGAATAGTAGTTATACCTACTACTCTTTTCTAAATTTCCTTATAAAATAGGTATACTTAGCTATTACCTACCTTACTTATTACCTATTATATAAGCTACCTTAGTATTAGCTACTACTTATAGACCTACTTACTATTTATAGTCTAAGTATCTTACTAAGAAGTATATATTCTTAACCTCCCCCCTTCTCCTACTTCTCTTCTTTTTTTATAACTTATTACTTTTAACCTCTCCTCCTTTTTTTCTTTTATATAATAATAACTAATACTACCCCCCTCCCCTATTATAATACTATCTTCTATAGCTATAATAAGCCTACCCTCTTAATTATAATATCTACCCTCTCCTTATCCTTTAGCCTTATGCTTAATATGCTACCTTAGCCTCTAGCAGCTATAATAGCTTTAATTCCCTTATTAAGCTTCCTAATACCTTACACTATAACATCCTCTTCTTATAAAGCTACCCTTATAACTAATAACACTACCTTCACCCTATCTACTATAATTATTCTTAGTATATCTTATATCACTCTAACCTATATAACTACCTATAAGAAGACTCTTAGAAATTTACCTAACTATAAGCATCTTAAATTTCTAATATTATAATTTACCCCCTCCTTAAACTAATAGTAACTAAATTAAGCTAACACTAATATTATAGAGATATATTATAACTTTAACTACTTAAATATCTATATTAATCTCCTTTAGATTAAGAACTTCTACCTTTACTAATATAATAATAACTTTTCTATTATTACTTACTCTATCTCTAATCTAAACCCCCCTAAATAGTAAGCTAAATATAATATGCTTAAGAAGCTTTATAACTAAGGTATTAATAAGAAGGTTTAGTGTTTTTTTATTTAGAAGTAAGAGATAGCTAGCTACTTATAAGCTTTTATAACTTACTTCTTATTCTACTACTCCTTTTACTTAATAATATTTATAGATATAACTTATAAGTTACCCCCCCTCACCTCCTCCTCCTCTTATTATAGCTACTAGAGGTAGCACCTTTACTTTACATCCTATAGCTATAATAAAGCTACTTCTCTTACTCTCTTCCCCCTCTTATTATAGCTACTAGAAGTAACACCTTTATTTTACATCCTATAGCTATAATAAGGCTACCCCTCTTACCTTCTTCCCCTTCTTATTACAGCTACTAGAGGTAGCACCTTTGCTTTATATCCTATAGCTATAATAAGGCTACCTTCTTACTAGCTCCTTGCTTATTAATATTTTATACTTATAATAAGGGCTATTATAGCGCTTAATACTAATATCTTCTAGTTATAAATATTATCTCTCTCTATATTTAAATATCTCTAGCTAAATAGCACTCTAATAGTTAGGAGTCTAATCCCTAAACTAAATTTAGTTTAATAATTAGTTAGGATTAGTTAAAAAAATCTGCGCATAGTCCTGGTTTCTTATTAGAAAAGGTATAACACCAAAAAAATAGTTCGCTTATAGTAAAAATAGTCCTTAAGATATATTTCCTTCTTATAAGTAACCTTATCTATAATCATATATTTATTTCTTAACTTAAATTACGTAATCTAATATAGTAATTAGATTCCTACCTTAGAAATAGTTATAATACTCCTTTAGCCTAGGTATTAATAAGTTATTATATACCTACATAATAGCCTTAGATATATATATTTATGTTTATAATACTTCTAATTATATGAACTTTAGTACTTAATATTCTAATATCTATAATATATACTTTTAGAGAGCTTTAGCTACACTATAACTACAAACTATATCTTCTATTATTTTTTCTAGATTTTTTCTATCTATCTTATAATTAATATTATATAAACTAAACTAACGTAATAAGTCTAATATATTTATATAGAGATTACTTATCTAAACTCCTCTATAAGTACTTATAAAACCTATTAACTATACTATAGTTTTATAATCCTTATTCCTTTATATTCTCTAGGTATATCTAACTAATAGTTATAATATTATTTAACTTATATTAAAACTTATATAATTATTTTTAGTGTTATAATTAAGTTACTGTTTTTATTAGCTAACCTATATATATAGTCTCTATTCTAGATCTAAATTATTACACTAACCTAACTATAGTCTTACCTCAGAAATTTATAACTTTAAGCTTTATATTAAATAGACTATCTTAACTTTTATTACGTTTATTTCCTCTATATAAAGTAGTATATTCTTCTGATAAAGATATAATCTTAATTCTATATTAGTATTCACTTTTTTTATTAGTAATATTAAGTATCTCTTCTTAAATCTATATATTAATATTATTATAATAAGTATCTTAGAGGAGATACTAAAGTATAGCTAGGGTTATCTATAGAAGTATCTATTAAAGCCTAAAGATATACTTCAGCTAAAGCATAGATATAGTTAGCTTTAAAAGCATCCTCTACTAGAGTAAATTAGTTATTATCTAAAGCTTTAATATAGTTAGTTATAGAAGCCTCAGCTTAGTCCTCTTATTACAACCTTACTACTTAGATAAAAACTACTTCTTAGAGTTTTATTAGACCTATTTTTCTCCCCCTCCTATTATATTTATCACCTATCTCTTAACTATATCTATCTAAAATATTCTTTTTTTTCCTTACTTAAACTTAAAACGCTTATTAATAGTATATAAAATAGTATTAGTATAAACTTTAGCCTTAGTTTATTATTTTTAAAAGATATCTTTAATCTAGCTCTTATAGGTCTTATATCTCCTACTACTAGTATAAGTCTTACTACTTTGCTATCTACTTTATCTTATCTTATTAATAAGATATCTTTATTAATAATCCCTTATATTTACCTACTATTTAAGGATAGTAAAGCTCTTTTTAGAGTAATAATATAAATAAATAATATATATAATATAATCTTATTATACTTTTATAACTTATATTAGAGTTTATATTAAAAATAGACTTATTAATAGGTTAGGTAAAGCTTTTAATACTATAGAATGCTTTTCCCTCCCTTTTTGAGAATATATTAAGGCTTCTCTTAAACTATTTTATACTACTACCTCTTTTATATAAGGTGATTACTATTCACTTAGACTTAGGTCCTTATAGTTATCTATTTTATTTAAGTTATAGATTTCTATAACACTTATACCTTACTCACTAGAGTTATTATATATAACCTCTATAGTAGGAGAAAGGGATTTATAAGCATAATAACCCTTTTATATAAAGTTATAGTATAATATTATTATTATATAGACTTTATTAATTATTAGAACTATTATGCTATAGTGATTAAAAACCTTCTTAAATATAGCTTATAATTAGTTATGAGAAGAAGGATATAAGATATATCTAGATAGAGTTACTTCTTATTTAATATATAGATCTAGCTTAATAGTTATATAACTACTATCTTAATATATTACTTTATTAATAATTAAGTTAACTAAATATAATATAATAAAATTTCTACTATTAACTTAGTGCTTAAGTTAAAAAGAACTTTACTCTTATAATGAGGTAATTTTACTTATCTATAATATTAGGATACTTAACTAAGTTAAGGTGTTAGTAATATTCTATATTGCTAGTAATAATAGTGTCTATCTAAAGGCCCTCTCTATCTATTTATATTATAATCTTCTATTGAAAAAAGTTAAGAATAGCAGCATATTTAATCTATTAGCTATGTAGTTAGGATAATTAGTGTAGCTCTATCTTTATAGTATTTATTAAGTAACGCCTTAGTAGAGTTCTAATTATTAAATTGAAATTTATAATATTAAAGAGGAT
The DNA here is from genome assembly GCF_013390195.1 of Colletotrichum siamense. Classification (NCBI taxonomy): domain Eukaryota; kingdom Fungi; phylum Ascomycota; class Sordariomycetes; order Glomerellales; family Glomerellaceae; genus Colletotrichum; species Colletotrichum siamense. The sequence goes on along the minus strand of NW_023501029.1, from coordinate 21,173 downwards.
TGAGGAATATAGAGGAAGAGGGGTTTAGTGAGGAATCTCTATAGTATAGTGAGGTATATTATATTATTACTATAGTATACTAAGAGGTTTATAGAGATTAAAAACCTACTTTATAATAACTTTAGTATATAGAGGATATATAAAAAGCTATCTAAAAGCCTTAGATTAAAGCTAAGTAATACTACTATATATATATACTATAGTTTATTTTTATATATACTTAAAACTATAGAAAATAAGTTAATAGTAGTATATAGGTATAGTGTATTATAGTAACTAATAGATAAAATTAGGATAAAAAACTATTTATAAAAAGATAAGATAGATTAATTAGTGTTAAATATAGTAGCATAAGTGTGCAGACTACTTTAAAAGAGCTATATCTTTCTACTTTTCTCTTCCTTATATATAACTGAAATAATTAGCCTAAAATAGTTCTTAGTTATTACTTTTACTACCCCTCTAGCTAAGCTCTTAGGGACTACTATCTTATATTTATAATCTCTAATATTTTAGCTATAGCTACTCCTCTTAACTATTTTTATTTATTATATAGTTTTTAAAACCTATTTAATTAAATAACTCCTGATATTATTCTATTCCTAAAGGAGCTAACATCTTAACTAGATAAGAACCTTATATAGCTATAGTAGGTTATAATATTATTTATACTATTTTATAGCTAATAAAATTAGTAGAAACTAATCTATACTTATATAATATCTTTACTCTTTATTATAGTCTTATATTTATATAGATTTATAGCAAAAGATATATTAATAATGCTTAGAAGTATATTAAGCTTAATTACTATTTCTAGCTTATTTATTTTATTATTACTAAATATAATATTTACACTTTTTAGTCTGGGAATACTACCCTTAAACTGTATTTATTTTTGCCTTTCTAATTTTAGTACCCTTATTAATAGAGTAATTATATGCTCTTTTTTCTCTTTATATTTTATTAATAATTTCTTCTACTTTTTTTCTCTATCTCTTATATTAAAGCTATTATCTTATTAGTATTTACTGCTTATTACAGCTTAATTTAGATATTATATATTTAGAAATAGACTGAATAATTATTACGTTTTATCTTAGCTATACTTATTATAGTGAATACTATATATACTATATTATTCCCTTAATCTTACACCTTTTTATCTACTTTATATATTTTTTATACTACTTACCTGCTCTTATTAAGAAGAGGTATTATAGTGTGTAAATTATAAATATAATAGTTATTATTACTACTAAAAGTAAAGGTTATAAGCTAGAACTTATCTATCCTTCTTATAGATATATTAAGATAAAGCTAGAAGTCTGCGTTTAGAAACTAACTTATGCTACTAAAGGAAGCTATATCTTCTAGATAGAGCTACTATTATTCTCTTATACTTTCTCTCTAACTGAGGTATTATCTTAACCTATATCTCTAGTAATAGAGATATTTAGTAGCTTAAATAGAGCTAAGTATTATATATTAGGGGATTAGTTATCCCTAACTTAGCCTTAATATAAGTAATAACTTATTATACTTAATAGTGTTAATATCTTAGTAAGTTAGTAATAATTTCTATTATAGTACTAATTAGAACTAGAAGATCCTCACTAAATCTAATAAAGAGTATAAAGTTAGAAAATAGGAACTTATAGAAAGAAATAATTAATAAAGGTAGTAAGCTACTATAGTTATACTAAGGTAGTATTAAGGTGAGATAGAAGTAATAAGAGTGTTTATAAATTTATCTATTACTAAGAGTAAACCTCTAATAGCTAAATATATATAGTAATATATCTTTAACTAGCTAGATTTAGTATTTCTTATAACTTCCTGCCCTAAGCTATAGCTAATACCTTTATACTATTATTATTAGATACTTATAAACTTATTAGACTTAGACTTTAATATCCCTCTTTCTGCTATCTACTTAGTATATACTGCCTAAAAATAAGATAGGAGGTAGTTAAGCCTAATTATTATCCTATTATTACTAGACTGCTATCTAAATAAGTTTAAGATTATAAATATATATAAGATATTAGTATTAGCAGTATAATAAGCTTAAGTGATAAAGTATATCCTCAGCTAATCCCCCTCTAGTAGCTTATCCCTTATGCAGTATATTAAATAGAGATATAAAACTTATGCTACTACTCTATTAGCTAAAACTATAGCTTATTACTACTTTCTAACTCTAGCTTAAAATATATCCCTTAGCCTTCTAAAGCTTATAAGCTGTTATATAACTAAAGCTGAATTATTATATCTAAATTCCCCTTCTACTCTTTATTTTTATCTAGTTGCTATAGAGCTTATTAATAACTAATATAAGGCCTTATACTCTCTTTATACTTTATCCCTTTATATAGAAGCTATATCTTAGCTTATTTTAGTTTAGGCTTCTAAAGCTATTAATAATCTCTATATAGATAGAGCTACTTATTTTAAGCTGTTAGTAGGAGTTACTAAAGTGGAAACCCTACTTAACAGCTAGTTAGGTAACTATAATATAAAGTCTAAAATATCTTTTAGTAGCTTTAACTTAGATGCTAATAATTCTATAAGTATATTTATATTATATATAATCTTTCCTAAAGAGTTACTAATATATTTTTAGGCTTTAGGAATCTAAGTAATAATATAATCTTTTTATACTACTACTCTTAGTAACCTCTCTCCCCTTATTAAACCCTCTTTATCACCTTTCTAATTAAGCTAATATATATTAAATATAGCTAAATCTCTATATGAAGTATAAGATATTACCTATATAGCTCCCTGCTATCTATAGTAATATTAATACTTAACTTAATTATTTTTATACACCTTATTACTAATTATAAGCAGTCCTCTATCTAAGATATATATACTATCTACTAACTTTAATAAGCGCTTTTAGCTAACGCTTCTATTATCTCTATCTTAGACTTCCTTATCTCCTCTTATTATTTAGGCTTCTATATATCTATATAAAGGCTTATAGATATCTTATATATTTAGTAAGCTAGCTATTATATACTTAGCTTACTATAACTGAGAGCTATATAGCATTCTAAGTAGCTATTAATAACTAAGTTTATAGAAGCTTTCTCTATCTCTTTATCTATTAATAAACTTAAGAATATTACTATAGAGGATAGATATAGACTAAGTAGCTAGTAATAAGCTAAAAGAGGGTAGATCTAAAAGTAATCTTAGTCTAACTTATTATCCTTTTAGATCAGCCTAACCTATATCTTTTATATTAAACTATTTTATATTATTAAGTAGTAAATAAGTAAACCTACTATTATTATCCTCTTATTATACACTCTAAGAGTATTATTTTAACCTACCCTTATATATTTAGGAATTATATATAATATAGCTTATAGTCTGTACTATATAATAGAGGCTTATTATAAGCTAAGAGAAATTAAATAATAAATTATTAGGAAGGAATAGATATATAAGTTTATAACTACTAGCTTATTAATCTTTACTTAGGCTTAAATCTTAGTACTATAACCTATATTAATACTATTTAGCTCTTTAACGTTAAGTCCTCTCTTATAAGAATTATTTTAAGCCTTCCTAGCCTCTTTATACTATAGCTAGTAAGCTTATATATAGTATAAGTAACTAGGATAGAAGTAATATATTTTGTCTTCTCTACCTCTCTCTCTTTCCCTTAGATTAAGCTTAAAGTAATATATTAAAAACCTTTTTTAGCTTATTGCTCTATTTTTGCCTTATATTTGCTAATAATGTTGATTAATCTATATAGTGTGAAGATTACTAAGTTCTAAATTATATAGATATATATTGAAATCGCTATATCCTTCTTATTTTTTATTACTATTATTATTACTAGTTACCCCCCCCCCCCCCCTCTTTATTCTGTAATCTTTATATCCTGCTCTTATATATATCTAATAATCCTCTTACTATTATTATGCTCCTTTAGAATATAATAGTAAATATAACTAATATTAAAGGTAGCAGTATTATTAGGTGATTTGAAATCTATAATTATATAGATAAGTTAAAGGTAATTAGTGTGTGTAAACTGTTCCTCTATCTTTATATTATGCATATAAAAATATATAATACGACTTTAATCTATATAAACTAAAATAAAGTCTAGGTTTAAGGAAATAGAGTTTTAGATAACTATTATGTGTAGATTTATTATGTGTGGATTTTTAGTAAAGCTTAGAAAGGTCCTAAAGAATTCTATAACTTTCTCTCTATTAGTAAAGTGTAAAAGATAACCCTCTCTTAGGAAGGTTTTGCTATAGTTATAAATTAATATAATATTAGTTTATAGTATCTATAGACTAAGCTGAATAATTAAGGAGGGATCTATACTATAGGATTCTAGCTTCTATACTAGCTTTTTTACTAACCCCTTTAGTAGGGGGCTAATAGCTATATTCCTTATATTAGCTAAAAGCTTACTGAAGTAGTATTATAGCTTATTAGGTTTATTTATAAACTACTATGTGATTTTTAAATAGTCTATAGTGATAGTGATAGATAAAAAGGTATAAATAATTATTAGAGATAAATTTAGTGATAAGAAGGGCTAGTTAGTTAGATAGGAGAAGGAAGTAGAGGTATAAAGCCTTATTCTTAAATAATATATTAGTAGAAGAAGTTTATTAATTAGTAGAACCTTTAATTATAAGAGCATTTTCTTTATAGAAGTAAAAGCGGTAGCTTAGAAACTTATTAATATATTAAAATAGTTATTCCTTAGTACTCTCATTCTTTTTTTTTATTTTGAGATGTTTCTTAAGTGTATTAGAAGAAAAAGTAGTTTGTTTAATATCTTAAGGAAGAGCATATTAGGGGATCTTCTTAGGGTAGGAATTACTAGAAGCTTTTGCCTAACTTATATATAACCTTCTTTACTAGAAAAGGTATAGCCCTTCTTATTAAGTAGTATATAAACCTAAGCAGTAAATCACCTTACTTAGTAGGTTTGCTATATTTTCTCTTTTAGAGTAGCTTTATAACCTTTAGTTAATTATATCTATTTGCGTTTACTATTTCTGATATCCTTATAGATATAAATATATAATTTTATAGGTTTTTTGCTATAGTGCGTTTTTTGCTAACTTTAATTAGGAATATCTCTGCAAATATAGTGTATATATAAAATTAAAATATGTTTTTATGATTGCTGAAACTAAGGCTCTTAATTAATATCCTCTCTAATTATATATATTGAGGAATTAAATTAGTTATTTATTAAGGTTATTTATAAATTCTATAAAATTAGTAAAGTTTTATATAATATAAAGATTATAAATAAAAGGTGAGTATATATAATAAGCATAGTATATACTGTTTAATAGCCTTAATATATTAGTAATAACAGCTTTAAGTAGAAGCTATTAAAATCCTCACTAAAAATTAAGTAGGTCTATATAGATAGGGGGTAGAAGCTATTATTTCTTAGTAGTAAAGAAGCTATTAAGATTTCCCGCAGTAAAATATATAAAAGTAGGATGTAATTAAAGCTTAAATAAAGGTAATTATAATAATTTAGTTCTTAGTTTAATACTTAGTAAGGTGAGTCTAGAAATTAATAAATAGCGTAGTTAATATTTTTGTGATATAGTCTTAAACCCTATATTAACTAGCTAATTATATAATAGGGATATTAGCTAGGCTAGAAAGCCTAACTAACTAATAGAATGCAGTTAGAGAGGAAAGTAGATTAAGGAAAAAGTATATAGAATTAAAGGGTAAGAAGGTAAGGTTATAAAGAGAGGATAAGAGGAATTATTTAATAGTAGTAGACTAAAATAAGCTATCTATATAAGTAAATATAAAGCTATTTATTTATAACACTTAGTATTCTATTCTAATATATATATTATGTTAGTATATAGTAGTAGTAAATAAAGTTATAGTATATCTATAGAACTACTATTAGTTAATTACTACTAAGGCTAGGGGAAAAGTAGCTAAATTAGTTAGTAATATTCTTAGTATTATCTATAGCTAGGCTAATTTATAGTCGTTCTAATACTTAGACCTTATAGTTAAGCTAATTACTAATATTATACTACTTTAAGTAGATAGTTTATATTATTATATATACTATTATATTTACTGCTATATGTAAAATATATAGGAGTATTATTAGGCAGAATATAGATAGGAGAATAATTAGTATAAGGGGGGTAATATTTATAAGAAAGCTATTATAATTAGGGATTTACTATAAATAATAGGGGTACTATACTAGTAGTTTTTCTTAATATAAGCTATAAGTAGATAGTTTAAGGTAGCTTAGGGATAGATAGCTAATAAGTCTCTATAAAGCGCTTTAAGTAGAAGCTTAGCTTAATAGGTAGTAAATTATATTTAAGATCTCTAGAAAGTTTAAGTAGAATATATAAAGATAAGCTATAATAAGCTAATCTGCATTACTAATAAAAGACTTAAGCTTAGCTTATAGCTAGCCTATATAAGATAAGTAGTACACTTAAAAAGGCTTAATACTAGCGTACTCTTTAATATAATAGCTCTTATTAATAAAGATAAGGTTATGCTTTAAGTGATATAAGTAATAGTTAACTATATGTTAGACTAAGCTTAAGTAATATTTACTCTTAATACTATTAGGCTAGCTATATTATTTAAGGTATAGTGTATAGAAATATATATTAAACTAAAGAGGCTATTTAATAACTATATAGAGGATAATATATAAGTGAGATATAAAGGTATATAGCTAAGTCTGTTATATATTTAGTTTTATATATAGGAAATAGATAATAATAAGCAGCTGCTATATAAACTAATACTATTATAGGGAGAGGTATAAGACTTATTTAAGTAGATAGTAGAAGTAGCTAGTATAAGGATAAGGTATTAAATATAGGAGAAGCTAGAATATATAGTACTTAATATACTTATTAGTATATTAGACTACTAACTAAAAAGTAGAGATTATAATAATATTCTTTTTAGCGCTCTTATAGTAATAAGTATTATTAAGAATAGTAGCTAGGTTTAAATTACAGACTATATAATAAAGTATTTAGCTATTATTAAGATAGCATATATATTAGTGATCTATTAGGCTTATATTAAGTGTTATAATGAGGTTATTAAGCTAGGAAAGTCTTTAGATAATAATAAAGTAGAGGATATAGCATAAAGTTTATTCTAATATATATAAGAGAAAGTATAGTGGTTTATAATATAGATAATAGGCAATAAAAATATAAAGCTGATATTAATAGACTAGATTCTTAAGATATAGATATATAGGATATATATCTAATATAATATAGTAGCAGCTAGTATTATTAACTAGGTTAGTAATTATATATTATATAGGTAGGTATAGTTTATAATAAGGTAGCTATTAGATGCACTATATAAGTTAGTTTGAGAGATATAAGAGCTACTTATAGAGCTAATAGTAATAGAAGATTTAGGTTTAATAGATAGTCCTAAAAGTGATATTTAGTTATAACTACTAGCTATCTTATAGTTATTAATTAAAGATAACTATAGTGAGATAAAGCTTAAGTACTTATTTCTTACTAATAACTATAATAGCTAGGTTTTTACTAGGGATAGATAGCTATTTATATAGCTAGTATAGTTACTTACTACTATAGAATACTAAGGACTAAGCAGTAGTATAAGTAATAGTTATAGGGCGATAGACTAGCTATTTTAGCTGTTAGCTGTATAGGAGTTTAGTAGGATGTTTAAATAACTCTATAAGTAACTATAGATACTTCTGTATATACTTAGCAGATAGCTAGCGTAGGTGAGTAAGCTTATAGGTCTATAGATAGTTAATATAGTTAATAAGGGCATCTATAATATTATAATATATAATAAAATGTTATGCTTTATTATAGCATACTATAAAGGTTACTAAATAATTAAGTAGGTAAAAATAATCTACTAATATCTCTTAAGGGAGGTTAATAAGCTTATTATATAATATCTTTAGCTTATCTTACTGTTCTAATAGGAGGTATAAGGTATTATATATAAGGCTAATAGGTATAATATGTTTATATAAGTAGATAATATTATCTAGTAGAAAGACTTAAAAGCTAGTAGTATAGTAGTAAGATTAGAAGAGTAAAGTAGTAATAATATAGATATTAGGGATAGTAATAATTATAGTATAAATAAAGATAAGGCTAGTAATAAAAGCATAAGTATAAGCAATTAGATATAGAAAGAGGAGTAAATATAGATAATAGATAGAGTACAGCAGATTATATAGTAGACTAATATAAAACTACTAAGATATTAAGTTAATATAAGTATATAGCGATATATTACTATTAGTATTACTAACTGCTATTTAAATAAGTTATTTAGCTAGCTAAATAGAGATAATAATAGTATAAGATTAAAAGAGGGGATAGATAGGGTTAAGGATAGCCTATAAGACTTATAGGTGAGGTATAATATGCAGATAGTAGGCATAATTTATATATAAGAGCTTATATAGTTTAGTAGTAGTCTTACAGCAAGGTAGTAATAATTCTACTAAGTTAGCTATTAGTAGTATAAGTTTCTAGGCTTTAGTGCTAAGGATTTAGAGTTAAAATAGGGTTCTATAGGCTATAAGAGGAAAAAGATAGAGGTATATAAAGGGTTATAGCTTATAGCTAAGCTCTAATAATTTAAGAAGCTGAAGAGAATTAACTTAGAGGGCTAGCTATAGTAAATAATAGGGGATAACTTAGTGATATTCTATAGAAACTAAAGAGAAGTAGTGCTAGCTATCACTAATAGGTATATACTAATTATATAGGTAATAAAGATAGGTAGTAATAAGAGCATCTTATTTATACTACTAGTATTCTGCTTACTAGATAGAGTAATAGTAGTTATAATGCTACTAATAGCGCTATAGATAGATCTATATAAGTAATATATTAAGGTAGGGATTACTTTATATATATAGTAGAGCTATAAGAATAACTAAGTAGTATCTATTATCTTTATTATGCTTAAGTTAGCTATTATAAAGGGATTTAGAGACTTTATTATATAGCTAAAAGGGAGGTAGGCGTTAGACTACGTTATTATAGATAAATATTACGTTATACTTAAAGGATTATAGAGCTTTTAGCTATAGCTTAAAGAGCTTAGAGAGGTGATTTATAAATTTAGCGTATAGATAATATACTTAATAGTAACGCTTACGCTAATAGATAAAGCAGCTTTCTTTTATACTATATAACTAAAAGCTAGCTAGGTGAGGATATTCTAAATAGTAATAACATATAAGAATATCTAATACTCTATTATTATAGTAAGTAAGAGGGCTAATATAGAGGGTATTAATAATATTAATAGCATAGAATAAGATGAAGATAATATAAAGCTAACGAAACTTAATATAGTTAAGGCTAAAGTATACTAAGTAGTAGTCTAATAGGTAAATAAGCTTTTAGTTAGTAGTAGGTAAGGTAAGGCTGTTATATACGCTATATTAATTAAGTAAGTAGAGTATCTAAGGTTAGCACTAAGGTGCGCTATATTCTTTAGTAATATTAACTTAACTGAGGGCAAGGTAGCTTAGCTTAAGGTATAGCGTTAAAGTAATAAGGCTAAAGGTATTATAGTTATAATAAACACATTAAGACTAAGTATTAATATCTTAGATATATAGCTTATAATTTATACTGATATATTAATAAGACTCTAGCGATTTATATAGGAGAGTAAGTAGGTAGGTTATAATAAGTAGCTAAGCATATTAGTTATTATATACTATAATAGTAGTAATAATAGTAGTAGTTTATAATAAGAGGTAGTAATAGAAGAGTATCTTATTAGTAATAAATATAAGTAGATTATTCTTAACTAAGTAATAAATAAGAGAAGTAACTACTTTAGTTATAAAGATAATAAAGAAGTCTGTAATATCTACTATAGATATAGAAAAGGGCTAGAGCTAAGGTTTATTCTTAACTATATTAGTGAGGATAGTGAAGTAAGCTAAGTAGAGTTTCTAAGGCTAGATAGATATATAAAGCTAGACTAATAGAGGGTTAAAATAGAGAAGATAGGTAAGGCTAGCGAAATAGAAGCGTTTCTTATGTAGCTTTACTAGCGATATAAGAGGTGTGTGTTATATTTTAAGGTAAGGGATAATAATAGGTATAAGTTTCTTAAGTGCTTAAGGAAAGAAGAGATAAAGTAGATATAAGCATAATAAGGTATAAAGATTATAGAGCAGGAGATCTTTAATAGGAGATATTTTAAGTGGTTCTCTAGCTACTTTAACTATAGACTTCTATAAGAGTTTTATAAGTAATAAGAAGGTGAAGTAGAGAATAGTAGGTAGTTCTACTAAGTAGAGGGATAAGTATATTAATTAGGAAGTATACTAATTAAGGTGTTTATAGCTAATATAGTAAGGCTTCTAGAGGTAGTGTGAAGTAGTATATTTAAAGAGTAGATAGCTGCTAAAGGAGTGTAGGTTATAGAAGAGGGAAGAAATAGTTAGGATGTTTTTTATATATAGCTAGGAGGGTGAATTTTATAGGGAGGAGTTAAGAGTAGCTATTTATATAAAGTGATTTAGCTTTTAATATAGTAGGTTAAAAAGGAGGATAAGAAGTAGCTATTTTAGGTAATAAAAGAGTCTATATGTTTTAGGGTTACTTAAAGAGTTTATAGTAGAGTTTAAGGTTAAAAAGAAAGTTTAAAAGTAGATAGATTATAAAATATAAAATAAGTTAAGAGTTAGTTCTAAATTATTAATATATATCTTAAAAAGAGAAGAGTAAATATTAAGTATAAAAGAAGATAGTAATTTAAAATTAGTTAAACTAAACTAAGAGATTATATATAGAGGATAGAGATATATTAACTATATTTTAATATTAAGGTTTAATATATATATAAAGTAGAACTTAAACTAAATAGATATAAGTTAAGGTTTAGAAATAAATATAAAAGTTTAAATAATAAAGAAAGTAAATAGAGTTATATAAAAGAACTTAAATATAGAGAAGAATTATAAAGTAATAATATATTTATATTATATATATTAGATATTAGGGTTATATAAAGTTTAATAGAAGTTAAATATTTAAGAGTTAAGTAAACTAAAATAAGAAAATTTAAACTAACATACTGGCAACGACGGCTTCAAGTAGAAGCCGTTGAAATCCTCACCAAAAAATAAGTGGGTCCGTGCAGACAGGGGGTAGAAGCCGTTGTTTTCCAGTAGTGAAGAAGCCGTTGAGATTTCCCGCAGTAAAATACACAAAAGTAGGATGCAATGAAAGCTTGAATGAAGGCAATTATAACCATCTAGTTCTCAGTTCGATAATCAGCAAGGTGAGTCTAGAAATCGATGAATAGCGTAGTTGATGTTTTCGTGATGCGGTCCCAAACCCCACATTAACTAGCCAATCACATAACAGGGATATCAGCCAGGCCAGAAAGCCCGACCGACTGATGGAACGCAGTCAGGGAGGAAAGTAGATCAAGGAGAAAGTATACGGAATTAAGGGGCAGGAAGGTAAGGTTATAAAGAGAGGACAGGAGGAATCATTTAATAGTAGTAGACCAAAGCAAGCCATCCGTATAGGTAAACATGGAGCCATTCGTCCACAACGCGCAGTATTCCATTCTGATATGCACATCATGTCAGTATGCAGTAGTAGCGAACGAAGTCACAGCACATCTGCGGAACCACCATCGGTCAATCACCGCCAAGGCCAGGGGAAAAGTGGCTAAATCGGTCAGCAACATTCCCAGCATCATCCGCAGCCAGGCCGATTTGCAGTCGTTCCAATACCCAGACCCCACGGTTGAGCCAATTGCTGATATTGCACCACCCCGGGCGGACGGTTTACGTTGCCACGCGTGCCGTTATATTTGCCGCCGCGTGCGAAATATGCAGGAGCATTGTCGGGTAGAACACAGATGGGAGAATGATTGGCACAAGGGGGGTGATGTTCGCAAGAAAGCCACCGCAGTCAGGGATTTGCCGTGGACGACAGGGGTGCCGTGCCAGCGGTTTTTCTTAACACGGGCCGCGAGCGGATGGTTCGAGGTGGCCCAGGGACAGATAGCCGACGAGTCTCTGCAAGGCGCTCCGAGTAGAAGCCCGGCTCAACAGGCGGTGGACCGCGTTCGAGATCTCCGGAAAGTCCAAGCAGAACGTGTGAAGACGAGTCACGATGAGCTGATCCGCGTCGCCAACGAAAGACTCGAGCCCAGCCCGTGGCTAACATCACGTCCACGATGGCTAACATCACGTCCACGATGGCTGACGTCGGAAGCCATTGAACGCCCCACCATGGAATTAGGTGGGTCCGTTGAGACAAGGGCGGAAACCGTTGTTCACAGCAAGGTGGAAGCCGTTGAGATTTTCCGTAGTAAAATAGGTAAAAGTAGCATGCAATTAAAGCCACAATCGGTATAATTATAGGAACCCAGTTCTCAGTGTTTTATTCCGTGATATGAGTCCAGAAATAGGTGAATAGGGTAGTAGATGTTTTTGTGATGTCGTCCGAATCCCCGCATTAACCAGCCAATTATATAACAGGACCATCAGCCAGGCCAGAAAGCCCGACCGAGCGATGGAACGTAGGCAGGGAGGAAAGTAGATCAAGGAGAAAGTATATGGAATTAAGGGGCAGGAAGGTGAGTTTATAAAGAGAGGACAGGAGGAACCAGTCATAAACAGTAGATAGAAGAAAGTAACCAATACATGCCAAAGATGGAGCCATTCGTCCACAACACGCAGTATTCCATTTTGATATGCACATTATGTCAGTACGCCGTATTAGCCAACGAAGCCACGGCGCATTTGCGGAATAACCATCGGTCAATCCCCGCCGAGGCCAGGAGCAAGGTCGCCGGATTAGTCGGCGATATTCCCGGCATCATCCGCAGCCAGGCCGATTTGCAGTCGTTTCAATACCCAGACCCCACGGTCGAGCCAGTTGCCCATATCGCACCGCCCCGGGCGGACGGTTTGCGTTGCCACGCATGCCGTTATGTGTGCCGCCGCGTGCGAAACATGCAGGAGCATTGCCGGGCAGAACACCGGTGGGCGAATGATTGGCAGAAGGGGGGCAATGTGCGCAAGAAAGCCACGGCAGTCAGAGATTTGCCGTGGACAACAGGCGTGCCATGCCAGCGTTTTTTTTTAACACGGGCCGCAAGCGGATGGTTCGAGGTCGGGCGGGGGTTAGGGGTGGCCGTTCAAAGCGAGCCATCGGGGCCGGGGACGGACGACACGGCGTGGTTCGTCACGTTGCACGAGAACCAAGAGAAGCGGTTCGAGGCCGACGCGCGCGAGGAGGTCAGTACAGTGGACGAAAAGTTGGAGCCGAACGGGTGGTTGTACCGCGTCGGGTGGACGAGGGATTTGGAAGGGTTGAACAAGACGCAGTTACAGGAGGCCACGCGACCAATTGAGGATGGCGAGGAGACGTTAGAGGCCATATGGGCCGTGTTCAACAGCGTCGCCGACAAGGCATGCGCAACAGCAGCACCGCACAAGGTCGGGCACGACGTGTTGTTCGAGGCGGAGCGGAAGGAGATCGGCCAGAAGCCGGTGCGGCCATTCGACAACCGCATGGAGGACGACACGTGGCAGCGGTACAAGGAGGTTTGGCGTAAGATGGTGAGCATATGGTTCCGCATGGACGAGTGGCCGGAGCGCGAGCGGCCGCCGTATCGGTTCACCATGCGTCAGGGGTCGTTGTGGGATGCGTTCACCAGCCGTGTCGAGGCGGATGTCGGCAGCAGGCAGGCCGCGCAGGCGGAGGAGGTCGAGAGGATGTGTTTGGACGCCATCATCGCCATCATCGAGGACCCGTACAAGCAGAGCCAAAAGGAGAGCGCGATGATCGGCGCGTTGGCGGTGTTGGGCATCCGCGAGGACGGCGGGTGGCACCAGGCGACGGAGTACACGACGAATTATTCAGCCGTGATCAAGGTGGCCAAGATGTTCGTCGTGTACCAGGCGTGGTTGGAGCGGAAGGACGAGGTGGTGGCGTTGACGGCGACCAAAGGGGCCGAGGCGGCGTACGAAGAGGCCAGCAGCGTGTTCCATTTGGTGCGCGACAAGGTGCGGCGGTTCATGACGCGGATGCCCGGGCGGCCGGACGACGAGCCCAGGGCGATGAATTGGATTTACGACGCGCGCACGTACGGGATGCATATCCGGTTTAACACGGTGGCGCCGGGGATGGTGGATTGGAGCGGCGACCGGATATCGTTCCGGCGGGTGCGGGTGCGGGTGTGCGAGTTGGCCGAGATGTTCCACGGGGTAGCGCAGGAGGCGCGGACGTTGTTGGCGCAGTTGGCGGTGGTGGACGGGGATGGGGATAGGGATAATGATCCCGACAGGGACGGGCACGGCGATGGGTACGGAGGCCGATCAGCGTTAGCAGCAGCGTTGCCCGCCATCAGGTGGGACAGCATGCACGACGACCACAGCCAGGACCGGCCGGGGTATTCGTTTTTACACGACGACCGCAACGAGGCGTGGGTGGGCAAGGGGAAGGGGTGGATCGCACGGCGCATCGCAGAGTCGGAGGCACGGCGGCGGGCGTGGTTAGACCCAACGCGAGGGGCGGCGGCGGCGGCAGTGGCAGCAGCAGCAGCAGCAGCAGCAGGACAGGCGGAGGAGGTCACGTCCAACCGCAGCGATAGCCACCACCCATACCGCGAGAGGACGGTGCAGGCATACAGACAGGCGTTGGAATCGTTCCGGGAGCGGTTGTGGATGTTGATGCACATGGTGGCAGGGCAGCCGGCGCGGGCGCCCGAGTTAGCAGGCATCAGACACAGCAACACGGCCAACGGCGGGGTCAGGAACGTGTTCGCACACGACGGCATGATATGTTTCGTCACGTCGTACCACAAGAATTACCGCCAGACGGGGACGGCCAAGGTGATACACCGGTATTTGCCGCGCGAGGTCGGCGAGTTGTTGGTGTGGTATTTATGGTTAGTGTTGCCGTTTTGGCAGCAGGTAGGAGGCATCATCCATCAGACGGACCGGAAGAGCGCATTTTTATGGGCGGACGACGTGGTTGTAAGGGGCAGGGCGGCGGGCGAGGCGAGCCGTGATAACACCAGGGGCGACGAGCGCCGCAATAACACCAAGGACAACGACGCCCGTGACAACACCGAGGACGACGACGCCCGTGACAACACCATCACAGACGAGAGCGCCAACGCCACCCCCGGCCGGGCGCCGTGGACGGACGAACGGTTGTGGACGTCAGACAAGGCAAGGCGGATCATGCAGCAGCACAGCGAGCGGTTGGTCGGCAGCAAGATCAACATCAGCGGGTGGCGGCACATGGCCGTCGCCATCGCCAACCGGTATTTGAACGAGGCGTTCGGACGGGCAGACGACAAAAACAACGACAACGACGACAACGACGACGACATAGGCGTCGAGGACAGCGCATTGGATTTGCAGGCCGGGCACGGCACGCACGTGGCGGGGATGATATACGGGCGGTTGTACCAGGAGGCACCGTTCGGCACGGCGGCGTTGCGGGACAGGTTCCGGGCCGTCAGCCGGCAGTGGCACCGGTTGTTGGGGTTCGGGGCGGAGGACCGGGGCGGCGGGGCACCCACCAAGCGGCGGCGGACGGCGACGACGGCGGCGGACGAGGAGTTCGAAGGGCAGCGGCGGCGGCGGTTCACGCGGTTGCAGTTAGCCAACGCCGGCGGGCAGTTGCGGCAGATGATGGGGGACCCGCGGGCGGCGTTCCGCGGCCAGCAGGAGCGGGTCATCCGGTCGATCATGCGCGGGGACGACCCGATCGTGCAGGTGACGGGCACGGGCGGCGGCAAGAGTTTGTCGTTCATGTTGCCGGCGTATTGCGCACCGGACGGGGTGACGATCGTCGTGACGCCGTTGGTGGCGTTGCGCACCGACATGGACGCGCGGTGTTCGAGGTCGGGGTTGGCGTCGACAACGTGGCGCGGCGGCGGGCGGGCCAACACGGCCGCAGCAACGGTGGTGTTCGTGACGCCCGAGTCGGCCGTCACGCAGGGATTCCGGGATTTCGTCGGGCGGTTGCAGCGGCGGCAGCAGTTGGACCGGGTGGTGTTGGACGAGTGCCACGTCGTGTTGGATGGGTCGAGGGGGTTCCGGCCGGCGTTGCGGGCGTTGGGGCGGACGGTGCAGGAGTTCGGGGCGCAGTTGGTGTGTTTGACGGCGACGTTGCCGCCGGCGGAGGAGCGGGAGTTTTTCGCCGTGACGGGGATCCGGCAGGAGCGGGTGCGGGTGTTCCGCGAGGCGACGACGCGGAGGAATATCGAGTATGGGGTTGTTGTCGTTGCGTTAGGGTCAGGGGGTGGGGGTCGTGGTCGTGGTCGTGGTGCGGCAAGCCACAGGCGCCGGGCAGAGTCAGGGTTAGGGTTAGGGTCAGGTCGGGAGGGTGAGGACGGCGAGTTGAGCGCCGTCGAGGAGCGCGGTTGCCAGGAGGTCAGGGATTGGTTGCGGCAGCAGCCACGCGGCAAGGCGGTGGTGTACAGCAGCACGATCGAGGGCGTCGAGCGGATGGCCGAGGCGTTGGGGTGCGCAGCGTTCCACAGCAGCATCGGCAGCACGGAGGACAAGGCGTCGAGGTTGGAGGCGTGGAGGATGGGCGACGGCGCCGATGGGGGCGTCATCGTGGCGACGAACGCGTTGGGGTTAGGCATCGACGTGCCGGACGTGCGGTTGGTGGTCCACGCGGGCATGCCGCGGCGGTTGCGGGATTTCGTCCAGGAGAGCGGGCGTGCCGGGCGAGACGGCCAGCCAAGCCGGTCGGTTGTTATATGCAGTAGGGCAGCCGTGGAGGAGAAGGAGAAGGAGAAGCAGAAGGAGAAGGAGGCAGGGGAGGCAGAGAAAGATGGGAGGGCAGCCGGAGGGGGATGGGAGGTGTCAACAAGGACATACATCAGGGGAGAGGTATGCCGGCGGATTGTGTTAGACGAGGTCATGGACGGGCGGGTGGACCGTCCAGGGTGCGAGGAGGGCGAAGAGGCATGCGACATATGCCGGCAGAGGGCGTCGGAGGTGATGTGGGTAGACGACGGGGATGGAGATATGGATAGGGACAAGGACGGGGATAGAGAGGGACATGGAGCCAGAGAAGACGAAGAGATCAGGGCCGCGTTCGAGACCAGTCAGCAAGCCAGGCAGTTCCGCCAGTGGCAGGCCAGGGCAGAGCGTTCAGGGTTAGGGGAGGAGGGGGAGACGTTCAAGCAGCAGTTGGCGCGGTGGGCGGGACGGTGCACGTATTGCGGGATACGCCGGAGAGAGAGCGACGGGCACACGTTAGACGATTGCCCAGGCCGCGGGGAGCAGGCGTGGGGGTGGACGGCGCAGTACAGGAGGCAGATGGAAGAGGCCATGTTCGACGGACGGATGATGGAGAATTTCAGCAGTTGTTTCCATTGCGGATTGCCGCAGGGTTGGTGTCGGCGATGGGAGCCGTTGGGCGAGGACGGCGGGCGGTTCACGGAGGTCGAGGGCGGTTCATGCCAGTACCAAGGGTTGATGGTTACGATGTTCGCCGTCGCAACGATCGGTGTGGGGTCGAGGGTGTACGAGGAGACGGTGAGGGCGATGCGCAGAGCGGACGGGTTAGAGGAGTGGGCGTCGAGCGAGAAGGAGGTATATAAGTGGTTAGGGCAGATGATCCAATGGGGAGGGGTGCAGTCAAGCAAGTTGTGCCGGTTGACAAGCCAGTTGTGGCAGAAGGCAGTAGAGGGCGTAGCAGAGGGGTGATCAGGCAGGGCAAGGCGGGGCGAGTAGGGGCCGTACATAGGAGTACGACAGTTTAGGGTAGGGAGTAGGGAAGTATAGTAGTAAAGGATAATAGAAAACAGAGCATCAGATGTTTTTTCACACAGAAAGATTTAATAGCACAAGAGAGCAGGAGGTGGAAGATGACAAAGAGTAACAGAGGGGATGAATCATGAGCAAGGAGCAAGAAGGGGGGAATACAAGGAGCAGCAAAAGGTATAGGCAACAGTGGAAGGATGGAAAGAGCAGAGAAAGGGGCCGGAGAGAAGGGAAAAAAAAGAAGTAAAAAGGGGATGTAAGAGCGTGAATATAATACAGATGTAGTGTTAAAGATTTCAGGGCCAGTTTTAGGGTTAGATAGCATAGCAGAACAAAAGGGCAGAACAGTAAGAGGTTCGTTAACAAAGGCGAATTAGTAAGAGTATAGGAGTTATAATAAAGCAGATTCGGGGGCAAGCAGAGGGAAAGAGAATAGTATTAAGATAATAGGAAAGAGTAAAAGATTTGTTATAGAAAGAGAGCAGAGTACACCGAGAAAAATTACAGCCAAAAAGGGGTAGCAAGGTCAGCAAGAGAGGGGGAATTAAAGAATCACATACCAAAGATAGCAGATTTATACAGTAGACAGTAGTTAAAGATAAAGGGAGGTAGAAAGAAAGTAGACAGAGAGAAATAGAAATACAAACAGATAGAAGACCAAGGGGGGAAAAGTAAAAAAACGGATTTCAGTAAAAGAGAGGGAGGGAGATTCATTTAGCAGCCCATAGAGGTAGAGTATAGGGGAGCCAGGGTTAGTACACAGTAAAGGTCAGAGATAGGTTAAAGAGAAGGATTAAGGTCAGAGTAGGAATCAAAGTCAGGAATACAGCAAACAGAAGGGTCAAGAATAGGGCAGAAATAGAAGTCAGCAATAAAGCAAAGTTCAGGAGGGATAGAGTTAAGAAACAGATAATAGAGGGGACATACAATTAGCAAGCAACAAGAAAGGGGGGATCCAAGGAGCAGAGGAAAGTAGAGGCAAGAAGGGTAAAGTATAGAGAGGAGAGAAGGGATAGGGAAGACGGGAGGAATATAAAGAGCAGAGAAAGAGACAAAAGTAAAGAGGGCAAGGAGAGGAGCGAAAAGGGAACATAGGAATATAAGCATAATATAGACAGATACAGAGTTGAAGATAACAGGACCAGTTTTAGATTAGATAGCATAGTAGCATAGTATAACAAAAGGGCCGAGTAGTAAGGTGTTCGTCCGTAGAGGCGAGTTCGTAAGAGTATAGGAGTCGTTATAAAGAAGATTAGAGAGTAAATAGAGAGAGAGATAAGGGAGTAAGATAGTAAAAAAAGAGTTATAAGTTATTCACAAAACAAGGGTTATGTACCACGAGAAAGGTTATAAACCAAAAGGTTAGAAGAGTAAGTAAGAGAGGAGAAGTTAATAAGTAACAAACGAAAGATAGCAGATTCATAAGGTAGATAGTTAATATATATAATAGAGTAGGAAAGGGAAGAAAGGAGTTAGAGGGAGAAAGGAAACATACACAGACAGGATAACAAGGAGGAATAATAAGTAAACAGAGTTAGGTAAGAAAGAAGGAGGAAGGTTCATATAGCAACCCACAGATGGAGAGCATAAGCAAGTCAGAGATCGTACAAAGTTAAGGTTAGGGATATGTCAACAGGAAAGGGTTCGAGATAGAGCAGGATTAGAAGTTAGGATAGAGTAAAAGAAAAAGGGGGTGAGGGATAGAGCAGGAATAAGAGTTAGGGATAGAGCAGAAATAAAGGGCAGAATTAGAGCAGAGAAAAGGATAAAGGATAGGTTAAAGGAAAGGGGTTAGAAGTAAAGCAGAAATAAAAGTGAGGGTTAGAATGAAGGAAAAGGTAAGGGACAAGGCGAAAATAGAAAGTTAGAAATAGAGTAAAAATAAAAGTCAAGGATAGGGTAGAGAAAAAGGTAGGGGATAAGTTAAAAGAGTAAGGTTAGGGTTAGAGCAGAAGTAAAGGTAAAGGTTAGAATAAGGAAGAGGGTTAGAGATAGGTTAAAAGAAAAGGGTTAAGGATAGGGTAGAAATAGAAAGTTAGAAACAGAGCAGAAATAAAAGTAAGAGTTAGAGTAGAGAAAAAGTTCAAAATAGAGTAGGGATAAAAGTTAAGGATAAAGTAAAGGAAAAACAAGAGGGGTGTTTATATTAATAAAGTAAGGTAGTTAGTATAAGCAGGCATAAATAAGAGAGAGAGAGAGATTCCAGTCCAAAGCCAGAGTCAAAAGTTCCCATTCAGATACAAGTGGATGGGCAGCATTATAGAGAATTCCAAGTTCATAATATATACAGATTATATAACACCAAGATATAGAGGAATAGTAAGCACCAGATAAATTAACACAGAACAAGCCGAATAAGGTTCCAAAGACAACCATTTTATCATAAGGTCAGGGGCATGGTAAGAAGGGGAAGCAGGACACATTTTACCAGTAGGCAGGAGTACAGGGGAATCAGTTTAGGATAGGGGAGGGGTTGATAATAAGTAGATAGAGGAGATATCAAAGTAAGGAGTTCATCGCAAGGAGAATATTTCAGTACATAAGGACAGAAGGGTTAGGGAAGAAAGGGAGTAAAAATAATCAACAAGTTCAAGTTTAAAAGAGGTAGATAAAAATATAGTAAGGTAAACCGTAAGTATAAGTTCAGGATAAGAGAAGGCGTGAAGATATAAAAGGGAAGAGATAGTAGAAAGGAAGAGGTAAGGTTTAGAAGGGGGTAGTTTACAATATAAAGGACGAACGAGAATTAAAGCAGAGGTCCAAGGGAAAGAATTAGGAGGAGAAAGATACAGATGGAAGGAATAAAGGATGAGCAAGAGAGAGAAAGAAGAAGGAAGAGAAAAAAAAAAGGTAGGGTTAGTATATAGCAAAGAGGTTAGTGACAAAGCAAGAGTTAGAGGGATAGAGACAAAGCAGGAGCGAAGCAGAGACAAGGGAAAATACAAAAACAGGAATTTAGATAGTAAAGGCGTTTTAAGAGGGTTTAGGGTTAGGAGTAAGAGAGGATAGAGAGAGAGCAACAGGAAAGGGTTAGGGACAGGGGAATTAGAAAAGGTTAGGGATAGAGAAAGGAAGAAGGTTAGGGATAGATAAAAGAACAAGGTTAGGGATAGATAAAAGGAAAGGGTTAGGGATAGATAAAAGGAAAGGGTTAGGGATAGAATAAAAGAACAAGGTTTGGGATAGATGAAAGGAAAGGGTTAGGGTTAGATGAAAGGAAAGGGTTAGGGTTAGGGTTAGGGTTAGGTTAGGGTTAGGGTTAGGGTTAGGGTTAGGTTAGGGTTAGGGTAGGGTTGGGTTAGGGTTAGGGTTAGGGTTAGGGTTAGGGTTAGGGTTAGGGTTAGGGTTAGGG